>NW_022987477.1:2348730-2398730 GCF_902827165.1 Trematomus bernacchii | reverse complement strand
AATAAATCAATTTCAAAATCCTCAGCCGTCGATTTCTCTCTAGTATCAGCGTTCTTCGACTGTAATCCACTTAAATATTGACACAGAGCTTAAATGTTCCCCTGCTGTTTTATTTTCATGGAAAGTGTTTGTTGATTTCCAATATCTCTCCATCAGCTGCAGCTTCTCACATGATCTGTTCCTCCATTCTGCTGCTGTCGCTGCATCAAAACAAACTTCATTTCTGTTGCTGCCAAGAAGGAAAGAAAGTCTCCAAAAAGTCTTTACAGATATATGAGATAAACAGATTTAGACACAGAGACTGGAAGAGGAAGCGGATTAATTGGTGTTTTTCTGCTACAGAAGTTCTTAGTCGTGTGCTACTGGGATTTCAGTCCAACCGAAAAACCTCCTGTCTGGTTTCGAAAGTCTGCAGTTTACTGATTTTTAATCTAATTAAAGTGGCATAGCACGACATCCCAGGTTCTCCTCAGAGCATTACTGCGTGTCATCATCCTCACTTCCAATGTTCCTGTCCCCATCATCCACTTAAGCAGAAACACCCAGAATTCACCTTTTTAAAAAGTTGCTCCTTGTTCTTTTTAGTTTGTTATAATCTGCCATCCATTACCACCCCCGTTCATTTTAGACCTGCAAAAAGGCAAAAAGGTAATTACCGCTGACAGGTGCTCTGAAGATTTATAAACTGTTGGTGGAACTAAGTGTTCCCGGAAAGACCCACCAATTTATCTCTGAAAATGCTATGAAAAAGGCTCCGATGTCTTTCTTGATTTCTTACTCAATTGCAAGAAAATCATATGTAAATGTCACACGTATCTATTTATTAGCTATCTATTTAATAAATTAGCTAGCATAAATTAGCTAGCATAAATTAGCGTATTTAAGCTATCTATTAGCTATCTACTTAATAAGTTAGCTAGCATAAATTAGCGGATTTAAGATATCTATTATGAGTTATCTACTTATAAGCTAGCCTATTAGTAGATAACTAATATATCAACTATCTATCTATCTATTTATTATCTAGTGAACGATCTACGTAGTAAGCTAGCTAGCATAAGTTAGCTGACTTAAGCTATCTATTAGCTATCAACTTAACAAACTAGCAAAAGTCCTATGTAGTGGTTGATTTAAGTACTGTAATCTTTCTATCCATCTATCATCTATCCATCCATCTATCTTCTATCTATCTAATCTATCTATCTAATCTATCTATCTATCTATCTATCTATCTATCTATCTATCTATCTATCTATCTACTATCTATCTACTATCTATCTATCTATCTATCTATCTATCTATCTATCTATCTATCTATCGATCCTATCTATCTATCTATCTATCTATCTATCTATCTATCTATCTATCGATCTATCTATCTATCTATCTATCTATCTATCTATCTATCTATCTATCTATCTATCTATCTATCTATCTATCTATCTATCTATCTATCTATCTATCTATCTATCTATCTATCTATCTATCTATCTATCTATCTATCTATCTATCTATCTATCTATCTATCTATCTATCTATCTATCTATCTATCTATCTATCTATCTATCTATCTATCTATCTATCTATCTATCTATCTATCTATTCTATCTATCTAGCTATCTATCTCTCTATCTATCTATCTATCTATCTATCTATCTATCATCTATCTATCTATCTATCTATCTATCTATCTATCTATCTATCTATCTATCTATCTATCTATCTATCTATCTATCTATCTATCTATCTATCTATCTATCTATCTATCTATCTATCTATCTATCTATCTATCATCTATCTATCTATCTATCTATCTATCTATCTATCTATCTATCTATCTATCTATCTGTCAGTAGGGGCTTGGACTGTGAGCCGTAGGGTCGCCGGTTCAAGTCCCCGACCAGACCTAAATATGGAGTGTGGACTGCTACTTGGAGAGGTCCCAGTTCACCTCCTGCCCTGCCGTGGTGCAAGGCTCCGGACACCCCCCTCCCCCCCCCCCACTCCCATTGCTCCCCGGGCGCTGTACAATAGCTGCCCACTGCTCCTAGTACGAGACTCCTGGTACTATGATGGGTTAAATGCAGAGAACAAATGTCACTGTGTGTGCTGTGGCCATTAAAGAGGGTTTCTTCCAGCCGATTCTATTCTATCTGTGAAATGTCTTCTTCTCTTGCAGCTGACAGAGTCCCTGCTCAGTGATTTAGTGAATAATCATGATAGCAGTGTGCATGACCCCCCCATGAGGAACAGCCGGCGTCCCTCCTCCTGCATCCTGATGTTTATTTTTCCCTGAGACAGGCCTGAAAACACACACACACACACACACACACACACACACACACACACACACACACACACACACACACACACACACACACACACACACACACACACACACACACACACACACACACACACACACACACACACACACTGAGGAGGGGTGGAGAATCACAAAGTAGATCCCAGCAGGGTGAGGCTTTAAATTCTGAAATCTTTTTTATGCTATCGTGCTCTGCAAAATCCAATATAGGCTAAGCTGTGAGACATCCTGCAGAGGGAGAGGATACTCGATCAGATGTGATTGCTGTTTCTGAGCTCAATTCGTCTACAGAAATAAATGCATGCAAAGCCTTTGTGTTTCTGTTCTTATTAGGGCGGCACAATTAATTGAAAGGTTATCCTAATCACAAAATGGACTGCAGAGAAGTCCTGGTCAACAAATCCCACCATGATTCTTTTAATATATATGATAATGTGAGTATGTTTTTTAAATGATAATTCCCTTTTATCTCCCAAATAATATCGCAATTGCAAAAAGTTATTTTTTCCAAATCTTGCAGTCCTCCTATTTGTGTGATAGAAAAGTTCCCATGGACAAACAGACCGTACTTAGTTCATTGGTGCTTTTCCATTTCATTTACAAATCCAAGGTTGAACTAGATACATTTTATTCAGTTTTAATTGAAAGTGCAAACTCTAAAGTTCACCACCCACCACTTAGATTGCTAACTTCCTCTCACATAAAAAACAAGCTGGTGCTATTCTTAATTTTTCTTATAAAGCAGATTCAGGCAGTAGAAGTACAGATTCACACTTATGAAGCTCAGCGCAAGTTCAACCAGGAAGACCTTCTTTACTCATTAATTTACTATGCTACGTTACTACTCTCTCTCTCCTCTCAATAAGTGATCAGGGGCGTCACTCCCCAGCTTAACCAATCACTTCGCTCTATTCTCACAAGCATATCATAGCGCTCCGCTAACCCTTTTAAATTTGCTCTCCCCCTCTGACAGCTGTCATTTCAGGTGACTCGACGCAACCCTCCTCCACCCCTTCTCACCTCCTGAATCCAGGGTCAAGCTAAGCCCCTCCCCTTCAGACCGAACCCAACCATCTATTCACCACCACCAGTGTCTAGACCCCCGGGGGGTGTCATCGGATCGGGTCTCCCCTCCCGAATGATACTCCTGCACAACGGGGCCTAATCGCCAAAACTCCATTACATTCATTTGTGTATTCCTGGCAATAAATATGTATTCTTAGATTCTTACATCAAAACCGTCTCTCCTGATTGAAAAAGTATTATCCTACAGAACAGTACAGCTTACAGAGAAGAGATAACATCTGACCCTTTACAACAAACACTATATGATGTTTTTAAGTTTTAACTAACACTGTAATCCTGCTAGTAATCCCCAATGTATAGGAATGAAACAGGTAACTGTCAGTGAAAACAGTTATCTATTTTAATATCCTGATTACTTATCCCATTACATGTAATCCGTTACTCCCCAAGCCTGGAAAAAGTACAACTAATTGTACTTACTTAAAGGTGGGGAAGGTCATTTTGGAGAAACCAGCTCGAGTGCGCTAGAATTTGAAAATACACAGCCGGAAGAAATCTGCTACTTCCTTACAGAGCCCCTCCTCCAACACACACGAACATGACCAATGAGGGCACGAGATAAGTTTGTGCACAGATGGAAGGCTGACAGCAGGTAGGCCATCCAATCATTGGCTAAAATGATTGGTCGTGCTTTTTACAGTACTACGGCTTCCACAGATGACATTTTTTAATGGATTTTTTGTCAAAGCACTTCAGATATTCATTGCTATCGGGATGTTAAGAGCATTCCATGGAATATAACAAAAAGTGTATCTCGAGCCGGTTTCTCAAACTTACCTACCCTACCTTTAAGTATTCTGTGTTTAGTTAAAGTCCGATGGTGCATTTTTCTGTGCCATTGTTGCCAAAAAGTAATTAAAGAGACATTAAATATTAACATTTCTTCTGTGACTTTCTGAATACTAACCTCCCCTTGTGTTAAAGACAGGATGTTGATGAGAGGAAACTGGGGACAGGATCGTCACGGTCGGGTTTATTTATGGCCACAATCAAAGTGTGGCCCCCTGTGGAGGGATGTTGTGTTGTTAGAGGAGGCCCCTCTCACTCTGTCGCAGCCATAAAGACATCATTAGTGTAAAAGCTCTGTGGATCTTCACCTTTTGAATGTGACTTTTAGAGCGGATGTAATGGCGTTGAGAAGCAGCCAGAAACATTGGAGAGACTGCTGAGTCAGCGCTCTGATACACCCTGCATACTGATCAAGAGACTGAGATGATAAAAAGATTTGTGTTGAGCAAGAGGACAAGCCCCCCCCACCCCCCTTTGCTTTTAATGTTTTTCCAAAGAAGTTTGAGAGAAGTAATGCATTTAAAGGAACTTTTTCATCAGTCTATGTCGGTGCATTCTAAGCTGTGTTTGTCTGTTTGAATTTCAGCAGGATTACGGAAAAACAAAAAGCCCCATTTTTATTAAAGGTGGTGAAAGAGTGTAGCAAGGGCATGAAGAAACATATTACGTGTTGCACCCAGATCAGCAGTTATTGTTTACTTTGGGGCTACATACGATTGTTATATGGATTTGTATAGCAGTGGTCCTAAGAGTGCTAAATGGAGGGGGTTCATTACATTAAAGGTCCCCTATTATACTCTTTCTCAACAATCTATTATAGGTCTCAGATATATAAAATACATGTCTCTGAAGTGTTTGGCTCGAAACACCAAACAGATCATTGTAGCATCCCATAATCCCCTCTGTTTCAGCCCTGTTTCAAAAGTGCTGATTCTGTGTCTGTAGCTTGAAATGCTAATGAGCTGCTGCTGGCCACGCCCCTCTGAGAGATGATAAAAAATACACAATAGCCGCGTTCACACCGGAGTACTTTTCACCGTACTTTTCGCGTTTAGTTCCGTTAGTACCCCTTATGTCGCGTTCACACCAAAAAGAGCACTTAATCTCGGGAACTTTTACCCCCATTTTTAGTGCCTGCTGAGAGATCGTACTTTCCTGGGGGAAAAAAGTGCCCCAGTTCTGATTGGCTGGGCGAATTGCAAACCACGCCCCGTACAACTCTGAAATGTTTTGTAGAGCCGCCATTTTATTATCCTCGCATTAGCATTATTAGCATTAGCATTCGCCCAGCGCACAAACGCAGAGAGACTAACTTATGGCAACACAAAACAAAACATGGGAGCGGTGGAGATGAGGAAGTGTCGGCGTTCTGGCGATTTACTCGGAAGGCTTCAGTAGAAGCTGCTGGGAGTCCCAGCAGCTTCTACTGAAGCCAGTCCCCAACTCCAGGGACTTCCGGCCGGGGACTCCGGGTGGCAGTATACGCCGTGAAGTGGTTTGCTGCCTGCCAGTAAACCCAAAGCAGAAGAAGACGAAGTGACGTCAGCGGCTCATTTGCGTAATCTTCCCTCAGGGAAAAGTACTCCGGTGTGAACGCGATCTGTACTAAATGCCCTGGGGTCATAAGTGCCGGGGCTCTGAGTGCCGGCACTAAATACGGCAAAGTACTTGGTGTGAATGCGGCTATTGGTGCTCTAGGAGGAGATTCAGGTGATAAGGTAGGATTCAGTTTCACCACACCTCCCCCCCCCCCCCCCTCAGAGAGACACGCCCCTCTCATCAGCTGCTCCTCATCTCCAATCAAGGCAGTATTTAAGCCTCATGCTCACACACTCACTGCCAGATTGTTTCCCCACTTATGCAAACCTCCACCACTTTGAGTCCTTACCTGTGTTGTTTACCTGCCCTGTACCTCATCAGTTTTGACATTTAACATCATAGCAAACTGTTCCTGGTTTCCTGTGCGCTGCATTTAGGCTCAAACACACAATGGATGTACAACAAGATCTGGATATCGCCCAGTGGCAGCTCACAATATTGCATTTCCCTCATAGAGCACCATCATAAGAGACATCTGTAAAACTGCTGACAGGACACATGGAGCTTCAAACAAGGTAAGATGTGATATGTTTTAAAGAGAACACTGGCACATACCTCCAGAGTTAACCCTGTAGTGAGAAACTTCTTCTGCCGCTTTTCTGAATGTCGCATTTGGTCTTGTTGGAGATTTGAGCTTTCTGAGCGTCCTCCTAGTTTTTTCATTTACAACCAAGTTCTTAAAGTCAGCCTATATTGAAGGAATCTCCTTTATCTTCAACCTTCGATGGTGTCCTTCAAAACTCACTACAGATGAATGTCTGCATGGGAGAGTTCAAAGAGTCAGGGGATGGCATTTCAAAATCACGAAACCTCATATTGCAAAAAGCTGCTTTTTTTTATTAGAATTTTAAGTGGGTTTATCCTTTAAATTGATGTGTACGTCAAAATGGCTGACATTCAAGAGGTCATATTCTGTCCTATTGTCCTATTTTAGCCTTTACAGACCATTTACATGCACACAAACCTTTATAACGCACTACAAGAAGGGGAAGAACAAAACAAGCCTAATAGGGCCTCTTTAAATACTATGCAGTAAACCGTATCCAATAAGGAGGGAAGGGAACCGTTCCTGATAATGAGCCAGGAAGTGTTATTGTTTGTGTGACACGCATGTCGTGCCCTTAAATGAGGCGAACAACAGCTGGATATACCATCTCCTGGTTAGATGTCATCAGAATTCACAAGCACACACAACATACATGTTGAGGTACACGTGCATTACTTGTCCATTTTATGCTACTTCATCTTTGTACTCCACTACCGCTGCCGTCATTTTAGTCTATTTTCTATTTTTAAACTCTGATTCGGTGTACCTGAGGGGATTCAAGATAACATATTGAACGACTTTAGTTATTTCCAGTGCAGCAGCAACTTTTCCTTTAACCCAGTACACCTTCCCCATTTACACCTTGTAAAAACAGGAATCAATGAAGAGTGGCAACATGTGCCGAGGCAGGGTTAATTCAGTAAGTGCACATCTTCCCGTCTGACCGTAATTGAAGTGACAGGTGGCTCGAAGGCGAGGGTGACGATGGGTGAAAAGTAGCCGTGTGCTAAATCAACAGCTTTGCCCGTAACTGTGCATAAAATGAGAAATGCCTTTAATGCAAGTATCACCGTGTCATTTGGTAACCTGTTGAACACATTGAGCAGGAGGTTCTGAAAATGCATTTAGTTTCCAATCATAGGTTGATTTATTTGCAAGTTAATATAGTGTCCCACTCTTCATACTCCACCATGTGAGGCGACAACATAATGTAGCATGCAAGAAAAGAGATTGTGTCGTAAAATAAAAAACATGTCCCGCATAACGCATTACAGATTTGCATCGCTTACCTTCAGGTTTATATGCTTTTTATTTACATGCTGCTGTTGTGGCGATGGAGCCGTAAGAAAGAATTGAAGAGCATGACGGATAAAAACCTCTGCATTTCAATTAACTTAATCTGACCTGCAGAGGGTTTTTTGGGAAAATGAAATGTCCGCTGATCTGGAACCAAGAAGAAGACAAGCCTCAGAGGCATGCTAATCAAAAAGACTTAATGAAATAATAATAAGAGTGCAGTTTAGGATAACGAATAAAGGTGTTTGGATGACAAGGATGGTTGGGAAAGCAGGCTGCTGTCTGTGGTAACCAAACAATATTGATGTGATGTAATGTGATTAATCCTCTTGGTGTGAAGATGAAAGGCCGGTGTGTATATACGGAGGCCAAGAAGCAGGGCCGTCCCTGGCCAACATGAGGCCCCACGCAAAGTTATATGATGAGGGACAGGACGGGACGGGACGGGACTGGTGCTAGTGGAGCCTCGCAGCGGCGAAAACGTGCCGCGCCACACTAATTGCGCCGCATAAGCGCATAGGTGCGCCGCATTTTCGGCTCAGTTGAGGCACCCTCCGCAAGATGAGGCCCCCTCCTCAAGATGAGGCCCCACGCAGTCTGCATGATCGGCCTGTAGGGAGGGACGGCCCTGTCAAGAAGCTACGATAATAACACCTTCACTGGTTTCGTATCTTAGTCTCTTTACCAGCATACTCTGTACTGTTAGATAAAGCTAATGAATGTAAAAAGACACGTAATGGCAGGTGTGTTACTTCCTGATGTCTTTGGGTAATGGGCACGTTAGAATAAGATGAACCCTTTTATTCAATTATTTATAATTGAGCTTACATGCTGTCAAGGTCTCATCTCTGAGACATTCATTCAATACTCTTCACTGACTTTAATATGCTGAAACCGTGGAAGAAGAAATATGAGTTTAGCCGTTATTTGCACATCTAAATTGGCACTTTTAAATAAGCGCTTTGACCAGATTTATGGAACAGACATGGCCTTTTATTACTAAAATATATGAGTAATGAGCTACAGAACACTTTTATAGTTTGAGTGACTTTTAATGACTGTTAAAGGGGGAAACCTTTTTAATAAAATAAAATGTATTGATGTAACTATAGCCCCAGGAAGGCTTAATAAAAAAGGACATGATTAGACGACTGTTTCAAAATCAAACGAGCACTCTCATAAGTATGTAGCACTTGTAGAGCAAGTATTTTGAATATATGAACAATTCTCTGTCGAATCTGCAGAGGAAGCGCTGGGACAAAAGTGCATGAAAGCAAGCAGGGTAAGAAACTGATCTAAAAAACTGGTTCTATTGATCGCTTCCACTCGGTGTCAGTGCTAAGGACAGCGCCATACCTACGACCGAAAAACATCGCTGTCCGTGGTTTCCAAAACGTTGTATATTGACAGAAACTCCCACTGAAGGGAACACAGGGATTTTAGCCTTTGCAGACCATTTACATGCACACAAACCTATAGAACACACTACAGGAGCACAATATTATGCAAAATCCACTTTTTCCATGTCTGTCAGGAAAGGGAAAACCCTGAAAAAGCATAATAATAATTCTGGGACTTATCCACGCCTCGGATGTCATGGCCCTCCCGCTGCACGCCATGTGAGGGATCGGTGGATTCGCCCCGTTTTTCCGGAGCTGCGGACTCTGCTGTGCCCACTGGCAGCTCCTCCTCGTTTATTGTGATTGTAGTAATGTGTTTTTATTACATGTACAGCACTTTGGCTCGACCAAAAATCGCTTTTAAATGTGCTATATAAATAAAACCTGATTTGATTTGATTTGATTTGATAATAGGGCCTCTTTAAATAATTGAAGTGGAGTCAAAAGTACAATATTTACCTAAATGTAGTCGAGTATTATGTGAAAAATTCACGTTATACTGCATGGTCACATAAAAATGACTGTTGAAAAATAACATTTGCTTATGTTATTCTCTATTTGAATTATTCCCGTTTGAAATGATGCTCTACACGCGATAAATAATGGATATGTGTAATTAAAAGTAAACTAATGACAGAAATAACACTCGTTTGTTCACAGATTATTCATTTTCTTAAGTTTATAATTAATCAATGGTTTAGTTTTACACTAAATAATTTCATATATGATCATTAATACTTTAGTTTTACAGAAAATGCAACACTACTTGTAATTGTGTGATAGGAAGCTGAGTAAACACACTTTTTGTTATCATTGTGAAGTCTCTCCCAGCATGCTTCAGGGAGGAAAACCCTGGTCATGATGCCACTTCATGACAGCTCTTCTATTGTATCCTGCAAAGTTATATAAAGAGTGTACTTTTTTATAATACAAGAGCCACTGCCTGTGCATCTAAAGCCTCTATTATCAGGATCAGACTGACGGCTCTTCAGCTAGAGGCAAACAGGCCGGTTCACTGTCGGTTCAGAGAGTATTAATGTATCTCCGTCAATGTATTCTCTGAGCCTGTAGCTCGCACCAGCTGTTTGTTGCTCAACTCGCCTGCAGCACAAATTGTGACTAGTTGTTTGTTTGTTTGTTTCCCCGGACTTCCTCCGATGCCCAGCAGTGAAATTAATTACACCAGACAATCCCGTGTTGTGTCATCGCTGCTCAAAACTGAAATATACTTGAAATTATGGAATATCATGTCAGGACCTCGACACAAACTGATGAACCCAAATGAACGACCCAGATACAAAGTCTTGAATATAAAAAAAATGTTTATTTATTTATACAGTTCAGGTAATCCCTCTTAACCCTCCTATTGTCTTCGTTTCCCCCCCCCCTTACTTTGGTGTAAGCATTAATCATCACCAAATGTCTTTTAACACCCTTTCAAACTGTAAATATTGTATCAGATTACTGGTATACATGAACAACTGCAGTAAATATACCAGGTGTGATCCATGTGGGGGGATGGGCACATAAGAGCGGGAAAACACTGTGTGTGTGTGTGTGTGTGTGTGTGTGTGTGTGTGTGTGTGTGTGTGTGTGTGTGTGTGTGTGTGTGTGTGTGTGTGTGTGTGTGTGTGTGTGTGTGTGTGTGTGTGTGTGTGTAGGAAAAAAACTAGCGTAACAAAAAGAGGACTTAATAAAAACTTAAGCCTAACAAAATAACAAAACCTGACATGAGTGAAAAGCGATCCTTTCTGAGTTGAGGCTTGGCACGACCATTCGAGGAAACAAACAAGACGAACTGACACAGGACAGGGGAGAGACAGGACTATTTAAACGTGAGGTGAGTGGGAACAGGTGGAAACAATCAGGGGCGGGGCAGACACTGATGATGGCGGGAAAAACACACAGGGGGGGGAAGAAACAGGCCTGAAATGAAAGACAAGAGGTAAGTACAAAATAAAACAGGAAATGACAGACAAAATACATGAACATAACTAACACATTTGACGAGACACAACATATCATCTGATATGATGATGCTGCATGCTATGGATGCATGCTTTCTGTTGGAGACCATCCCTTCATGAAAAATCCGAGTTCATGCATGATTTGATTCTGCAGGCTGTGCGTGACTGATGGAGGAAATCAGACAGTTGTATCTTTGTTTTTCAGCATGTCTTGAAGGGAAATGGCCTCAACCTGATATTATGATGAGCAGGATTATGGTAATAGCTGGATGTTGACTAATTTGTTTTAGAATAATAAACAAATAGTCATTTTCAGGACATTAGCAGACAAACAACAGCCATGCAGCTCTATGAGGCTCACAGTGGTGCTTTTAGCTAAATGCTAACCTTAGCATGCTTACAAAAACGTTTTCATTATCAAGTCATCTTCCCTCTCATCTCAGATCTCTGCAGGCCTGCTGCGTTTAAGTAACTCTATTGACTCCCCGCAGTTTAAAAAGAGTGTTACTCACCAGAGGAGCTGACCCGCTGCAAACAGGTGTCACGTTTCAAATCAATACCTGACAGAATATCTGATGGCAAGATATTCCCTTTCTCGAAATCCTGCAACGTTTTTTTTAGACACTTTCTAACTCTGGAGAAAAACATACTGCACTGTTGTATGACGTTTTTTTAATTGGCAGGTGATTAGATGATACAAACCTGCTCAGACAGATGTGATTGAACTATTCACCGGAGTAATGTTACCATTTTATCTGCCGTAGCTCTGACAAAGCCCTCTATATAAAGACTTTAAGCACATCACTCTGCAGCAGTGCTGAGGAAATGGACCAATTTCATATTGATTGCTCCTTGAAGAACATGTTCAGTACAGTTCCTCCTGAACACATGTTTAACTGTACTGGATTATAGATTAGACATATGGGAACTGAGGGGGAAACCCACCTGTGTGTAAACCTGACCAAACCTTTAGTATTTAGCTGGCCTTTTGAACAGCGATGATTACACTTCATATTTGAACACAAATGCTACTTAGTCTACAGCCACGCTTGCATCTACAGCATGAATTTGAGTTTAATGCAAACACACTCACAGTAACCATGCAGAAGTTCAGTGTGTATCATCCTAATTTTTACATGGGCATAACATTTGCTATAAATTGTGATTTCTGTAGATTTGCACAAAATGTCCGGTATAAAAAGACAACGTGTTGGATCTGAAAGATAGACTGTATAACAGAAGGAGATCACTGTGTCGTATCAAGAAAGCAGTACGGTCAATTATAGCCTGCATAATTTGTGCATTATTTTCATTTCTTTAATCCCTGTTTGTTAAAGCAGACACATCAACACTTAGCTGCAACCATTATTCAGCTCCAGTTATGAATTCCTCAGCCGCACATCGCATTTTCTCCATCGAGACATTGTGAAACCAAAGGTCCTTCAATTACACGTTAAGACCACAGCCATTTTACACCGCAGAAACACGATGATTACATTGGGGCGAAGGTTAGGGTCTCAGTGTGAAACAGCATTGAGTCGAGCTAATCTCTCCTCTGGGAGCTGTGGGCGAGGAGGCAGACGGACACAAAAGTACCTGAAGAACAGATGAGTTCTGCTGGAGGAGGATACAGTGACACTGGAACAGTCACTCTGCTCCCATCAGCTTCTTGTCAGGCATTAAAAAGCATCTTGTCCTGATTGCAGATCAATCTCCTGCTGTCTTTCCAACAGGTCATTTACTGATGTCAGTTTACCGCCGTAAAAAACAACTATAAATCCCACACTTTCCTCCACACAGCATCAGCATTCTGATGATTTCATGGATGCAGGCAGTAAATTACGCAGGTGAAAGCAGGCTCTGTTTGTCCTTGAGGGGACGCTGCCTTCACTCAGGCTCAGATTGCTTTTCGAGTCGTTGCAAATTTTGTTTGTGTGATTTGTGCCTTTACCCGTCACACTGGAGGCATCCCTAGAAAACATGTAGAAGGAATTATGCAGATCATTTAACTTGAAAGAAGTTATTTCACTCCATGAAATGCAAGTAAAAGTCTTCCAGTCAGAACTGTACCTGCTTTAAAAGTATGTAACTATTGTCCGCCACATTTACTTAAACACTATTAATGATTTCTAATGTTATTCGTTAGGCACTTTAGGTTAGCACTTCAAACTTACTAGCAAGATAAATGTGTCTTCTGATTTGCCTTGCCTAAAATATGAAAATGAAAGTACATAAACACTTAAAATTAGTAATTGTTTCACCTAATGTAAGTGTTTTGTAAGTGTTTGCACCTGTTGGCCACCGTACTATTTAACCCTTAGATGCATAAGTGGGTCTTTTTGGACCCGGTGAGGTGGTTTTCTTGAAGTATCTTTGTAATTACATTTTATTATCATTTCATATTCCAGCTATTCCTCAAAAAACATGTTTTGGATATCATGCCATTCACATTTTAAATTTAAATTTTAAGAAATTGTAGTTTTTGTATTACTACCCCAAGCTTCCATAAGTGGGTCAAAAATGACCCGCATGCATTTTCTATGGAATTTCGTTTTGTTTTTTTAAATGTAAAAAAAAAGTCTAAAATTATAAATAGTGAAAAATTAAATATGAAATATTTCTAGTGTGAAACTAAATATAATACTAAATATTATAAAAGTGATTTTTCTTAACCAAAAGGACAAAAATGGCATAAAAACACATATTATTCTAATACGGGTCCTTTTTGACCCACTTATGGAAGAGTGTAGGGTCCAGTCACTCGGGCATCGAAGGGTTAACTTAAAGCCGAAATATCATTTCATTTTGTAAATGAACTGCCACAAATGTAACAATAAATCTGTTAACATTACTTTGTTATATTACAATAGCTTTGTTGTCATGCTTAAAGTACACAGTATATATGATTTTGAAAATCTCCCTACCATTACTTTCAGAGTAGGAGATTCAACATCTTGCTCCTAAATGTTTTATAGGAGACGTATAAAGTGACATTAAATGTGATAGTACCCAGCGTGGGCCTTGGCTTTGTGTTTGGTGCATGCAGAGGCACACCTCAATAAGAATGTATAGCTCAAATATATAAAGATGACAGCTGGGTGGGTGTACCACAGCTGGCAGGCTGCTCCATACCTCACCACGGAGGAAATCACGTTAGCTGTCAACGTGACTGCTGCCGCCACGCTGTACCTCCATTATGATGCACCGTGTTTATCGTGTTCTCCCCTTTCTCCTGCAGCTCGGAGCAATGTTTAGAACAACAGGAGCTAAGACAAAGTGCAAACTGGCCTGTAAGACAAGAAGAGCCTTTAAGCAAAGAGGGCTTACCCCTAAGCCTCCAGATCACACAGATGGCTGGATGTTGAGGTTTGGCACCCAGACATAACGCCTGCCTCCATTTCGGACATGCTCAAACTTGCCCACAACCTTCTTAAGCCAATGCATCTCTTTTGTAAACCTGACAAAAGCTGAGATGCAGTGAATCCAGAGCAGCAGGTGACAGGGTGTATATCTGTGTTCCAGCATTGTTTCTCTGAGCATCACCAGGTGTACTTTGTGCTGTGAGCCTGGCCACTGAAACGACTGCTTTAATTGTGTTAGGGTGCAGAAAGTGGCTCTTTAGTGTTTCCAGTGATCACAGCAACGTATTGATTCAATAACTAGCACAAAAAAGGTGGGAATTGATTTGACTCACGTCGTTAACAAAGCCTGAGAGCAGCAAAACACCCAAGTGATTATTTGTATCCTCCCATTCTTTTTTTCACCTTTAACAAGATTGTAGAGTCCCAGCCAGTGCCTGCAGGACATATGACACAAACAGCCCTTTGAAAGGAGGCGGGATTGACACCAATAGATCAAATACAACATGTGGAAGCATCATTTAGGTACATCTTGGAGGAACAATCCAAAAAGCATGATTTTCAACTTGATGTTGCCGTCCAGAAATATTTATTTGAATATCAAGTTGTTTCTTTACCACCTTTGTGCCTTTGCTGTATTTGAACAACTAATGGACAACTCTCCCATTCATTTATCCTGCATTCATACCTTGTACTTGACCTGAATCAATAATGGCATACTCATTATTTCCCATTCTTCACGGATTACACCGGGACGTTCGAAGGGTTACAGCTTTGTCATACAGGATTGCAGAATGAAAAGCACTTGTAGCCATTAGTAATAAATACATATTGTTTACAACGAATACATGTGTGTTTGTTCAGAAAAACACTTTCAATTCATTCTTACCCAGAACATCCAGCTCCCATGTGTTTTGAATCACTGACAATGGCACTCACACAACATATGAATACACACTACACACACTAATGCTCTCACCTTCACCTTGTGTTAAAGCTTTTTTATTAATGGAGGCCAAACAGAGAAGGTAGAGATGATAGACAGCAGCCACATTGTTTGGGATTACTGTGAAAGCATTGTGAGCGTAATAACAGGGTTTATCATGAAAGCATATTGCAGACCCCGTTGCTGATTGTCCAGCTTCATTGTTTCGAAACAATACAAGCAGATGAAATATAGATCCACTTTGAGAGGAAAATCCTCAACACTTTTATTAATGTTTATATTACATTTGGTCGGCGATATAATGCCTGCAACACCCCTTTCACACATTAATACGGTCGACTTGCTCAGACCGGCAAAATTGAAGATAGAAATAACCTTTTTTTGCTCCTTCGCTTTCAGCAGTAACACTTCAGAAAATACAATATAGCAGCAGACAACTTTTTCTATGTAAAGATATACATTTATAGATTTGCCTGTCCCACTGTTTTGGCCAAACTTGACCCACTCTACCATGCTGCACTGCGTTATATATCAAATGCACCGTATAGGACTCATCATTGCACACTGTATAGCCTAACTGGATGGTCCTCACTTAGTATGCGTAGGATGCAGCATTGGTTTTAGGTAAGCTTCCACTGTATATATGTGCCAGATTTGCTCCAGTTTGCGACTCTCACAACCTCAGACCCAGTGCCTGGATACGGGTCCAGGTTCCTGCCGTGCGGACTGAGGCTGGAAAAAGGAGTCTTTCTTATTATGGTCCTTGGTCTTGAAATTACCTTCAATCAAGCCTCAAACTGAGGGCACTTGTCTCTATAGCATGTTTTAAATTGAAGTAGGTCCTTACCACCAGCTGCTCTTGCAGTAACAAGTAGTGTACCTTTCTTACTGTCCTAATGTGCACAATGTAGGGACTGCTTTTTCGTCTTTTGTTTTCTTAGTTGTGTTCTCTGTATTTGATATGTTTGTGTTATGTGTTATGTGTTATGTGTAAAGTGTAACGTTGCTGCCTTCTTGGCCAGGTCAGCATTGAAAATGAGATTTTATCTCAATGCTTTTTTATCTGGTTAAATAAAGGTTAAATTAAAAAAAACTACAACTACAAAGAAATCTGAGAACCATGAAGAAACAGTTTTCCCTAAATAATAAAGTTGGCTATTAGGCTTTTGATCTATTATTATTTAAGGAGGTGAATCCTTGCTCCAAATTAAGTCGGTAGTCCTCTTGACCTTATTAAAATATGAATCTTTTTTGGGAACCATTGAGTTTTCCATTGTACTCTTTTAGTTGAAGACATCACCCTCTGCATGTAAAGGTCAAATCTGTCTCAAATGCTAATAGGTTAAGAAACTCGAGATATCTTTCTCATGTAATGACTTAGAAAATAGTCGTAGCTTTTGACTTTTCACAGGAAAAAAAGGAAATAGGTGATGGAATTAATTCCATAGCAGTTTTGATTTTAGTTTACCATTTTACATATAATATGCACTACTGCAAGCATGGGAGTACACATGGGATATGGAGAAATAAAAGGCAGCATGAGAGCATTCAAAGTAAACTTGGACTCAACAAAAATAACCTATGATCTCACGACAACAAAAAAACTCAGATGAAATGAAACTTTTAGTTTTTTTGGTTTGTGCAAAGCCTATTTTCCCATCAATATTAATGGTCTCATGCCGAGCCTGGCAGGGAGGCCTGTCACAGAGACTGAGCATGAAGCTGTGCTGAAGTCCGGTCAGCTGTGAGAGCGAGTCGATCAGCAGTGACACTGACAGCAAGAGAGGGCTGGAGAAGGTGGAAAAGATGAAGGAGATGGAGCTGTCTAACGCTGCAGACAGGAAGCCAGGATGGATGCAGGGCTCTGGTGCAAGGGACAGATGATTCTTTATCCCTTTATTGACACAACTTGTCATGGAAGACACATCATCTGTCTTCCCCCCCTCTCTGTTTGTATGTTTTGATGATCTTAATTGTTATTGCACCATTCTCATGCATTATTACAAGAGGGCGAGTCAGTGCAATTTGGTAAATGGACTTTTTTCATCATGCAAAGCAAACAACTTATTAGGAAATGCATCTGTATATCTTCTTACTGTTTGCTTCACATGTCATGCAGCTTAGTTTCTACATTAGCCAGAGGGGCACCAAGACATCCCTCTCGGCATCTCTGTGCATATTTCTAATTATGTCAAAGCTGTTGAATATCCGTATGTCGAATTGAAGTTTTACAGAGTTGTATTTATTTATTTAATGCTCATATAGTCACCAATGTTCATCAGCCTTGTGCAAACTTTGATATTATTGCATGTGCCAGAAAAGCACCGTATTGATTACTTCAGGTCATGTTTTTTCGTATCTTGTTGTGTGTGTTGAGGTCGAAACGTTGGTATTTCAGGGTAACCAACCAACTCAGTGAATTTATCAGGGAGCACATGAAGCTTAGGACTTGAAGAGACGAAAGTATCTTGGTGAAGCAATGAGGAGACGGAAACCAAAGACAAATTTAAATGTCCATCTTGTTGCCTTTCCTTGACTGACACTACAGAATTAGCGCCCCCTACTGTTTACCTCCACAAACCATCTTCTAAAATGTGCATATCATTAGTGAATAGATGCGGTTTTTCTGAACATTTAATAAAATGTATGTTTTGTTGGAGACCTGGATACTGTCATCACAGAAGTGAAGAGGAGTCACTTCCAGAACAATTACACGATGTCCTCTTACTTACAGCATCCTCCTTTAACCACATTAGTCCATCACTGACAGCCCAGTTAACAGACTGGCTCCTGGGACTCAGTCTGGAGGAGTTGTGAATTAAAGGGGATATAGGAGAGGCGGATACAGAAGCAGCTCTTTACGCACAGAGAGAAGCGCAGTCCGATGGAGAGGCAGCGGTTCATCTCTCTGCGGGAACACACTTAAAACACACACTTACACACGCTTCCTCCACACACACACTTTTACATATCTACGGGACTTATCTTTGTTGAGAAATCTCTAAGAACTAAAGACAGAATGGATGCTTCCCAGCTTTTCTTTATACTGCTCTTCTACGGATTTCTGCCAAAAGTAAGTAGGAGATCCTTTACTTGAGCGATATTCTTTTTTTAATGTGATTTTAAATATTGTACGGTTTGTGGTGAAGAACGAGTTTTTTTAAGCCAGTAATTATTAGTTTGCATGGTTATTAAAGCCACTTTTTATATTGTAAGCACAGGAGAAGTGCGATGAGAACCACATTTTGTTCAATTTGGAAGTCATTTTTCCATATTTTGTAGGTAGCTCCGTTTTATGAGTCGCTATGACGACAATTCATGTTATTTTATGATGACTTGTGTTTTGGCTTCCTCCTAAATCTATTTTGCGGTCATTGCTGCAGGGCAAATGTGTATTCGGCCGTTAAAGTCATGTATCATCTGTCCTTAGGAAAACTCCAAATGAAATAAGTGTTAAGTGTTTTTTCTCTGCTCACATTGTCAGTAAATAGCCAATCAGATCTGTCTATGAGTTGACGCACTTTTATCTGTCGTCAGAAGTCAATCCCTTTATAAGAAACTCTTTAATTTCCTGTTCTTTGACTACTTGCTATTTAAAAGATGACCATGAAGATGTTTCAATGGCAGTCTGATAACTGGTGAATCAGAAGCCTTTTCCATTTGAAGCGTTTTTCATTTACTGAAGGTCAAACTGTTGAATTGGATTCAATACTCTTGATTAAGATTCAACTTATTGTCGTTACGTAGTACAGGTATTATGTAACGAAACGGTTTCTCTGCATTTGACCCATCCTAGTGTTAGGAGCAGTGGGCTACCATTATGTACGGAGCCCGGGGAGCAGTGTAGGGAACGGTGCCTTGCTCAGGGACACCTCGGTAGCACTTGGTCTTTCCGGGACTCAAACTGGTGACCTTCCAGTTGCCAAGCCAAGTCCCCTATGGACTTCGCCATCACCGCCCTTAGAATTAATCTAAGCACAGAAAAGTACTGACTTCTTACACATAGGGTATGTAGAGTCATTTAATTGAACTGAAATCACAATTTCTTCATGTTGTTTTAGGGAAAGTGTGTATGCATTGCACTGTGGTGAAAACTAAGTCCCATTTCAGTGCAGTAGAGTTTTGCTGCAGGCATTTTTGTGGGCGTATGAGCATGGTGGGAATAGAATAAACAATCTTTGAGGGACTTTGAAGTGAAATCATCCGTCTTCCTGCAGCACGATGGGAGTATCTTTTTGCCCTGCTCTAAGTTGCCTTGGGTTTTTGTTCTGACAGGTAGGTCTATCAATGTGAGAAGGAAAGACAACAGACCATTTTAGTAAAGAAAATCCTTTTGGAGCCTCTTTTATGCTTTTGGGTGTTTCCCTTTCCTGTAGTGTGTGTTATGTCGTTTTTTTGTATATGTAAATGGTCTGCAAAGGCTAAAATCCATGTGTTCCCTCCAGAGGGAGTTTCTCTCCCACACAGCTCAGGCAGTATGAGAAAAATGAAGAGCTTTTTTGAACATTAAAGCATGGAAACATGTCACAGCAGAGACAATACATACAAATATGAACCTGAAAATGAGCATCATATGTCCTCTTAACATTTGAGATTATACTTGGCTGCTGGTTGTGTATTTTGAGTAAGTCATTTGACACTCGGCATTACTTCCCTAAACGCTTGTCAATGCGGCTATTTCCTGGCAGAATAGACTGTGAGCATCCAAGTGACTGTGTGAAAATGTGCTTCTCACTTCTGTCAACTCTCGGATGTCTGGCCCACCCCGAGGCTTAAAAGAACCAACGCCATACGTCATGTGTTGACATATTTTAGCGACTCGAGCACTGATGCTCCACTACATTGTGCCTTTCACCTTCCTGCTTTACAATAACATAATGTGAACGTGTACATCTCCGTTTAGTGAGCCCTCACTCAGGGTTACGGTTTGAATTGACAAAGAGCTGTGCCCCAGCGCCTGCAGAGACATAGTTCCAGCACAAATCTCTGTCTGTTAGTGCTGCGATTATACAAACAAGATATTGCGTTTCAGCGTTGTAGCGGCTGCTATGCATATTTTGTACTCCTGGCAGGACACTTTAGATGTTTCCCCCCTGTGCCCACTCTTTATGCTAAACTAATTGGCTATGTGTAGCTTCATGCAGACACTCCAGAGTGGTATTGATCTCCTCATGTCAAACTTTAGAAAACTAACACGTCCGTTTCCTAGAACTACACTATTTATTAGAGACACTTGGGAGATGCAGTTTACTCCATATCACACATTTTAATTTCCTGTCAGGTTTGTTTGGCAGGAAGAGTCCGATGCACACACTTAGTGGAACAACGTGAGGCTGAAGCAGCAGATGGTAGATGTGGCTCTCAGTGAAGTGTAGGATAAACACATTACTCTGCATTGTGACACAACGTCCAGCTCTCCTCATACTCTCAAACAAAGCAAGACCATTTCATATTAAAAACTCAAAGCCTGGCAGCCCTCGTGGTGAGCGAACTCTCGTGGCTGGCAGGTATTTATGTGATGTTTTGCTCATGGAGACACTGTGCGAGTCCCTTAGATCATTAATCATCTGCATTGTTTTGGATGTTGATTCATTGCCCATTAAGGTAATGAATCAAAGTGTACATATTACAGCATCTTGAGGCACTTAGTATTTGTCATCAGTGTTTTTGAATTCAAGCATAAACCCCTGGTACAGAATCCAAAGTACTCCACATTCAACCACTCCGATGAATATTGTGTTATCATCTCCCTCTTTGTGTGTTCTGGCTCTACGTACATGCTTGTTCATAAAAACATGTTCTTACTCAATATCTTACCCAAGCCTAACCCTATGCATTTTATTTTAAATTGTATAATGTCTGAGTTCTTTTGCCGTCAGTGAGGAAAAGAAATGGCTCAGAGCCTCAGAATACTGACATCTGTATTTTATGTCATCTTTTTTTCCTTCTAATTTGTTATTATTTGGTGCAGGCACGAAACACACTACCAATATAAATACATTGCTTCTAAAATCGTTCTGTGTCAGAATACTGAAATCTGTATTTTTTTAAATGTCTTTTTCCTTCTAATTTGTTATTATTTACATTGCTTTTAAAATCGTTCTGTGTGACACGAAAAAAATGGCGAAATCGTGTTGGTGAACACGAATCAATAGATTAATTTCGTGACTATAACACGAAATGCCGTGAGACTGTGTTGTTATGAACTAATAAACTATGAGGAGAGTTTGATCCCAGCAGCCTTCTACAAGTCCTTGCAGAGATTCCTGTATCATGTCTACCCCCCCAATCCATTTTGTTCCTGCTGTTTTTGCAGCATTAACAGACTAAATACACGTTTGTTGCTATTGGTTTGCATTCTCCAAAAGCCTGAAGAAACAAAAACATCTCTCCAATTTCATATCCAATTAAACTGGGAATCTGGGCTCTACGCTGGGGATTGGAGAGAAAGCCTTGTACTCGAAACACATAAGTTGTATGATTAGCCCTTTTTTTCACAGCAGACATTTTGACTTTGACCTTTCTAGTGTCCCAGTAAGGCTTGACAGTGTGACAGTGAGTCAGCATGCAGGGATGACGTAGCTTTTGAAGGCTAATCATACGGGAATCCTCGACAAAATCCAATGGGATAACCACAAACAAGTTAAAAAAACCTTGACTACGAGACGAGGGAACAGGAAGTGGTAAAATGATAAGTCCTTTCTGGGTCTTAGGACTCATTCCTGCACCACTTTATAGCTCAAACTTGAAACAGAAGCGTCATTAACTTTAATATTTAAACCAATGCATCTCCTATTGTCAAAACTGTGTGCCGAATAGTGGAACACATACAGTATAGTGCTACCATGTTAGCAACAATTGCCAAACGTTAGCATTTATTTGTCCTTTTTCTGGCCGTCTGGTGGATGAACGTGACATATTCAATCTGCTTTTTGCTCTGTTTTGGTCTCCACACCAGTTTCCAAATTAAAATATCACTTTATAGCCCTCAAAATCTCCACTTTGTCCACCAGCTAGTTGCTAACTTGTAATGTTTGTCAGTGTTTTTGAGCTGGAAACAGCAGTTAGAAAGAAAGCAGTGAGGCAACATTGTAGTTTTAAAACAATGAACTGAAGGATATGAAGGCTCTGCTGCTTTAACATGGTGCTACAAATAAATACTGCACCCGGTATTTTTTTCAGTAGTGAGATAAAGCCAGGGGTTACAGAGTCTATCGATTCTGTTAAGCCCTATGGAGCATAACATTTAAGTTTGGTTTGAACCTTGTTTACTTCATTTCTGGATTGGACTGAACCTGGCTTAGCTTCCTGAGGGGCTTCTGGACTCAAATCCTCCCTGGAGTGCTCTGTTGTAAAGTTGCCCAACAATTAATTTCATGCTAATCACAAATAAGGTTACCTAGGGGTTTGACCAACATGAGATTTCCTCCTCGGTCCGCTGATCTGCACAGAAAATGTTAGCAGATGTCTCCCGGCTGAAGTTACCTCAGGATATGTTGGATTTTCTGCTGTAATCGGTCGAAGACTCCTGTGAGCAAAGTGCTTTGGATTGTGATAGTGTCAGGGCGACCTCGTCCATTAGGAGGGAGCGAGTGAGGCGATGACTGAGTCTGTGGAGCAGTGATAACAAGGAGCTATGACATGCAGTTTTTTCTTCATATTTTCCATTAATGTTTAACTACAGGTGTTGCCCTTGAGGCAGTATTGTTTTAAAGCCTTTAGCTCATTTAGCAGCTGATTGTTGGCCTCGGGTATTTCTGCTCGCAGCTTTTCGACAGAATCGCTCATCAAAACAACTTCACACTCATCCCTGCACTACTCTGAGTCCTCATCAATACACCTGTCAAGATTGAAGTTGATCGGATAAATGGTTGTCATGCAGCTCGGCGTCAGAAGGGCAGAAGTACATACAAACAGAAAGAGAGCCCTTATTTTAGAAGATGGCTACAGCAGTGTTTTAGGAAGTCAGTCACATTTAACTTTTAAATCCTCAAAGCTCTTATGTGTAAGATTTAAAAGTTCCCCTCCAGAGAAACACAAATACATACTTGTGTGTGATGTGGTTTTACACAAAAAAAACTTCAATAACTGTCACGGCCTTCACCGAAAGTCCTTTTGCTTTCTCCATTCTTACCATGCTCAAATTTGTAGTGCACAATAAAATATCTGACGGTTATAAAATATTTAAAGGTTGGACATCTGTAGCCTCTATTCTCGTCTATTGAAAAGGCCTGTTAAGCCCCAAAGCCCCCGTCGGCGGGTCTTTCTTTTTTTCACAAATTAAAAATCTCTTTTTTTTTTTTTTTAAATCTTTAAATTTTTTATTAATTTTTTTAATTTAATTTTTTTTTCTTTGGATGAAATGAATACCTATGGTGATAATTCAATGTAATACATCATTTTTATAGTCTGGTACCTGAAAAAGGTCAAATGGCACTGATGGAACCAGATGTACCCAAATGTGCCGAAAGCTTATTCCGCCTGGAACTTTTTTTTGCTAAACCTCTCTAAAAAGGTCAAATTTAACTTGTTTTGCATCAATCTTGATACAGGGTACTTATTATATGTTATAGTTTGGATTCCTAAAGCTTTTAGTCTACCATCCCATCATTCAAGGGTGGTTTTCACTATAAGTAATGTTTTTTCTTTAGGCGGAGGTAAGAATTTACCTTTTTTTACTATGTTCCATCTGAATTTACTCTGACTGAGAAAAATCTATATTGATTCTGACACTTCTACATCCAACTCACAGATGTAACCTTGCTTTGATAAAAGAAATTATTCATATAACCCTTTTAGAAGTGAAGTTGTAGTCATTTGTTTTGGGCATGTCATTTTCTAGCCTGAAACCTGAAAAACAGGCTCGGGGCTTAACAGGTTTGAAGCAAAATCTGTTCTGACATAAAACACAGAACAATGGACGGCAGATGCTACATTTACAGATTTTAAAATGACGTCTCCGAGGGAAAGGATGTCTCTCTATGTCTTTATTGAATGTCTGTTCCCTTGACTCCTCTCTCCTCAATTCTCTTGAAAGGAATCAATGGCACACAAACAGGAGAATGGGAAAGGCTTCAAGGTCTCCCCTGTGTGAGTTTATCCTGCTCTCATTTCCCTCGTTTCCCCCTCCTACACACCTGCTCTGAATATGCCTCGTTAGACCCTCCCTGCTCCCTGAGGTTCTTCCCAGCCAATCAGATCCTCCCCTGCTCCCAGAGGTGATCTTCTGCCAATCAGCTCCCTGCCTGTCTGACCCGATTACCCACACTTGAGCTTCTCCTCCCATCTCACCTCCTTCACATCCTCCCCTCGTCACATTAGTTTTTATTTAGGTCTGCTCCTCAGATTTTGCGATTTCAAGAGTTTTTTCCGACTTTAAGATGTCGACTTAAGAGGTGAATTCACCCAGTTGGGAACTCATTCTTATTTTTCCAGTTTCCTGCACTCATTTAAATTATATTGTAAGACTCTTATGACGAATATGCATGTGTAAATATTGTTAATTTCACACATGTTATACTACATATTGGACGAGGATTGGCCTAGTTTAAAATCACGTCATCATGCTCTTATTGGTGTGAAGATGCACTTCTAGTATGAAACTCTGGACATGTGTCACATTTGCTTTTTCCAAACATGTCAATTTTCTACCCGTCAACCAAATGCCCTTTTGGCTTTTCCCCCTGCCTCAGACATATCACTACGCCCTCTTCCTTCCCTACAATAACCCCACACTCAACCTGACCACCTGCTTCCTATCAGCCTAGTTGTACATACTGTGTATATCGGTTCATTTTTACGTGTTTCAGATTCCTACAATTTTAGTTTTCGGTCTACCTGTACCTCCACCTGGCTGGCTGTCTGTCTATACCTGCCTGTGATCATAAATCTTAAAAACAATCTTAATTTTTGACCTAAACAATCTACATTTGAGACCTTACCCTGTTACAATTGTCTTCATTATTATCATGTCAAACTTATGAAATCAGACAAATCCTGCATCCACATACATTACGGCTTAAATTTGACCATCAGTCAGAACATCCACACCGTAAAGACTAACTAGGATCGTTACATTTAAAGAAAAAACCCCATTCAAAATATTATTTGAGCAGAAACTCGTTCTACACATCTCTTGGATGACTGTGTTACTCTGTGGGAACTGAGTGTGCGAAGTCGTCCTTTCAGAAATCCCGGTAATGTGTTTGTTTGCTCTTAAATATTCCTGCACAAACAGCTTCAGCAGGAATGGTAAATAGTGTCCTGAATCCTGTTTGTAAATGATAAACAAGGTTACGTCTGGGTTTATTCTGCCTCATTACATTGAGCTATTACACCACAATGCATTTACTCAGCTGGGCTGTGAGGAACACTGAGAGCAAGGGCGTCTCTGTGTCGTTCATTAATGAGGATTTGTTGTGTTTGTCTCATCTGAAGTGAAACAGGATCCTGTTTACTCGTCAGCTCAACACTGGATTAAACAGGGCGTTTAAAAAATGACATATTATGGTAATATCCAGGTTCATATTTGTTTTGACTGCCTCTCTGCTTTAATGTTCAAAAAGCTCTTTATTTTTCTCATACTGCCTGTGCTGCAGCACCTCTTTTCACCCTCTGTCTGAAACCAGAGCCCAGTCTGCTCTGATTGGTTAGCTGGCTGGCTCTGTTGGGATAGGTCAACCGCTTAGAGATGTCCCGCCCCTTAGCCTATCAGGCACAATGTGTTGGAGCGATAGCCAAAAGAAGCGCAAGTTTTAAAAAGTGATGTCGCTATGTTCACGAAGTAAACAAAGGACTCCAATGGAGGCATTTCAGGCAGGAATGTGTGAGAGAACTTTGGGATCTTTGCAAACCATTTACGTGCATTAAAAACCTATATAACACACTACAGGAAAGGGAGAACCCCAAAAAGCATTAATAGGGCCTCTTTATTGACAGCTGAGTGGTGGAAGCTCATGAAAAAGACATACAACACAGAGTTCTTACGGTCATTAAAAACCTGGAAAAGTCATGGAAATTCAAAATGCAAATTCCAGGCCCTGGAAAAGTTATGGAAAACAATATTTTCCCCAAAGTTTTTGGAAAAGTCTAAAGTAAACAACTAAAGTTGCATCAAATATAATTTATATTTTATCTAATCGCCAAAATAGTAATACTATAATGATAATAAAAACTGTATCGTATAGTAATGAAACGTAAAATGGCATTTCTGATGAGGTATTTTGCTGGTGAGAGATTTGAGTTGCTTTAGCGAGTAGAAGCTAGTAAGCCAACTATTTGATTTGTTTTAAATCGGCACAACATGTTTCAGACCTTATTTTCCTGTTCCAGGTTCAAATAAACCATTTTCAGTGGTACCGCTTGTCATAATCTTAGTGTTATGTCACGGTTTTAGTTTTGTCTGTCTTGTAATGGGTTTTATTTTTGCTATTCTGTTCTCCCTGTCTCTTGTCTTCCTTCCTGTGTTTTTCCTCCTGTGTCTGATTGTGTTCACCTGTTGCCCTTGTGTTTCTGCCTCCCTTACCCAGCTGTGTCTTGTCCTGTGATTACCCCTCTTTGTATTTAGTCGTGTCTTCCCCTGTGTTCCTTCATGTTGGTCACGGTCAGTTTTGGTGTTGTTGCTACCTTGTGCTACCTATGTGTTTCATGCCATGTTTTTGTTCATCAGCTTTGAAAATAAAGCTCGCTTTTTGTTTCTAGACCTTTTTACCTTTTTTTGTAGTCTGCATTTGGGCCTTACCTTTTTCCACGCATTCTAACACCGCTGAGAAAGAGTAATTGTTTTGGTCATGGAAAATTGGGTAACGGTCATGGAGAAGTCATTGAAAATCATTGGTGAAAAAGTGTATGAACCCTGACAAGGACCAATAAGCAGAACTGGGGTTTAAGTTTTGTTTTTTTGGCTCTTCACTGTGACCTTTACTGCGTTGTTCATTGTGTATCTTCAGAGGCAGGGGAAGCTCTTCTCTTGGACTTCATAAATACTCTCTCTGCGTCTCCGCTGACCTTCTCCCGCTCCTCGCTGCTCTCTCAGAGTTGCATTGACCCATCAGCGGCTGTCAGCCCGCATTTCTCAGCCCTTGTTGACACAGATGAACAATCGCAGTAGATTACTCAGCGGCTGCCTTCTCCACTTCCTAATCCATTTCCATGATAGCATCTATTTGCCCGGCAAGAGGGATTTCAGACATTTCTGTGTATTATTAGCCCGCGGTTCTTTCTAATGTGAAAACACGGCATCAAAGGCCATCGCTGCAGGAATGTGATGAAGGGAAATGTTACATAAAATATTTACAAGCACATGCTCGCTGGAATGTAACCCTCAGAATATTTCTCTCAATGACTAATTGTGGCGGGATGAAAGCACTTTGACACTTAAACTTGCTTTCTGCCTCCTTCCACAGGTGTTTTCGGGGCAGATGTGCGACGTGGTGAACGAGATCGAGCTGGAGAAGGAGCGCTGTGAGGACAGCAGCTTCGGGAACGTCACTTCAGGTCATTCTCAAAAACGTATTCTCCTCTGTTTTTAGAGCATGCAGGAGGCTCTTTAGAGGGAAATGGGAAAGGGAATAAGTGAATAAATAGTGAGGTAGAGTAATAACGGACGGATAAGGCTCTATTACAGCAGGCAGGCCACAGTTTCTGCAGAGACATATTGCTTTTATTTATTATACGAATGCATGCTCGAACAGTCGCCTGCTGTGGAGATTGACTTTCTGATTTACTACTCAACAGTACACTCAAATATGTTTTTGAAAACAATTCAGGTAAGGAGAACAAGACGGGTTTAATCACTGAGTTCATTTGGTTCATATTAAGAACACTTCTTGTGCATCATTTGGCATAAATAGCTGTATTTAGTAGGCTATATAACATACAGTTTGCAACCACAGATCTTTATGATTTAATGTAATACAATCCAACAGTGCCTTATCATTGCTGCTACTTCTGATTTTATCACTGCTTTTATTCATTTGTACCTATTTCTATTTCTTTACTGCAGTGAGACACCTGCCATATTTCGTTATACCGTAGTACACATGTGTCAAACTCAAGGCCCGGGGGCCAAATCAGGCCCTTGGTGGATTTAATTTCGGCCCGCAGGATAATTTTGAATTACTATTAGATCTGGCCTGCCGGTATATTGCACGCACACCTTCACTCAATCCTGAGGGTCTCCTCAGCTCAGAGCCTGAGCCCAAACATTGATGAACTTGCACCCAAGATGAGATGCCAAGTATCTGGCTTGAACTAGCATCACAGAGCAGCACACTGAGTTTACATGGATGTTTCCTTCTGCACTTTTTCTCTCACGACAACAGGGCATGTTTGGTTTGTTCTTTGAGGGAAATAGTTTTGTTGAAGCTGTTGTTGGCCTGTGGAGAAATGTAATCATAAGAAATGACTCTGGAGAAGCTGCATATAGAACCATGAGAAATGAATGCAGCTGATTATTTAATGTTTAATGTTGTTTTTATAGACAATAATTTAAGCTGTGTTTGTTCCAGGTTTAATATGTGCAATAAGTTCATTTCAATAAGTTCTGCAATAAACATTGAACCAGTCCGGCCCTCGACTAGTTCCCATTTTTTTATTTTGGCCCACTGTGTATTTGAGTTTGACCCCCCTGCCGTAGTATGATGACCTTAAAGATATTCTGATAACCACTCAGTCATGTCAGGCTATATTTGGTATATAGTATTAAGGTTGTAGGGGAATTAAGAAGGTCCTAATATTGCTGTGTACATTTGTTTTAAGTTAACTAGCATTGTGGGAACCCTAATTCCAAAAATAGAATACCTTTAATCACAATAAGACTAACAACTAACATTGAGCGCCGACCATCATTTTTTACATTAAGGTAGATTTGAGTGCATATAAATCAACATTTTGCATGATCTGTGATAGGCGTAGTGCCTCACAGCTGTAATATCTGCATCTATAATATGTGTAGGCTGTTAGAAGAAAGTAGTGCACTTGCCAAGGACACAACTTTTTATTTTTTATTCCCAGTCTGCACCTTGAATGGAGGTCTAATATTTAAAAACACCTGAGTGTGCAGGGCCGTTAAAACCACGAGGGGAGGAGGTTTCATATAATATAAGGTTAAAGCAAAAATATAACCTTGGACGAGGTAATAATGGTATTTCTAGACACTATTGTCACTCAAGGTGATGGAAATAGGAAGGATAACATGTCATGATTGAAGGGAGAGTTACACACTGGGAATAAGTGTGTATATATAATGTATACACACACTCCGACCTTCCCTCTGAACGAGCATGCTTCAGTAATATCTCCATTTGGTCTCGTTTTAATAATACACGGGGATTGCGTGAGTGGAAGCAGCTCCTTCTTATCTCTGCAATCATTTCTCTGCTATCTGCTTCCTCCACAGGAAGGTACAGGTCACATCTCTAATAAATGAATTAGCAGTGTGCATTTGTGAGAAACCATACATTAAGTTATGCAACGTATTCAATATAGAGATTGTCCAGCAATTCCTTGAAACAGAACAGGTCGTAAATTAATATTTCCTGACAGGTTGTGTACTTTAAAGCTTAGGGATTTAAACCTGTGTTTCCTCCTGTTCATATGTTGTGGAACATTTAAAGATTACATTTTTATTTAACTACATTTTGTACAACATTCATAACACAAATCAACATGTCTGCAATAAATGTTCTTCCTCTTAACGCTGAACAAGAGCTCCGCAGTGTGCGTCATGAATGACCATGATTTATTCCTGTGTGTGTGTGTGTGTGTGTGTGTGTGTGTGTGTGTGTGTGTGTGTGTGTGTGTGTGTGTGTGTGTGTGTGTGTGTGTGTGTGTGTGTGTGTGTGTGTGTGTGTGTGTGTGTGTGTGTGTGTGTGTGTGTGGTGTGTGTGTGTGTGTGTGTGTGTGTGTGTGTGTGTGTGTGTGTGTGTGTGTGTGTGTGACAGACAGCATGAGTGATGCCATGTTAACGATGTGTCTCCTGCTGCAGGGTGCCAGGGCATGTGGGACATCATCGCCTGCTGGCCCTCAGCCAGCGTCGGGGAGGTGGTTACAATAACCTGCCCGACCTACTTCAGCTACTTCAGCGACGAGCACAAAGGTAGACAAATCCTCCGTTATTTAATGTAAACACAACATGCTTTAAGAATATTTTCTCAGTATTATGTTCAATATTAATTGAAAGTGAATAAAAGTTCAATATTAAAACTATTTCATCATTAGATTTGGGAAAATGTTCTTCAAGCCGACATATTCTGCTCATTTTCAGGGTCATATTAGTATTGAGTGTCTCTACTGTGATGTTTTTCTATGCTTTAATGTTCATAAAGGTGGGATTTTAGCCTTTGGAGACTAGGAAACCCCCAAAAGCAAAATAGGGCCTCTTTGATTAAAATATCTGTAATTTAATAGTGCTGTATTTTGAAGCAAACAAGCCTATAGGCGCTAAAACTGTACCGTGTGCTGTCATTTTGCTAGGAGGACAAGCGTACAATTTATTATAATTTTGTGATTGTTTCATATTGAAAATTAGCATACAAGTGAAGCCCCTTGGTCAATACTGGAGATTTAATGTGTCGCCTCCTGTGGACATCAGGAAAGCAATATGAGAAAGGGTGCAGAAAGCCCGGGGCGGACAATATCCAATCATGAGCCTCTTTGATATTTACCGGAATAATCTGTAAACACTTCAGAACTTGTGTGCAATATTTAAAAGAGTGAGAATAATGGACCACCCTTAAACTCTTATCTAGCAGTGCTTTAAATAACATCACCTCACTGGGATTGACCGTATGAACTAGTGAGGTGCTTCAAGAGAAACGCAGATACAAATGACAGATATTGGGAGTTTTCCTCGAACCCAGGATAACAGCTAATCCAGGTTACTGTAAACAACATGGAGTGTTTACGTGAGCCAGATTGAAAAATGCCAGGGTAAACTCGGTCACAGATTACAGTCGGGGTTTAAGAAAGCACGAAGCTCTTCCTCTAACCTTTACTTTGGAACGAGCCCAGGCACAGAGGACGACTCGAGATAAGAAAGAGTAACATTCGAAAAATGCTTTGTTGACTCACCTTTTATCTAGGACTCTTTTTTTCCTACGCCATTTCAATCTTGTAAACTCTTCATTGCTATCTTCTCTCGTGCATTTCTGACATTTGCCTGTGTCCTTGTTTTTCACTCAACTCCTACGCTGCCTGCAAATCAATTCCTGAGACGCTTTCAATAGAAACACACCTTTGTCTAAACTAGCCTCCATTCTTCGCTCTGGATCCTTTGTGACAGAAGTCGTCGCTGACGTCACCATTGATCTGTTGGAGCGGTGACTCAGCAATTATTAGTCACTTTCAAGACGTAATTGTGTGTATTTTTTTGACTTTGTTAGGGATATATAATAATAATGCATCATATTTTTTATTAGAGCGCTTTTGCAGGTGCTCAAAGCGCTTTACAATTACACATTACACATATTAGACGTGTAAGAGTCATTGCTGTGGACATTACCCACAGGAGCAAATTCGGGTGAAGTGTCTTGCCTAAGGACACAGTGGCGGCCGAGGCGGGTTTCGAACTGGAGTTCACCAACGCCCCTTGATCTGATGATCGACGCTCTAACCCACTGCGCCAAAATCACCCCTATGTTTGTGTTTTGCGTCTATGTGCCTTCTCGTCATCCTTTTGTATGAAATTGTGACTTATTTCCTGTGCATATGTTGACGAGAAAGAGGCAGACAATGAAAATGGAGAAGTCATTTGAATGGGTTTGAACTCTTTTAAACCTCACTTGAACATTAAAGCATGGCAACAGAGGAACAAAACTGAAATGTGAACCTGAAAATGAGTGAGATATGTCTTCTTTAAAGACCTATATTTCGCACATCCTCCTGATACATCTGACCCGTTATTCCCTCCAGATATCTCCTCCCCTCCATCAGCAGACACTTTGCTATTCTCACTCATTATCCAATTTTCAAAGGGCGGCCATACTTACAATCTTGTGGCTGACAGTGGGAGGCGTGTGGTGCAGTGGGTCGTGCGTTGGTGTTCGGATTAGGAGGTCACAGGTTCAAACCCCACAGCAGTCAGCATGTCGTTGTGTCCCTGAGACACTTCACCCCAAATTGCTCCTGTGGGGATTGCCCACAGTATTGAGTATGTAAGTCGCTTTGGATAAAAGCGTCTAACAAGTAACATGTAATGTAATGTAATAGTGATCGTGACACTTTGTACAGGTTGAATCCACACTGAGAGCAAAAGCCACAGCCATGAATTTCATATAATTGAAGATCAGGTTATTACAGTGAACCTCTGTGATTGAGCACAGCATGAACATCAGTTTTCTGACCCAAATAATCTCTTCTTCAGGTCATTTTCTCCTCTGCTCCTCTCAGAGTCATTTCAAATCTCTGCTGAAGGATATCCATTTCTTCTTTTCATCGCCTCGGAGATATTTCTCTGAGCTTTTCACCTGCTCCTCTGCCTCTTTGACCCAGCAGGTCAATAATCTTTTCCATTTACTGAGAGAAGTGCTATAATCCAATTCTTCGTACTATTGGAGATGGGCTGATGGGCCCTTTACGGCTGTGCTACCTTATAGATATAATATATAGATCATAGACCCCCTGTGGGGAGGTGATTGAGATACTAATATTGCACTTTTTCAGGTTAAAAGGGCAGATTTTCAGACGGAAATACTTTTCAGACTTCTCAAAGTAAAGTATAATCCCCCTCTCTGTACACCTCTGTGTTAACACCTGCAGGTCCTCGTAATTATTTCAATAATGCACTTCAATATTCCCATTTTCTGTGTGCGCTGAAAAGGCAAATCCATCACCTCTTTAACAGCCAGTCACATTTTAAAAATGGTGCATGTCCCCAGAGCCATTTGAGCTCACTGAAGCGTGAACTTTTTTTCTTGCAGCACTCATGGAGGCATTAACACCTCGGAGTCAAACTGAAAATTAGAGACTCAGGGAAATGTAACACTTCAAAGATAGAGATGCACTTTAAACCTCACGTGTACTGAAGGGCAGCCGGGAGGCGTTTAAAGCCGTGGGCAAAAAACAAGATAAAAATGCTTCAAACCAGAGATGAGACGGCCACAGAAGTTGTTAAATTGTTAATTGGAGCCATATTCTGTTCATTTTAAGGTTTCATATCCGTAGTTTGACATGTCTCCATGCTTTAATGTTCAAAAAGCTCTTTATTTTTCTCATACTGCCTGTGCTGCAGCACCTCTTTTCACCCTCTGTCTGAAACCAGAGCCCAGTCTGCTCTGATTGGTCAGCTGGCCGGCTCTGTTGTGATTGGTTAACCTCTTAGAGATGTCCCGCCCCTTAGTCTATCACTTACAATAGGCGCTTTCACACCGGAGTACTTTTTTTTTATAATTCCGATATAGTTCCGAAAATGTGCGTTCACACCAAAAAAATCCGGAGCTAGAACTTATTTCATGAGAACCTTTTTACCCCCTTTTCAGTCCCTGCTAGAGAGCAGGTACTTTCATGGGAGAAAAAGGTTCCCATTTCTGATTGGCTGGGCGGATTGCAAACCACGCCCCATAAAACTCAAAAAAAGTTTTGTGAAGCCGCCATTGTATTTGCTGGCATTAGCATTATTAGCATTAGCATTAGCCCAGCGCACAAACGAAGAGAGACTAACTTATGGCAACACAAAACAAAACATGGGAGCGGTGGAGATGAGGAGGTGTCGGTGTTCTGGCGATTTACTCGGAAGGCTTCAGTAGAAGCTGCTGGGAGTCCCAGCAGCTTCTACTGAAGCCAGTCCCCAACTCCGGGGACTTCCGGCCGGGGACTTCGGGTGGCAGTATACGCCGTGAAGTGGTTTGCGGCCTGCCAGTAAACCCAAAGCAGAAGAAGACGAAGTGACGTCAGCGGCTTCATTTGCCTAATCCTTCCCCAGGAACTTATTCCGGTGTGAACGCGATCGGCTCTTTAGTTCATCAGAACTCTTTAGTTCATCAGAACTCTTTAGTTCATCAGAACTAAAGAGTTCTGATGAACTAAGTTCTCATGAACTAAGTACGACAAAATGCCTAATGTGTTGGAGCGCAAAGGGACAACCCCCTATAATATTGTGAATATTTCTATTAAATATCAAATCAAATCAAATCAAAGTTTATTTATAAAGCACATTTAAAAGCGATTTTTGGTCGGGCCAAAGTGCTGTACATGTAATAAATACTACAATACAAAATATATCTTGTATCATGCTTAATTTTGCCTTTGATTCTCATGGTTTGTCTTTTTGAGCAGGTCAGACACTCACATGATACTATCTCAGTATAATATTGAGGCTTTAATAAGAAATAATAGTAAGTGTTATGTAATTGGGGGTGCTCAAAAACATTCCCAAAAACATTCCCTTAAAAATAAACACCAAAATCTGCATTCATAGTTTTGGGATCTATATTTCCCACTGAGGCAGAACTAAACGGATAGATAACAACTGCCTAATTTGTTCTATCAACTAAAATTAAATATATAAAGTTTGTTTATTTTGAAAGTTTGGTCGGACTTTGTGTTCTGACAGTGATAAATCATCCAAGCAATTTGTTTACATTTGCATTTAGAGTACAATTTTTTATTATCAACGACACCTCAATCTCAGTTTTCACATCCCAGGACAATATCCATCATTTTTCTAAACATTTACAATAACCACTGCTTCCTCCCCAAAGGCACCTGCACATTTAAGCACATGAAGCTGGGGAGTTAAAGAAATTAATAAGATACGGTTATGCCCTTTAAAAAAAAAGAAGAATCATATGGGCGTCTGAAGGGTCCAGATGGTATATTTTCAAAGCTGTCCTACGTGAATCCATCCTTAAATAATTAACAGGTGTTAAGATGAAGCTGAATTTGAATAGCTGCACTCGTCTCGTTTTATTAAACTAGGTAGTGAAAGTCTTCCCTGTCATACACATAGTCCATAATATTCATGAACCTTTTATCATATGGAGTTGAAGATCTTTTACTTAAAGGTCCCTTGTCATGCTTTTCTGGTTATTACCCGTCCCCTTGTGTGTTATGAAGGTTTTTCTGCATGTAAACAGTCTGCAGTGTCACAAACCCTCAAAGTACACCCTGTAGCGAGTAAAACTCTAACACAGAAAAGACCTGTCTATGCTGCCCCAGAACGCCTCGTTGGAGATTTCTCTTTTTCCATTGTTTACTTCTTGGGTATAGTGACGTATTTCGGGTATAGTGACGTAACGTAACGTCTGCGGAGCCGTTACGTTTGGACCAATCCGCGGACTTCCTCACACACACACACTCGGCAGGACGTTGCGAGGCTCGCTGCTGCGAGGAGCGGGACACTGTGGTGTGGGGTCAGTGAGACAGCGAGACAGCGAGACACCGCGGAACTCAGCCTTGGCACACACACAAACTCCCAGCCAGGCTGCGGGTGTGTGTGTGTGCCCAGGCTGAGTTCCGCGGTGTCTCGTGTGTCTCGCTGTCTCGCAGACGGCCACTGGGCTCACAGGGAGGGGGGGGGCAGGAGCTCCAACAAGCCGTTTAGACCAGAGAGTGAATACACATACTATACAGAGATGCTGTTTGAGAAACCAATGTGAGTTTGGAAAATTGCACAATATAAATCTATTTTAGTATACCTCAACAATGGAATTATGATCAGTAGAAATGGCCATGACATGGGACCTTTAAAAAACTAAATTAACATGATTTTTGTTTCCCTGGTTTAGCTATCTCGTTCACTTTCTTTCTGACTCACTTTTGGATTCTCTATCTCTACACATAAACTGAGGCACGTTGACATGCTGAGCTTTCTCCTGTTTGACATTTCCAGGTTAAGAGGACACTCGTGAAGTCTGACTAATGTGACCTGAGGGAGCAGAATGAAATGTTCTGTCTACTTGCCAACTTAGTCATCTGATAAATGACCATACCTTATAAAATGTCCTAGAGCGTTAGCAGATATATCTGCTGGATGTGTCTCACTCAATGTACTGACAGGTTTTCCACAGAGATGACCAGCGAAAAGCAAACTTCCTCCTCTGCTATGGCAGGAATGAGAAGAGCTTTACTTAAATTCAGACTCACAAAAGTCATGTTTAAGGGTTAAGAATCTTTTTCAAATGTTAAGTGTCATGAGCAATACATTTTCTTATCCCAAACCAAAGGCACCATAATGTTCATTTGTGTTGCAAACATCAAATATTGAAGCCAGTATGGGTCTCAAAAATTCAATATTCAATCTTCCAGAGCTGGAAACTAGAGTGCTGGCAGGACAGATCACTGCATGCTTCAGAGACATGCTGCTCTTCACATGAAAACAAAGCAAAGCCTTGAGAAGAAAAGAGCCCTTACAATCCAGGCATGTGGTAAAAGCTCTTTCAATATACTGATTGTGAAATGTCCTTGAGTCAAGGTCTTCCAAGACCTACACATCCATGAAATAGGTTATTATAAGACTGAATTGAAGATAAAATAAAAGAGAAGATGACGGGAAAATATTGTATAAAGCAACCAAAGAAAACAGTCACATGACCTCTCCCTGACACACACTAACCTCCTGCTGCTTCCCTCTGCAGCTCATCGCCTCCATATGAAAGCTTTTAGTCCTAATTTGCTTCTTTTACACGCTCTGAGCAATTTGTCTGTCGGTCACATTTGGGTTGACGTCTAATTTGGGTCAATCTGTCAACATAAAACCCAGGTACAGCACAAATAAATAACCCCTTAAATAAATACCATGTATAAACCAAATCACCGACTTTCTGTAGCTCTTCACAGAGTGATTCATCTGCAACTAAGTTCAAATTGCCTTGGCGAGGGAAATAAAAGGTTATTCCTAATGCATCTAATCTTTATTTGCTGTTGAGTGATAACGGAAGAACCAGAATGTCAACACCTGTAACAGCCAAGTGGCTTTCTGCAAAAACACATCACGCACAAGTCATTAATGGCTCAGATGGGTGGGAGAGAGTCGTACAGAAGCTTGTGGAGTTTGAGGTTTTGCAGTGTTTTTGACAATGTCGCAGTAGCCTATGTGTCAAAGTAGTACATGGAGCAATTTTAAACTAACTTTGTGAGCAGGTCAAAAAATAAATCTAGTCTCTAGGTGGCTGTGACCCATTTATGTCATTTCTATCTCCAGGTAACCTCTCCAAAACCTGCACAGCAGATGGCTGGACTGAAATGCATCCTATTGACATCGCCGTGAACTGTGGATACAATCTCAACAGCACCAGCGACGATGTGAGTAAAAACACTGCAGCCTATAAGACGCCTCAGTAAAGATACCCAGTTGTGTCACATTGTGAATGAACCGCGCAGTACAGCGGGAAATCACCTCGAGACCCAGTGGGCAGGAAGAATTGAATTAGAAAACATCCTTTCTTTTCTCTGCGGGTGGTCGCTGTAGGTTGTTGGTTTCAATACTCCAGTGTTTGTTATGAACTGCCTCAATGACAGGGTGGAATACAAGTAGGCTAGCACAAGAGGTACAGAACGGTATTAAACAGTTGTCATTTAAATTGTACTATAGATGGAATAAACCAACATCCAGAAAGAAATGTGATGCTTATTGAAGACATTTGTTGTCGGAAATGTGCTTGTTTGACGTTATTTAAAAGAGTGAGATGACTTGGATTGTGTTTTAAGTAGAGTTGCAGCAATTAGCAGCGTTTAGCTTAGCCTAGCTTAGCGGAACTGTCCATGCTAATCCTTTGATAAGTATTGTAATTTAAGTTTTACTTTTGGTGGAATAAACAGCGACTTTCTGTACACATCCAGAAAGAAAATTGAGTTTAATTTAGGAAATATACTGTGGTACATTTGCTTTGTAGCCAAGAGTAAAATGATTAGATCAATACCACTCTTGTGTTTTAAGTAAAGAGCTAGCTGGCAGTTAGCTTAGCCTAGCTCGGTACACAAATTGAGGTAGAGGGAAACATTAGTTCTGCATCTGTTTCAAGCTCAACAATAAGTTAACCAGCAACTGTTAAGCTCACTATTTAACACAATAAACATGGCATGCTAAAAAATTTGAACTGTAGTCAATGATTATGTTTAACTTTTGAGACAGCCTGCTTCCTGTCTAGCTTAGTCTAGCTCAAATAAGTGTGCTCTGTTTTAAGGGGCAGTGAAAACAAGCTGTCAACACAACTTTCATAAATGATCACTTTGTTTAGTATTTATGGTATTTTTCAGTTTTGTTTTCTGGCAACCAGATGAATAAAAGTCCAATATTCACTCTCCACACATACTGAGGGGAATATGTCTCTTTAGTAGCTAAATGCTCCTCTGTGATCAGTAATTAGTCGCCAACTGTTAATACTGTCTGCTCTGAAAGACTGAGGAGAACTGCAGGGTCAGATGATTATTTTCTGTTAGTTGGTACTGCGAGTGACTCATTCCAGCTTTTATCCTAGTTTAATTACAAATAAAATTTTAATTAATCCACTTAAACTCACAGAAAAGAGTGGTATTGAACTTAGGGCAACACAAGTTGAACTATTCCTTTTACGCTTGAACATTTAATGACTTAAAAAGCGAAAATATTCTCAAATGAATAAACCAAGAATTCATTTTTGCTGAGGCATGAAGCAAAACACACTTTTTTATTAACAATGGCAGATCCGTTCATAATTCCTGCCTCAGTTATCAGCATTACCAGTCATTAGGGGTTATTCATACTGACTTCAGGGCTAGAAATGGAATAAATACATCAAATATGTTTCATTTGAATGTGGAGTTTACTAATGTGGGTTAGCTGGAGCAGGGTGGAAAATGGATGTGCGCTGCAGGGTGGTAAAAGCTTTCTTGTTGGGCACTCAGCTCTCTGAGACTCATTAAATGCCACATAGGAAGTCAGGAGGGACCCGGCTGGTGGAATACACTAAAAGGAATTCGATGTTGGCCTTTCTGCATACTTTATATCTCAGTATGCAGAGTTTTTAATCTTATTTTCACCCAGCATTTAACATACAGTACAGTGCAATGGCAGCGACATTGTGAAGATATTATGAAAAAATGCTCCATATGTGGTGAAGTAAGATGAATGAATCTAGTTTTACTGATTGTTTAAACACATTTTATTAGCTTGAAAAATCTCACTTCAACGTTCACTTATTGAGTATTTATTTTAGCAAAATCTAATTGAACTATCAAAGTAAAGTTTAGTTCTGTTAGTCGAGGTGGAGATCGTTCTTTCCATATGATAAGGTTGTTTATTTACACATTAGACAATGCAAACTCTTTCGTTTCGGTTTCCTTCACTGTGACATGTTTCCTTTTCTTCAGGGCAAGTTTTTCTGGCAAGTGAAGATCGGCTACACCATCGGCCACAGTGTTTCCCTCATATCTCTGACCACAGCTATTGTGATCCTCTGCATCTTCAGGTACGTAGTAACACAGTCACATATAATCATCTTAAAGAACTCGACTCAGGTTTCCTCATCGGGAACAATCACAATTCTCAATTTATGCAGAGAAAGTTACACAAAAACACAGTTTTCACTCTTGAAAGCAGTTCAAGAAATTGCATCTTTTTCAAATCTCTGTTGTTTCCTTGCTTTGTTGTTTATAAGAAGGATAAGAAGAACAAAAACCGTCACCGCTGCAAGACCCCGAGAGCATTAGCATGAGTCATTTCCCATAAAGCACGGTGACATTGACAGTATGTCTGCCGGCACACTGACAAGATGACAGCTTACACATTTCAGTGTCGCACATCAAACACTGAGAACTGGGATGTGATCATATCTGATCAGTGCAGCTTTAGGGCTTATGTTAAACTATAAAAGACAAGAAGAACGAGGCGAACACTTTCAGACCTGATGATCCTTTCATGCATTTCGTAGGTCACAGATCTGTTGATTGCACGTGTCTGCAGATTGACATTTAGTGAGATTAAGGAGACTGATGTTTGATATGTGACAATTCATAAAATCCTCACAAAGTCACAGTTTTGATGTTGACTCACAGCTGCAGATAGCAGTTTAAGTGCATGACTTAATAAACCTATCTTTATTGAATGACGTTTTTAAACCTCCGTTGTAAACTTTTAAGACCTTTTATTGTCTTGGATTGTGTACATCTGTGCACTTTTCCCACATTGTGATGGGAAATCCCTACAGACAAACTATGTGTAAAGTAATGATTTGTTTTACTCGCGTCATCTCCTTGAAGTCGAGGCCAAACTAATGTAATGCAACAATCATTTTCTTTCTTCCATCCTACCGTCCATTCTCCCCTGTATACCCACGTCCACAGGGAGGGTATAGGAAACAGGAAATTGCTTCTGCGGTAGCATTTTTATTTATGGCTCTTGTTCTGCGACTGTGTGAGTCACAGATCAGAGCTCCTTTCCATGTTCTTCACAAAGGTGTGAATCGCCTGACAAGAGTTTTGTTTTCCACAAGCCACGCAAAGGTCAGGATAAAAAAATAAATAAGGAAGTGTGGAAGTGTGAAATCAAGATGTAACAACAGGTTTGAAGCAGAAGGACAGTTGTGATCGGGCAGTGGGAGGTGACGGGAACAGAGTGTGTGTTGGTGGGGACAGAGTGTGTGTTGGGTGTGTTGGTGGGGACAGAGTGTGTGTTGGGTGTGTTGGTGCGAACAGAGTGTGTGTTGGTGAGATGTGGAGAGTCACACCACAGATTACAGGCAGGGAGAAACACCATGACAGTTTTCCGAGCTCTTGAGGAAAAAGCTTTAGAGAGCAGACGTCTTCAACAACTTCCTGTCTTTGATTCGCTAGCTTCTGCAATCTCTCATTCTGCATGTCTTTATTTCTGAAAAGGAAGCATGTTATTGTGGGTTACTTCCTGTTAAACAAGTACTTTATTGATTTAATTATGAGCTAAAATTGAAAAATAATGTCTATTGTTTTATGGAAAAGTATTAAAGATCTGTGGCCTGCGTAGTTATGGAGATGAAATGTCACAGTTGCCACCAACATAGACACAGATAATTACACATGTTTCATGAGCCTCTCCTCTCTCAGTATGTGTCTGATCAGAAATATTTCGGAGGGAAGGTTTCACATTGACATTGCAGCGGCTGTTAAACAGCAGAGACAGAATGTTAACAAGCTCTCCGGGCTGTGTGATAAGGTTAGATAAAACTTTAATGACTCCTGGGGGGGGCGTTTCTAAAGTGATGGTGCATGTGCTGCATCAATGCTCAAAACAAGCACAAACAAATGATGTGAGCCAATGGCAGCCTCCACGCAACTGCAGACATTTGCACCCATCTGTCGGTCTCTTTAGCACTTCAAGGTTTTTAATTAGTCATTGTAAATACACTTCCCTTGTCTTTGAGGTGCGTGAAGGAGCATTAAAAACCAAAGCAGACCCAACCACACAGTGATAAAAGAAGCTAATGTGCTCAATTATGAGTGTAGTCAGTCTTTAATTTGATGTCATTTAAAGCTATTAACTCCAAGGACATTGGATAATGAGCATGAAGGGCTTCTTCTTATCGAATTGTGTTTGCCCTTTGTCTGGTGATCTGTATTCTTGCACTGTGCATCGCAGGAAGCTCCACTGCACGAGGAACTACATCCACATGCATCTGTTCGTGTCGTTCATCCTGAAGGCCATCGCCGTCTTCATCAAGGACGTCGTCCTCTACGAGGTCGGCGAGGTGGACAACTGCTCCTCCTCGGGCTCCGTGAGTTCATCGCCGTTGTTTTTGTCGCTTCATGTGTTTGAGTTTTGGGGATTCTTGTTGTCCTTGATCCCAGGAGTCAAGCGCCTAAAGTAAAAATGTCACAAGTAGGCTAATTATCCACATTAAACCACCATTATAAAGAGACCCTCAGTTCAAATGGGGATACATAAAAATAGGCATGCCATTCTGGCTCTCTGTCAAAAATGATGCAGTAACGCTACCCCATTTGACACTCCATCGACCCCTCACTTCGAGACACTTGAACTCCCTTCACGTTGGTTACGTAACCTAAATTACATACATGTAGTAATTTGGCTTACATAAAGAAAGCTATGGTCAAATAACTAAACTTGTCCAGGAGAGGCACAAACCCCTCGTCTCCTGGATTAAAATCAGACTTTCAGTTTAAATGTTTCTCTCCCATCATATTTACTACGGCTGCTCGAGGCAAAACATATCACCACAATGCTGATAACTATGATAATAGCGTTTTAATAGGCCTATTCTACTCAAAGCGTGTTCATTAAACAGTGGCAGAAGATGTTAAACACACAGGCTGCCAGGCTTACAAGCCATTTATGCTCAGAGTTATATCACCCCCACAGTGTTTGGATGTCTTCCAGTCAGCGTCACCACCAGCAGACCCTTGAGGCCCCTGAGGCCCCCCCGAACACGAGGTTTACGTTACATGATGCGGCTGCACGACCAGAGGAGCCTCTGAGTGTGTTTAATAGCGGCTGGCTCCATTGTGTTGACACGAGCCAGCTGCTGTCGGGTAAAAAACCCATTATAGAGACAGTTTTGGTGCTGCGGCGCTCATCACGACCCCCGACATAAAACCATAAAACCCCCTTGTCCTTAACCTTTTGCATATCCCCCTTTTACACTTCCTTTGCCCTCCTGAACCCTTAACATATGTCTCTGTTAAACACATACAAGACTACAAATACAATTTAACAGAGTAAAAGGCAATCAGAGTATAAGACTATATGTTTGAAATGATTATATGATCATTTGACAGCAATAACAGTCCAGATAATATCATTGTCGGCAAACAATATATTCAAATAGATGATCATAATGCACATATTGTCCCGACATTACTTCCTTTACCACAGTTGGCTCAGTTTCAGCCGCTCTGTGTGTGTGTGTGTGTGTGTGTGTGTGGTGTGTGTGTGTGTGTGTGTGTGTGTGTGTTGTGTGTGTGTGTGTGTGTGTGTGTGTGTGTGTGTGTGTGTGTGTGTGTGTGTGTGTGTGTGTGTGTGTGTGTGTGTGTGTGTGTGGTGTGTGTGTGTGTGGTGTGTGTGTGTGTGTGTGTGTGTTGTGTGTGTGTGTGTGTGTGTGTGTGTGTGTGTGTTGTGTGTGTGTGTGGTGTGTGTGTGTGTGGTTCGCCCCCGTAGTGACCACATCAGATTAATTCATGATATCAACGCTGTGGGGCAGGCTTATAACGAATGCATTATTGAAGGTGGCAGTGTGTGTGGCATCCTTCCTCCACATGCCGTTGAAGGAAGGCTTTATGTACCAGTGTGCACGCATTACAAATAGCATATAGGTAGAGACAGCACATATTCCTCCCCCATGAATTCATAAAGACTACCGAATACCTGCTTTAATGAGACCTCCATATGGGAGCTCCCAGAAAAACACAGAGAGCTTAATGTATTATTTATATCAGAATACCGTTATTAGTCCCACAGAGGGTGTCAATTCCACCAGTTTTTTTATTGATTCAACAAGTCCACCCATCAGACATTTATGAGAGGTGCATTTATTCATGCGGGGGGGGAAGTTTACACTAAGAGACAGTGCCTACTCCCATTAATAATAACAGTAGAAGAAGAAGAAGTTCTGACAGGTGGCGTGACAATATTACTCTATTTGGTCATTTCAGTTTTTCAGCTGAATGATTCCCCTGAGTTGATTGAAGGTAATTAAAGACACCTGTTGGCTCCTAATTAAGAAGCAAGCTCGTGGCCAATCAGAGTGTGGCTAAATTCAGCAGAACCTGTAGGACAGTATTCCTGTTTTTAGACACTTTTTGAGGCGTCTTTTGCTTTTTCTGATTAAACTAAGTGCATCAGGAGAGGTATTTGTGTAAATTGTGTCAAATGTTAAGACCGTTATGTATACGTATTCTTAGCATTACATAATTTGTAAAAAGATACATCTTTATTATACAAAAACGTAGCACTGTCCTTATGAAAAAAATACTCTTAATAATAATATTTGCAAGTTCTGTATTCAAACTTTGACTTGAATCCAGTGAGATAAGTAGGGACAGCATTATATACTTCATTACTGCCAAAAAGACAGTTGTTAATTTCGATATTTGATGTGTTTTTTATACTACTAGATTGTTTAATTGTATAATAAATGGAATCATTCTCTGCAAAGTATACCGAATGAATGTTATGACCTTTTGAAATGTAGTATAGTAGCATACAATACTCAAGTTAACCCTCCTGTTGTCTTCGTTCCCCCCCCCCCCTCCCCCCCCCTTACTTTGGTGTTCATGGTCAAATTTGACCGGTCCTGTTTTAACTGCTATTACATTAACACAAAAACCATTAATCATCACCAAATTTAATTTAACACCCTTCCAAACTGTAAATATTGTATCAGACTACTGGTATACAAACTGCAGTAAATATACAAAGAATAGACACTGAACATGTATTGCGTGTGCCAGGTGTGATCCATGTGGGGGGATGGGCACATAAGAGCTGGAAATGTGTCAAATTGTTCTCTCTCTCTCTGTGTGTGTGTGTGTGTGTGTGTGTGTGTGTGTGTGTGTGTGTGTGTGTGTGTGTGTGTGTGTGTGTGTGTGTGTGTGTGTGTGTGTGTGTGTGTGTGCGCGTGTGTGTGTGTGTGTGTGTGTGTGTGTGTGCGCCAGGTGTGATCCACATGGGGGGATTGGGCACATAAGGGGGGGGGGGGGAACACATCTAGAGTATGTGTGTGTGTGTGTATGTTTTATCTGATCCGGATGGTTACTAATTCCTTTTCTTTATGGCGGTCACCATGGGTGTTACAAAGTTGACTAAATCATTCAAAATTCAATGAAAGTGGTGATCAGCCATTGTATATGTTCAAAATGTCTACTGTGAAGGATATCATAAAGCCTTAATGCAATCGAATGTAAAACAAAAAAGTTATGATTGATGAAAGTAGTAAACCGGTCAGATTTGACCCGAAGACAACAGGAGGGTTAAGAATACACATGATAGTAAAAGTTTTTAAGGTCAATGTAGGGACCATTGGTTAACCCATACCCATACATATCAAACAACAATTCAACAGTAAAAAGCTCAATTTATTGTCAAGTTTGGATACAACTGACACACAGTATCATCATAGGAAACTCTTCTCAGTTATTTTCCAAAGCTTGATTGTTTTTATTTGTCCTTGCTCTGCTCTAACGTCAGTGGGTTGTTTCCGCTGTTGCCTTATTCATATCCACTCGGGTCCTTTTCCATATTTGCGTCATCTTTATTTCTCTGCTATCCACATTTCCATATCTATTCACTCCTTTCCTAATATGTCCCTGTCCTTTTCACCCTTCTCTCTCCCAATTCCCCCCGTGTCTCCCTCAACTCTCACTGCATCTGTTAAAGTGTTCACTGTCACAGGGTCGTGCTGAAATGGGCTCAGTATGGATTGTCTCTCTCTGAGATCTCCGAACAGCCTGTGCGTTGCAGCGAGTATCAGATCAGCCCACACCATTAGGGAAATAACCTTTTATCCGCATCCTTGTGTAACTAGTTCATACGCAGCCTTCAGCTTCAGGTTCGCCCGTCCCTGATGAAGTCCTTTTGCTTCTGAAGCCGTCAGCCAACCAGAAGAGAGCTGATGTGTTGTCCTGCATGGCTGTTCCTACTGTCCCTCTGCCCACTGACATATCTGATGGGTTTCTGCACTGTGCCAGCCTTTCCTATCTATTTAGTTTACATAAAACACAGTTTGATAAACAAATTCTGCATTGGTTCACTATTAAATGGTACCACTTTATTTAAGGTAATGGATATACTGTACATGTTGTGGAGATCCAGCATAACACAACAGGAAAGAATGAAACAGAGAGGAATCAATAAAACACAACACAGATATAGCTGATAAGTAATTATTATTAGTTGTTGCAACAAACCAACAATAATGGGAAGTACATCACCTGCTGCCACAGCAGCCAATCGCAGGAAATGCCCCCCAGACAAAGAAAACACAGGGCTAGATATACTTTCTAAAATGTCACACGAACATGTTCCCCAAACATGTTTAACGCACACACATTTTATCATGCAGCCAACCACACAAATGTCCACAACATGTTTTTCTCTCTGAAAGCTATACCTGTATATGTTTAAAACGTCATCATCTCATGATATCCTTAGGATTAGTTAACTAACAAAGGTTAACTGTTTTTATAACCTGAGGCCTTCTCTGCACTTCCTATACTCTCGGTTGTCAGCTCACTTAAAATGAATACATCTATTGATAATTCAGAACGACCATTGTCTCTCTAACTGTGTGTGACCCAACTCAGTAACACACATCATATGGAATACCATGTGATCATTAATGAATATCAGAAATACGCTGTATTAAACATTCTGCCATAACACTGTACATTACATTAATAATACTTTAAAATGAGTTGAGGATCCTTTAATCTGGAGGAGGAGAAATTGAATTGTTCTGACTTTGAGAAAAAGACAAATCAAGTGGTTTGGCTGCAGGAGAGTAAACAACAGTCTACTGAGTGACATCCAATTCATCATTATGCTTCATTAAAATGCCACTTAGGATAAACACCCATTATGAAACTTGTTTTGAAGCTGCTAACAGACCATAAAGCGACTACTTGTGCTGCAGAATAATCCTCTTTCGTCACCTCACTATCATTATTTCTCACGGCTCATGGATGGATTTTCTTTGAATCACATTTAATTGAACGCTCAGAGGCATGTCGGGTACTTCTCAGCGTGCTATAGGTATAGGGGACATGTTGTTGATGTGTCCTTTTCTGATGGAACAAATAGAAAAGCTGGTGCGAAAAATTGATCGTCCTATTTCGAGGTAGCATGTACCCAAAGAAAAACCGATACGTGCATTCTCCTGTATTTCAAATATGCAATTGTGCTGCTATTTTGAATTAATCTATTCTGTATTATCAATATCACTGTTCAATATTTATCCATGTGGAAAATCCTTGTGCTTTTCCAGTCCTTTCCCAGGCGGCTGGCAAGGTGGTGATTTGTGTTCTTCCAGTACTGCATAATGGCCAGCTTCTTCTGGCTGCTGGTGGAAGGTCTCTATCTGCACGCTTGCTGGCCGTCTCTTTCTTCTCCGAGAGGAAATACTTCTGGGCTTACATCCTGATCGGCTGGGGTGAGGACGCCTTCCTCATATGCCTTAATACAGCGACGTGCAGTCAGTGGAGGCAGGGGAGGCAGAGCCTCACCTGTCATACTCCTATGTAACGGAAAAAACAATTAAAGAAAAACTAAATAGTAATAATAATAAAATGTCTCCACTGATCTGTGTTGTAAGTGTGATTTCTGTATGATTCCAATCGCATTTTATAGTCAAAATCAGCAAATTTGCCGAGGCTCAGCTACGGGAGCGATGAGAAGTGAGGCAGGGACGAGCACTGCCTCACGTAAGCCCACAGTAAACTTGCTGGAGCGCGGGCACTAATTTAGCGCGGCCACTTATTTTGTGAGCGCGCTCAAGCCAGTTACTGTGGGGTGAGGTGAGGCACAGATGAGCTCTGCCTCACCTCAGAATGCGTCACCCCACAGAAACTGGCTGGAAAGCGAACCCTAAGCGCATGCCTGTTCCCATCTCACTGTAGGTCACCAATGTAATGTTTGTAGAATCCCTTTATTACATGTATCCTCGCCATCATAGTCTCTAAATAACTTATTTCACGTATATATGATATTTAGGCTCGCTGGTCTCCTCGTACAACGGCAATGAAAAAAGCACCAGGGGAGGCAGCCATAACCTCTGCCGCACTGAAGGGGGCGCACGTGAGCCCACAGGTTCTTGTTGCTACTGTTATTCTACCCGCAAACAACAAACTAGACTTTTGAAACTACAGGAAGATAAGGAGGACTTTTACAAAACAGTAATAGAGATTGTTGTCCAGAAGGATAGCATGGACTTCTATTCATCTTCAGGTCAAGGTAAGACCACAACTGTAATGAAAATGGGATCTTACTTAGAAAGAACAATCCAATATTTAGATTTTGGGTATCCTTTTGTTGATCGGTCTGTTTAAAATTAATCATAGCATCAGACTAAAAAAGCTTTTGAAAATAACAGAATATTTCGATTAAGGTCAAAATAGGCTATAATATTTGTAATCTGACTCTGAAAGAGTCAGTGCCTCACCAGCCATGAACCTCCCCGCACGTCACCTGCTTTAATACGTCTGTCCCCCCTGGGGGTGAGACACTCTTAAATCCTTCTTTTATGTCCCTAGGAGGGCCGATGGTCTTCATCACAGCGTGGAGCATCCTCAAAGCCTACTTTAACGACGTGGGGTAAGAGAAACACATCTGAGACGGCTCAGGAATTAATATCGCTTCATCCTTGCAAATTGTTCTATACAGCATACTCATATTTATTCATATCAATAATCGTCCCTTTTGTTTAATATTTACTCTCTATATTATACTGTGTTTATTAATACAAGCTCTATAGTGTGTTTAATTTCTTAACCACTGTTTATACCCATAAATACTGTTCATAGTATACTGTATATGTACAGTATACTATGAACAGTATATCTGTCATATTATATACTTGTGCTATTAAACTGCATTTTACTGTTTTCTTTTGCACTTTCTGCTTGGATGCTAACTGTTCCTGTCTCACAGTTTGCATTTTGTGCAATGACAATAATAAAAGTCATTTAATGTCATCTGATCAGGTGCTGGGATATAATCGAGAACACTGATGTCTTCTGGTGGATCATTAAAACCCCGATTTTGGCGTCAATCTTGGTGAGTTCACAAGCTTTGAGCAAATGTATTTTTAAACGTACTTGAGCTGTTGACACTGTCACAGTATAACTAATTGCCACTGAGAGCAAACACATTTATCAGTTTTTATCTCAGACTTACCTGCAGTGTAATTATCTTATTCTCATTTATATTCCTTCTGCGAGTCGAAGTCCATTTGAGAGTTTGGTGTGTCTCAAATGTCTCATTTCCCTTTGGACGGTTGACTCAGGATCAATCAGCAGACATTTCTCTGCGTCTTCATGGCAGATTTGACTTCTATTTACATTTTAAACACATTATCAGCATCTATCAGAAACATTTGAAACAGAGTTTGGAAAGAGGAATGTTTTTAATGAACATGGTGGAAATAAAGTGTGACATTAAATTAATGTGTGTGTGTGTGTGTGTGTGTGTGTGTGTGTGTGTGTGTGTGTGTGTGTGTGTGTGTGTTGTGTGTGTGTGTGTGTGTGTGTGTGTGTGTGTGGTGTGTGTGTGTTTGTGGTGTGTGTGTGTGTGTGTGGTGTGTGTGTTTGTGTGTGGTGTGTGTGTGTGTGTGTGTGTGTGTGTGTGTGTGTGTGTGTGTGTGTGTGTGTGTGTGTGTGTGTGTGTGTGTGTGTGTGTGTGTGTGTGTGAAAAGGAGGGTTAAGATGAGTTCACCGAACAGCACTTGAGGAGCTACAGAAGGGAAAAGTAAAATGACTTGGAGTAACCCAAATGACCCCAGAAGTGTTTTTTCTTTTTCTTAACCTCTCTAAAAAGGTCAAATGTCACTTGTTTTGCATCAATCTTGATACAGGGTACTTATTATATGTTATAGTTTGGATTCCTAAAGCTTTTAGTCTACTATCCCATCATTCAAGGGTGGTTTTCACTATAAGTAATGTTTCTTTTTGGACGGACACTATCATTTACATATTTTTACTATGTTCAATCTGAATTTACTTTCAAATAAAAAAAATCAATATTGATTCTGACTTTTCTACATCCAACTCACAGGTTTATCATTACTTTGAGA
>NW_022987477.1:2277668-2348607 GCF_902827165.1 Trematomus bernacchii | reverse complement strand
TCTGACTTTTCTACATCCAACTCACAGGTTTATCATTACTTTGAGAACAAAGATTATTAATGTACCCCTTTTTAGAAGTGAAGATATGGTCATTTATTCTGGGCATGTCATTTTCGAGCCTGAGGCCTGAAAAACAGGCTCAGGGCTTAAAGGTGGGGTAGGTAAGTTTGAGAAACCGGCTCGAGATACACTTTTTGTTATATTCCATGGAATGCTCTTAACATCCCGATAGCAATGAATATCTTAAGTGCTTTGACAAAAAATCCATAAAAAAACGTCGTCTGTGGAAGCCGTAGTACTGTAAAAAGCACGGCCCGGCTAAAATGATTGGATGGCCTACCTGCCTGTCAGCCTTCCATCTGTGCACAAACTTATCTCGTGCCCTCATTGGTCATGTGCGCGTTCGTGTGTGTTGGAGGAGGGGCTCTGTAAGGAAGTGGCAGATTTTTTCCGGCTGTGTATTTTCAAATTCTAGCGCACTCGAGCTGGTTTCTCCGAAATTACCTACCCTACCTTTAACTGGTTAATTTGACCATGAGTAAATGTTCTCATTATCTCATATTGATGATTGATATTTTCAGCACTAAACACATTGTAAAATACTCCCTTGTCCTAATATCTCCACAGATGAACTTTATTCTATTCATCTGCATCATACGAATACTTCGCCAGAAAATCAACTGTCCTGATATTGGAAGAAACGAGTCCAACCAGTACTCGTGAGTATCATTTATCATCTTTTTAAATGCTGGTAATGTGTATTATTCATTAGCTCGGATAAAAGGAAATTTTCCTAACCCCTAGGAGAGTTTTGTGGAAAATCTACCCACAGGTTTCAGAGGTCAGTTTGGAAAGTTAGCAGCATTTAATCCTTTAATAAAAAAACTTGTTTACGCCCAGAGCAATGCAGGGATGACCAATCCTTTTTGACATCAGAAAGGAAATTCACCGCCAGCCTTAGCATGCGGTATTCAGCATGATATCCCCCCCCCCCCCTGCAGCTGCTTTGCACAGAGATATAGAGCCGTGTGTTTAAATGTTTTATCCTGTGATGGAGAGCATGTCAAAAGCCGGCCATAATGCATGAGCTATTTTCCCACTGAGACTTTTAATGGTGTTTTTCCCCAGCTCAGGTCCTCAGAGCTGAATGTACAATGAAAAGTACTCGGGAGTTGAATTTCATTATTGGCATATTGGGATTGGAAATTGGCTCCACCAGAGGGAGAAATGTATAATTTGTTGCTTTGTCATTTCAGGAGGCTGGCGAAATCTACGCTGCTCCTGATTCCTCTGTTTGGGATCAACTTCATCGTGTTTGCATTCATCCCTGAGCAAGTGAAGACCGAGTTGAGGCTGGTTTTCGACTTGATTCTGGGGTCATTTCAGGTATATCGACTATTTTAGGAAGAATAAATGATAAAAAAAAATCTCATTATATATTGAGACATTTGTATTTGAAGCTTTCTTGAAGGTCATCCAACAGTGAAACACATTTGTCTTGAATTTCTAAAAGTAAAGTAATGAATTGGCTCGCTGGCAACCGAGACCTGCAAATGTTTTGATTAAAAAAAAAAACAAAAAAAAAACGTGGCAGGTCTCCAGGCTTCAGTGGCTGCGTTACCGTATTACACCCCCGATGTTATTTCAGTTCATCACTTAATGAGGAATGATGGAGAAGCAGCCAGACAGCTCCGAAACCAAGGACACATTTCCAGAACTTCCTCCCATCCCTCTAACTCATTAAACAAACCACTCTTCAATATGCATTTGTGTCTATTTATAGGACTAATACAGGCTGCAAGTAGGAAATAGATAGATAGATAGATAGATAGATAGATAGATAGATAGATAGATAGATAGATAGATAGATATATAGGTAGATAGATAGATAGATAGGTAGATAGATAGATAGATAGGTAGGTAGGTAGGTAGGTAGGTAGATAGATAGATAGGTAGATAGATAGGTAGGTAGGTAGATAGATAGATAGATAGATAGATAGATAGATAGATAGATAGATAGGTAGATAGGTAGATAGACGGATAGATAGGTAGATAGATAGATAGATAGATAGATAGATAGATAGATAGATAGGTAGATAGGTAGATAGACGGATAGATAGGTAGATAGATAGATAGATAGATAGATAGATAGATAGATAGATAGGTAGATAGGTAGATAGACGGATAGATAGGTAGATAGATAGATAGATAGATAGATAGATAGATAGATAGATAGGTAGATAGATAGATAGATAGATAGGTAGGTAGATAGATAGATAGGTAGATAGATAGGTAGGTAGATAGATAGATAGATAGATAGGTAGATAGGTAGATAGACGGATAGATAGATAGATAGATAGATAGATAGATAGATAGATAGATAGATAGATAGGTAGATAGATAGATAGATAGATAGATAGACGGATAGACAGGTAGATAGACATACAGACAGACAGACAGACAGACAGACAGATACCGCATTGCCAAAGCTTTGTACAATTACGACATCTATACATAAACATGCAAGCAAGTATACCATGTTTTTCTGCACAAGGAAAAGGCACTCTCTTATCTGTGTGTTTCTGTCCATCTAGGGCTTTGTGGTGGCTGTTCTTTACTGCTTCCTGAACGGAGAGGTCAGTACCCCCCCCCCCCTTGAAGCGATGTAAACACTGTTTTTATAAACACACTTCCATGCAGAGATAGCCCACAGTGTTGATTCTCAGAAAAGGTAGTTCATCTTTGGCTCTATCTGCAGCTCAGCATTCACACACAGCCTGAGAGAGTCTGAGTCACCGGACCGCTCGCAGCATATTTTCTGCACTCTGCAGGGTAGAAGGCACAGCGTTTTTGTTGGCAGGGAGCGACTCTGCGATGTCCTCTGAGTTAGTTATGTCCCCACGGCGGGGCCAGATTGGAAGGCTTGACTCTATGCCGTCTGAATTTTAATTTTTCAATTCACAGGTGTCCTTTGTTAACTGTGAAGCCTTGGCGATGTGCAAATTACTGCAGCATTCTGCGTTGTATACAGTTGTGGTGTTATTGCTCCTTAGTTGTACCGTATTGAGTCACAACAAGAAATGTGCGTTCGATAAAGACGGAAATTACAGTCGTTTTTTCTAGCAAGAACATTAAAATAAGACTGTGGAAAAATCACATAAAGCCCAAGAAGCGTATATATTCGTCAAAGGTACACTCAGTTTCTCTTCTATTAGGTACACCTGACCCCATTGCCCCCCGTGTGTTTGTGAGAGATATCTTGAAAGCGCAGTAATTGTCATTTAGACCCAAAGTTTCTGTCCTTACTAGCAAATAAAGGGAAGACGTTTTGGGACATATACCCTGACATGAGCACGGATCTTGTGAATGCTATTTCGTTATTACCTGAAAACTGCCAAGTCATGGACAACTACTTCGCTGGTTATCAGGTGTGAGCAGGCAGCAGTTACCTAAAGAGTCTCTGAACATCTTGAAGGGCCGGCTGCAGAAAGCGTCCGGTGCTTAAGAGTCTGTAATCCATTTTACACCGCTGCCAATTTAAATCCCTGGAGACTGGGAGCAAAGACCGCAAGCTCCATATGGGAAGTGAGCAAACTGCCGACTGTCCGCACTAAGGCTAGACAAGCTGTTGAGTGCAGATCAACTTAAAGGAGGAATAGAAGTGGTTGACGTAAACTGCACGCTTATGAATTTGCTTCATCTTCATGAGAGTAGGATGCAAACTCAAGCCACAAAAGACAGGTTTTCCCTCAGCGATGGTTAAGAGCAGTCGGCTTCAGCTGCATGTCTGCCACTTTAGAGAATACTCCTGCAAAATGACAGCCTTAGAAAAGCTTCCATGTCCTTTGAGCTTGAAGCTTGAGTTTTGATGCGAGTAGCAGAGACCGATTGTTCTTGTGTGTGTTGATCGCAAAGACATCTACAGTATATCAAAAAGACTATTCCAATCCTGCAAAACACTAAGGCCAAAGAGGATGTCAACAGGGCAGAATAGAAAAGATTAAAAAAAACTTGACTCAACGTACGTGCCGCAAAATGGAATGAGAAATGTATTTAGTTTTAGCATCCTTAGCCAGGGCTTCCTCTACAAAGGGCAATGGGATTTCCCTGTTGGATTTATGTAAATTGCAGGACATAAGCTTTGTTGAGCCGGCCAGCTAACCAATCAGAGCAGACTGGGCTCTGGTTTCAGTCAGAGGGTGAAAAGAGGTGCTGCAGTACAGGCAGTTTGAGAAAAATAAAAAGCTTTTTGAACATTAAAGCATGGAGACATGTCCCAGTAGAGACACTACATACTGATATACACCTGAACATCAGCAGGAGAGGACTCTTTAAAGTAGAGACACTACATACTGATATACACCTGAACATCAGCAGGAGAGGACTCTTTAAAGTAGAGACACTACATACTGATATACACCTGAACATCAGCAGGAGAGGACTCTTTAAAGTAGAGACACTACATACTGATATACACTTGAACATCAGCAGGAGAGGACTCTTTAAAGTAGAGACACTACATACTGATATACACCTGAACATCAGCAGGAGAGGACTCTTTAAAGTAGAGACACTACATACTGATATACACCTGAACATCAGCAGGAGAGGACTCTTTAAAGTAGAGACACTACATACTGATATACACCTGAACATCAGCAGGAGGACTCTTTAAAGTAGAGACACTACATACTGATATACACCTGAACATCAGCAGGAGAGGACTCTTTAAAGTAGAGACACTACATACTGATATACACCTGAACATCAGCAGGAGAGGACTCTTTAAAGTAGAGACACTACATACTGATATACACCTGAACATCAGCAGGAGAGGACTCTTTAAAGTAGAGACACTACATACTGATATACACCTGAACATCAGCAGGAGAGGACTCTTTAAAGTAGAGACACTACATACTGATATACACCTGAACATCAGCAGGAGAGGACTCTTTAAAGTAGAGACACTACATACTGATATACACCTGAACATGAGCAGGAGAGGACTCTTTAAAGTAGAGACACTACATACTGATATACACCTGAACATCAGCAGGAGAGGACTCTTTAAAGTAGAGACACTACATACTGATATCAACCTGACAATGAGCAGAATATGTCCCCTTTAAAGTAATATTGTTCATATCCACTGTAGGTGCAAGCTGAGATCAAGAGGAAGTGGCGGAGGTGGCACCTGCAGAGATACATGGGCTCCGACACCAAATACCAACATCCGTCCATCGGCAGCAGCAACAACTTCAGCACCCAGATCACCATGATGACCCGCTGCAGCCCCAAAACACGGAGGACTTCTTCCTCCTGCAACGACGACCTGTCTTGCATATGACTCGCACAAAAAGTGAGAGAGACATTCATGCTGTACAACAAACTCTCGTGCCAAATATAGGACAGAAAAGGACGCAACCAAACACCCTAGTTAGCACATCTGCTAACGTGTTGCTTGAGTGTGACTTGGACAAAGTAAAGTGATAAGAAAACAGTGAGACAGCTTTTAATCTCCATGCTTCTTAAAAAAAAAGTGACACTTGGATGAGAACCATTCACGATTCATTGCACATGTACTGTACAGGGGAGTTAGTGAGTCATATCATTATGGATCATGGGTCAATCATTATCAAGTTCCCTGTGTGATGTGTCACATTTTAACGGGGTTAGGTTAGGGAATCCTAATGTGAACTGCACCAGCAGCCCTGCAATCTGATGTAATTAACACTGATTAAAAATCACTTAGCGGATTCCTGCGGCTCCAAATGAACAAGGCTGGAGCGAAGACACAGACGTTCAAAGAAAAGGAGCGAAGGTATTTCTTTCAACAGCAAATCTAATTATTTCTATTGTGGAGTGACATCAAAGGCAAAGAATAGCACCAGAAATGCATTATGAAGATGTGTTTGAATGTGAAAGGACTTGGATAAATAAATGCTGAACTGACTTCAGACCAGTGTGCTGCTGATTCCCAGCGATGGGTCTGGAGTATAAATGCCCTTCTCTGCACTATCACTCTCATGAGAGACTGATTTCCTTTCCATCAGTACAGCCCACCCTCTTATTTTGTGTGATTCTGATTCTGCCGATCGCTGACGAGTGCCTGGTTTCATTGTTTCTGAAGTGACACTTTCAATCCAATCTTCACCGGCTGTGAGCTGCTCCTGAGAGGAAACGCCTTGAAGCAAATAATCCTTTCAATGTTTACAGTTATAAATAGCATTGTACACACACATCTACAGTGTAAAGAATAACTCCACATCGTCGTGCCACACCGTTTGCATTGTTGCTACAATAAGTTGTTGTTTGATAAAGTCCACAGGAATTATCTTGCTTGTGTATGCAGCAGTCTGTGGCTAAATGCTTAGTATAACAGCTAAATAATTGCACCGCATTACACTTAAAAACAGACTTGTACAGAGAAGTGTCTGAGCAGTGCTTCGGTGATTTTGAATTCTCTTTTGACCCGTCTGGTTCTCCGAGGAGGAGTGTGTCCGACATGTCAGCAGAGTTTTGTTCAAAGCAAAGCAAGGTGACAGGGATGACTGGTGCTGTCACCTCGAGGCCATCATTGTGCTTTTCAGACCACAAGATCAGACGTGATGTGTTGTTTGCTGGTTACAAAAGATAAGAGTAATACTGCATGTTTGGAAATCTTCATAGTCCTCTGAGAGAGTGATATTTACCAAAATGGTTTAGTGCTTGTTGTCAGTCAATGTAATTGTGTGCCGACGTACCTCTCATATGGTGAATGTAGATATATGTACAAACAAAAGAAACAAGCCAAGTGATTTTAAATCAGTCAGGTGTTGCTAGATATTATCTTTTTAGTGTTTGGGTGACTTTGCATGGTTGTTTTGTATCAGTGAGATAATAATACAAAGTGGTTTTGAAATAACAACCATTTAAATGTTCACTTAAAGTAATAATGCAGTGTTGAATTATGTGTTACATAGACGTGTTAATATGCAAGGTTGGATAATGTGTATATTTAGTATTTGATTGGTTATGTGTTGCGTGTAACGGTGGTGCAATGCATACCAATGTGAAGAATGTGAACTCTTTCTTAGTTAAAAATAATTGTTTAAATATTATTAATTGTTTTTGTTGTACAGTGTATGTCAAGATTGCTGTCTTGGCAGAAAAATAAACTTGCCATAAAATATTGACATTGTTCCACTCAAACTGTGTGAAATAATTACTTTTTTATTGAGATCATTTCAAATTCCACGCTGTATTTTACTGTCAAAATGAAATCCCATCTAGTCAATTCTTTCTGCTGCATGAACATCCGTAATGTCCTTATTGACTGCTACATGTGACATATTGTTGCTTAAATGAAGTGTGCTACTTGACAAGGGCATCATTTAAAGTTTTATCTACAGAGATGCTTACTTAAAGAGACCCTATTATGTTTCGTAATTGCATTTTGAGCCTCTACTATGACATGTCTCCATGCTTTAAAGGGCCCATGTCATGCTTTTCTGGTTATTACCATTCCCCTTGTGTGTGATGAAGCTTTTTCTGCATGTAAACGGTCTGCAGAGTCACAAACCCTCAAAGTACACCCTGTAGCGAGTAAAACTCTAACACAGAAAAGACCTGTCTATGCTGCCCCAGAACGCCTCGTTGGGGATTTCTCTTTTTCCATTGTTTGCTTCTTGGGTATAGTGACGTATTTCGGGTATAGTGACGTAACGTAATGGCTCCAAATGGACCAATCTGCGGAGCCGTTACGTTACGTCCGCGGAGCCGTTACGTTTGGACCAATCCGCGGACTTCCTCACACACACACACTCGGCGGGACGTTGCGAGGCTCGCTGCTGCGAGGAGCGGGACACTGTGAGCCGGCTCACTGGTGTGGGGTCGGCGAGACAGCGAGACACCGCGGAACTCAGCCTGGGCACACACACAAACTCCCAGCCAGGCTGCGGGTGTGTGTGTGTGTGTATCGGGCTGGGTTTCGCTGTGTCTCGCTGTCTCGCAGACTGCCACTGGGCTCACAGGGAGAGGGGGGGGCAGGAGCTCCAACAAGCCGTTTAGGACAGAGAGTGAATACACATACTATACAGAGATGCTGTTTGAGAAACCAATGTGAGTTTGGAAAATTGCACAATATACATTTATTTTAGTAGACCTCAACAATGGAATAATGATCAGTAGAAATGGCCATGACATGGGACCTTTAATGTTCTAAAAAGGTCTTTGTTTTCTCATCCTGCCTGTGCTGTAGCACATCTTTACAGGCACAAAAACCTATATAGCACACTACATGAAAGGGATAACCCAAAAAAAGCATAATAGTGCCTCTTTAAGCTTCAGACATAACACCTGTAATTGAAAAAAATATCTTCCCGGTCTTTTACATTAGCAATATTCACATTTTACAGCTTGAATATAATCAGGTAGCAACACATGTCATTAATTAGGAAGAAAATGTGTTATTAAGAGAAGGTATGAAACACTATCTCCAGCTTGTAGAGAGAGGAACAGGTAACAGTGCCTTTAAAACAAAATAATTACAAAAGCCACCTCTAAATGTACAAACCAGGCATTACTCCAGTCCTTTCAATCAAATCTCAGTATTTCTTCCAATGGGATCTGAAGTCAGAAATCAAAACACCTCTCACTCCAGTTCTCGCCATTGTTAGTTCAGTTACAATATTTGACGGGTATAACTGGCCCCGCTGAGTTTGCTTTGGCGTAATGAAACCGCAGCTATGTGAGTTAATCCGTGTGTTGTCCCTCAGGTTTATTGGTTCTCTCGATGCCTGTGAGGCCTCTCGCTGTGCTCAGCAGCTCGGCGAAGAAGAGCGAATTCAACCAAGGAAAAAGGCTGTGTGCCGTAAAAAGATTAACAAACACACCGAGCCATGCCTGCTTTAACACATCAGCCGCTCTCGGGCCTGATGTTTCATTAGCTCTGACCATGAAGTGGAAATGAGCATGCATATAATACGATTAACTATTAATAGGAACTGTAATTGTTGTGAATAGAGGGGTTATTAGGGTTGTTGCATTGAAAACATCAACCCTGAGGCCCCTGGGTGTCATATGCTCGTCACATAGATGTGCTTATTTTTGTTAACGCTTAATATATACGTGTTATAGTGTCTTGCTCTCATTAAACAGGCAGTGGGCTGCAGACGAAAGAGAAGATGGATGATGTTATTTTCAGATTCCCAGTGACACTTAAAATGTGCGACAGGTGTCCTTGCCTTTAAGCGTCTTTTAATATTCATGACACCGGTTAAATATTCATGTTGCAAATAAAGCAAAGTTTGGAGAGGCGAGTGTCCAAACGGCTAAGAGGCTGCTTTCCGTGACTCTGATTTAAAGGGAAGCCGTCTGATCCGATCAGAAGCCAGGAGTCATGCTATTGAACATCAGAGGAAAAGCTGGAGGATAAGCCTCGCTGTTTATCAATGATTTCATGAAAGAATGAGTGCAAAGGCTCTTCTCTTCCATGCTAAAGCTTGAAGAGAGATGCAGCTTTGTTGGATAATAGCAGAATTGAAAGTTTAGGAAAATATCCCGCTTTAGCAACGAATGCCAGCTGGTATGAGACCCAGAAAGAAAAAGGTTTCAAATTTCCTTTTTTTTTTTTGATCACACAAGTCTTTAGGGTGGTATAAACATAATGACTAACACTAATATATTTGTATTTTTGTTTTATGTGTGTCCTTTGTAGAGGACATCGGGTGTTAGTTATGCGAAGCACAGTATACAAACAACATTAACATACAAGCACATTTAGACAACATTAGAGCACAACAACTCAATGCAACAAATACTGAGCCCTCTTTGGTAGTACTCCATCCTTTTTTGAAATGCAGAGATACATCTGACACTTGATGTGTGTTTTCCCACTGCATCCGTCTGCCATGAACCCTACAGAAACCTACGTGTTAGTTTTGGCCCATAGTGGACTCCATTTGTGTCGTGTAAAAAGGGGGAAATAAAAAGTTAGCAAATCCCCATGTCCTCCTCAGAGGACATTCACAAAAACATTTAGTTTTAGGTCAAATAAGTATTACACTGCTCTGAAAACTCACTGCACTAACTCCTAAGATGTTCCCTTACTATAATTAATTAAAATATTGAACTCACAACACTGGTAATTACAAAATTACAAACTTACCATTTCTCTTTCTATAAATAGTGCTTGTGTTGATGGACGCCATTTTGAAATACAATGAAATTATCTTTTTCAAAGCCACACCCCCACATATGTCACATGTTTGAAAAGCCCAGGATGTCCTCTGTGGAGTACAATTGGACTTAATGCTGTGGCATGTATAACCTCAAAGTAGGACCAAAACCCAATGTGCTCCACAGAGGACAAAGATGAATGGGTGGGTCACAATATGGACAGCTCTAGATCTAATGGTGCCTCATTGAATACGGCACAATGTGGTAAAACTGCAAACTGGTTATAGTTAAAGTTTTCAGTTTAACCATCTCTTCTGAACCACAAAAACTCAACAAGTCGGGGATGGTTAAAATGCTTTAGTATAAGAAAAATAAAGCACTGTTTGAACACTAAATCATGGAATCATATCACAGTAGAGGCACGAAATACAAATATGCAAGATATGTCTTCTTTAAGTAGTTATACCACCAAAAACATAGCTAAAAGAGTGCAAATATTGGACGTATATTCATCAGGAGGACACTAACACAACTCAGAGTGAAAGCTAACGCTGCTAATAAGCCACTGTTTGCAAACACTTTCAACATAACAAATCTATAAAGTCGTGTTTTCCATTTGTTGTCGCTTGATCTGCTGCCGCCATCTGAACAAAGAACACAAACTAATCATTAATGAATACAACAGAAGTTATTTTCCCCTTCACTTCTGTCACTGCCAACACAATGTAGTAGAAACCTTTTAGAAATGGGCTCCTTGATTCATGTTTATCCGAGGTGTCAAGAAGCTTGGGAAGTTGTTTCACACATTTAAACAATGACAGGATGCTTCATATCACTTTTGACATAATTAATGTAGTATTTAAAGCATGCCGTCATTTCTGGGTGAAGTAATGTTATTGTGAAGGCCTGGGGTTTGACGGTAGGGAGGGTTTCCACTTGTACATACAGTCTATAGTTATCGCTTTGTATTATACACACATGGGATACTCTGTGAATATCCTTCAGATACTTAACAAATAAGAAATGATAAGTACGTTTTGAATGATAACAGATTTTAAGCATTGACTTACTGAAGCAAAACAAATCCTTTATTTTCTAGAACCACAGATCTATCAAGTTAACTGAGTCTCTTTGGATCAATTAATGAAGTGGCAGAAAATCCACTTCAAGGCAGACAATAACTTTGTACTGGTGAGAATGGAGTAAAGTTTATGATTGGATTTGTCTCCGCTTTGTGATTACAGTAATTGTTGAGTCGAGCCAGTGAGCATGGAACATCAAAGACTGTGGGTGTATGAACTGTTGAGCATCCTAATACGCATAAGGGACATGCTGTGTGTATAGCCTTTAAGTCCTGAGTAACAGACCGGGAATTAACACATGACAGATGGAACATAGTGTGAATGTTAAAGCTTAGCCATTGTTTCCGCATCGGCTACGAAAGCACACTATGGGAATCCAAGAAATGCAAAAAGGTAGATATTTTTGCATTAATAAACCATTCAGTAAAAGGGTTCAAAATATACCCACTGCTGTTGAAGACAGAGAACTATAATGGGCATACTTCGTATATCTCTGATATTGGAGACTTCCACAGAGAGACTACTACAGTCATGGCCCTGAGAAATTAATAATATGTTTGAAATTGATGGAAAAAGCTTGAGTGGCCGCCAGCATGTGGCATGAGCACTGGACCTGGGACAAAGATTAAATAGCCTTGATAAAAACATGGTGGTTGCCAGAGTGACTCGCCTTCTTCCACGGCACAAGGTAATTTCATACAGTCTTGGAGCTTCCAAAATACTTCCTGCCACTGTTAAAATATCCAACACAGTCTCACGGCATTTCGTGTTATAGTCACAAAATTAATCTATTGATTCGTGTTCACCAACACGATTTCGCCATTTTTTTGTGTCACACAGAGCGATTTTAAAAGCAATGTAAATAATAACAAATTAGAAGGAAAAAAAGATGACAAAAAATACAGATTTCAGTATTCTGACACAGAACGATTTTGGATTCGTGCCTGCACCAAATAATAACAAATTAGAAGGAAAAAAATATGTCAGTATTCTGAGGCTCTGAGCCATTTCTTTTCCTCGCGGACGGCAAAAAAACTCCGACATTATACCATTTAAAATAAAAGGGCTTAGGGTAAGATATTGAGTAAGAAAATGTTTTTATGAACCACACAGCTTCTGGTATTCTAAGACCCGACCGGACAAAAAGACGTGTTGCAGGCACGAAACATACTACCAATAGAAATGCATTGCTTTTAAAATCGTTCTGTGTGACATGAAAACAATTTGAAAATCGTGTTGGTGAACACGAATCAATAGATTAAATTAATTTCGTGACTATAACTTTGAGCGAGAGAAATGTCAGCCATACACATTTCAGCTGGACCACCCATAACTATTTTTGTTAAAGGAAAGATGGCAGCTTCTCAACACAAGGAGCTTCTGCCAATTAGGATACCATAGGTTCATCCCAGCAGATGAAGACTGGACTGATCATTTAATACAGATGAATTGCAGGAGTGATGTCTCTGTGGATATATAATGGCTCTAAGAGCTCTAGGCCGACATGTTCAATTAGTTTCTAGGTTGTAACCTCACATATCCTTGTTTAATATTCATGAAAATGCCCTCTGCATGCTTTACAGCTAATGACACCGCTAAGTCAAAGTCTGTAAAATAAAAACGCCAATAGAGACAATGACTCAGATATTTATGGGAGGGTTTTATGGGCCTCTCTAGAAATTGAACAGAAGCTTATTTGTGATGTTATGGGCAACCCCCATGAGGGATACAGTAGTTTAAGGTCAAAGGTTGTGATGGTAAATGGGTATCTCTGTGTAAAGTAAGACCTATCCTATTGATTAGAGGGGGTCATCTCTGTCTTTACCCTAAAAAGGCACTAGAAATACACTTTCTCTTTTCTATTTGAGAAAGTTTGCAATCAATTATCCAAAGACTTCTCTAACAGTGTTTGCAGGCAGCATAAACTGTTTATCTGATGAAAAAACTAGCAGTATTTTTAAAGTAAACCTAAGTGCAACTCGATCTGTCATTGAGTAAAAACTCTAATCAAATGAGGACACAGATATTTGTCTGGACTTTAATCCTTAGTTGATTCAGTTGAAACATTTCGTACTTGATTTGACTTTTCCAGCTGTTTAAATTTGACCAAAAGTACATAGGTCAGGTACCAAATCAGGGTCACCAGATCTTAAAAGAACAGAACGATTATTTCCACAAATGCTTAAATGCGTCATCTACGAAAAGATCTTCCAAGCATTATATATTCCCATGTTTTTTAACTTTACTGTAAACTGGATTCTTTCTCAAATGCAAATAATGACAACTGAGCTACTACAGTTCAGAACACTTTATACCAAAAGATGTGTTTGGTTTTTACACTAATATACATTTCTATTACTATAGGATAAGGCTTTAGGAAAAAGTATAGATAAATGCAGAGGTGGGAAGTAGTGGAGTACAAATACTTTGTTAAGTACATTTTCTGGTATCAGTACTTTACTCCACTACTTATTTTTCTGACGACTTTTTACTTTTACTTCTTACATTTGAACACAAACACCTGTACTTTCTACTTCTTACATTTTGAACTCAAATACCTGAACTTTCTACTTCTTACATTTTGAACCCAAATACCTGAACTTTCTACTTCTTACATTTTGAACACAAATACCTGTACTTTCTACTTCTTACATGTTGAACACAAATACCTGTACTTTCTACTTCTTACATTTTGAACCCAAATACCTGTACTTTCTACTTCTTACATTTTGAACTCAAATACCTGAACTTTCTACTTCTTACATGTTGAACACAAATACCTGTACTTTCTACTTCTTACATGTTGAACCCAAATACCTGTACTTTCTACTTCTTACATGTTGAACACAAATACCTGTACTTTCTACTTCTTACATGTTGAACACAAATACCTGTACTTTCTACTTCTTACATGTTGAACTCAAATACCTGTACTTTCTACTTCTTACATGTTGAACCCAAATACCTGTACTTTCTACTTCTTACATGTTGAACACAAATACCTGTACTTTCTACTTCTTACATGTTGAACACTAATACCTGTACTTTCTACTTCTTACATGTTGAACCCAAATACCTGTACTTTCTACTTCTTACATGTTGAACCCAAATACCTGTACTTTCTACTTCTTACATTTTGAACCCAAATACCTGTACTTTCTACTTCTTACATTTTGAACCCAAATACCTGAACTTTCTACTTCTTACATTTTGAACCCAAATACCTGTACTTTCTACTTCTTACATTTTGAACCCAAATACCTGTACTTTCTACTTCTTACATGTTGAACACAAATACCTGTACTTTCTACTTCTTACATGTTGAACACAAATACCTGTACTTTCTACTTCTTACATGTTGAACACAAATACCTGTACTTTCTACTTCTTACATGTTGAACACAAATACCTGTACTTTCTACTTCTTACATGTTGAACCCAAATACCTGTACTTTCTACTTCTTACATGTTGAACACAAATACCTGTACTTTCTACTTCTTACATGTTGAACTCAAATACCTGTACTTTCTACTTCTCACATTTCCCAAACAGGCTGGTTCCTTTAGTTTGAATGTGTGTTTGGTGGCGTGATCATTATTATTTAGAGTCATTGCGTGCCTATTGATTTGAACACGATCCGTGTATCCATCATTTCCTGGTCTTCTCTAAAGAAGAGGGACCAATGAAAACGTTGTCATGTTGCCGTTGTTCAGCATGGAAACATTCATTAGCTAACAATGACATTATTGTTCTATTAATATAAAGGGAGCTCAGGTACTCTTTAAAACAGCTGCTAGTTATGGGTACTTTTTACTGAAGTACATTTCAAAGCCTCTTTACTTTTACTTGAGTAAAGAAGTTTAGTCAGTACTTCTACTTTTACCAGAGTATTTTTAAACACGAGTATCTGTACTTCTACTTGAGTAAAGGATGTGTGTACTTTTCACATCTCTGGATAAATGTCATCTACTAATACAATATAACTGACCATATGAAAATCTCTGCTGACTCAATTGGGGATTAAACTGTGAAAGGGCTCCATCTAGTGACATATTGGAGAAAACACATGTACTGTACATCGTTTGCTCCAAGTTTGACTGTGAATTAACAGCTTTTCTTATCTGGATGTAGCATATACTCGTACTTTTAAAGGTAAAATGAGCCTCATAATGAATAATCATTTTCTCATCATTGGAAACACAAATCAAAGACCAACGAATGGGAAAAAAGACACTGTTTATTAATGAAATGTCAGTTTTACCACAGCAGGAAAAAATAAAGCCCCGTCATCACCAGTGTATTTGGCAGTTACATTTAATTACATTACTTCCCATTATTCCCAACAGGTTGCAGCCACAAAATAAACAATATCAACGTCATTAGAGTCTAATTAGATACAAAGCATTCAGCTGACTGCTTTGTAATTGAACAAGATTAAGAAAATATCCCGTTAAACATACCTCATTCAATAATTTAAAACCGTTTCCTGTATTCTGATCACGCTTAAGACTTTTAGAACAAAATATTAAGAGAAGGCTTCCACATGTTTCTGTTGTACAGTGCATTTCTACTGTATGTTATTTACCTTCATAATCTACTAAATTATCCTTCATTTCCATTTCAAATGTTCAAATATCTCCCACATTATTTTACAATTTACGTTAAATAACTTGTTTTCAACAGTACAAATGGTGGTTCAGTAAAACCCTCTTTTTTTATGAAAGATATTACAGATAGACTAATTATCTGCACAGAAAATATTTAAAAAATGGTACTTTTTATCCGAAATTGAGCCAGTAAAAGACCATTTAGAGACAACAGTTTACTCCTCAAAGCCAGTGTAATTCTCACAAATTAGCCAAACATTTTTTTAGGAACAAATTTAGTTTTGTATTAAAAGGCTCAACTGTTTCCTCACGCTTTGTACTAACTAACAGTGACTTTATCTAAACTAAAATTCCCTACTTTCTTTGTAAAATACTTACACAATGCCACAACGGTACTCGTTTGTCAAACACTATAAACCGAGAAATTAATTCCCACGCTTAACAGACATTAGTGCAACTGTTAAGCTATAAATAAATGAATATCTACGAAGCTAAATACCCAAAACATTAAAAATAATTAAGTAAAATTAGACATTTCCTATAAGTTTAGCAGCTCTACTGTTTTATATTCAAACATTGATCATAACATGTGATTTGATATGTTTATAGGAATCTGAGAACTACATACAGGGACAAGTGTAAGTAAACATAAATCAGGATATAAAAAGCTGAACCCGATATGCAGCACATTCAAGAATAATCGCCGTAACCAACGCAAAACAAATCTTAGCCTAATAGTGCAGTCCAAATAAATAAACTCCAACTAATTTCAAAACAATTTTACCCATGAAATCAGTGCCTTCATATTTATACCCGCAGTTTTTACAATTTAAAAATGGCGAGATCAGTAGAAAAAAGAATCTGCTTTGATCGTACAAAAATGTAGTTGATGTGATAAATGTCTCTTAATATCACAAACTGTGTTAAATAGCAATGCCTTAAACATAATGAATATAACACTTATATTCCCTCAGTATTGAATGTAGTCATTAAATAACGGAGCCCTTACATTTGATCCTTTGCAATGACTAGCTGAGCACTTGCCGGTGTATAAGACAACACAATCAAACAAAAATAAAATAATATTTTTCATACAATAAGGCGCGAAACAACCCCCAGATTAATAATTACACCTCTGCATTAGGGTTTTACTGAAGCCTATTGATTAAATAATGCAAAATACATTTTAAAAAAGCTGCATTGTCCGCGTTACCCGACTGTTTCTGACTTCAAATCAAACCCACCATTACCAATGCAGATGCACTATATCACTACTAACTAGCATATGTTACAATCACCAACTGTCACTCAGCGTTGTGATTACACAAAGCCTGTAAAGCAGATATAATACTGAGCAGTACGAGCGCTGGAATGCTTAAAAATAGGAGGACTGGATTGTATCTTCATGAAAAACTTTGGTCAGCAATTCTGACATTTTTGGAACAGGATGGCACAAACATTTTGTTTCTAAAACCTCGACGCTTTTGCAGATCATTTTAAAGTTCCAGAAATAGTCACTTTCATTCTCTTGAAAACAAATGTACACAAAGTGCAAGTACATACTGTATACAAGAACATATCAACTTGTAGTTATAATTGTCCGTTACGACACAAAATGAATGATTTTATGATAAAAACCCATCTTCATACCTCAAGCTGTGCGCGCTGCAACGTAGTAAAAATGTCCTCTCATCCTCAGACTCCACAGTCATTGCTTCTGTCTATGAGTTTGCGGCGGAGGATGAGGAGGGTGGAGATGCAGGCCACTGAGATGTGGAAGAGCAGCTGCCACGGGTTCCTCAGGCCGAGCAGGTAGAGGTTGCATAGGACGATCACACTCAGCAGAGCGAAGGACTTGTGTTTCTTCAGAGAGGAGTGGAACAGGTAGAGGTGGCACTGCGAACACAGAGAGGTCACATGGTGTCTGTTAGAAAAATATCACTCGTCACCGGCTTGAGCTTCAATCTCAGGATCCATGTATCTGTGATCCTCTCAAGAATGGAAGTAGTCATCACATACAGAGCATCAACTAGTTCCTGAACAGTGTCCTTCACATGCTGATATCCAAGAGAGGGAGTTACACAGTCACAAGATGGAGGAATAGAAAGCAGTATTCAATGTTTACTTCAGATTAGCTCCACGTCAGAAATGATCCTGCTTGTCATATGTCTATCTCCATAGAGGCTGAATCATCATGTTAATCACATAGCTATCATATGCCTCAAACAGTCCTGATGCTCTTCTAGGTAATCATACATCCTGTCATGTACACAGCTACAGTTGGGATACCTTTGTTATCATGTGGACTCTGATATTGGAAGAGAACATTCACTATTTTCAGATACAGAAAGAGACGACACAGGTGAGTTTCTACGTGACCATATCAAACTGAACTATATTTACCTGACACACACAACAGACAAACGCCATCAGAAACGCCACAACGTTCCAGACGCCTTCATAATCATCCTGTGTGTGGAGAGGGCATACAATGACACAAACTGATGATTTGACATCATTTGAAGTAAAGCACATTTATTTCAGATTAGGGCTTATTCACACAAGAGTGACAAGTTTGCAGTTTTACACAGACCTCATTATTGTCAAACTAATGCTTTCACAGCAGTACTGGCTGCTGTGTATTAGCATTTTGCTGTGAAAGCATTAGTTTGATAATAATGAGGTCTGTGTAAAACTGCAAACTTGTCACTCTTGGAATTAATGTAGGCTTATTCAAGAACTTTTTTTAAATAAAGTCCCCAGCTAAACATGGGTTTGTTACAGTAAGTGAGTGAGAAAGACACCGTGCAGCATTGTTTCTCTTAAACAATACTTTGAAAATGCATAATTCAAACACATAAAATATAATGTATGAAGCACAAGCATGCTAGACTCTTCTATGGACATATTTGAAGTTTTTACAATACCTGAAATGTGTACTCTATGAGGTGAACACCACGGATTATGTTCAACGATGCACACACGATATTAAGAACCAGAGAGAGGATGCCTGGCGCCGTCACTGGTTCCAGTCTAACATTCTGACCTGGTAAACAAAGAAACGTCCCCATAAATACTGTTAAAATGATAAAACAACATGGAATAATAAATGCTATGTTGTATAAGTCAGTCTTACCTGATGCAGGGCCTTGCTCCATGTGTCCATTAGCAGTGCCGTTGGTGAGATCCACTTCCTCCAGGTTAATTTCTTGCGGTGGATGGATGATCAGATCCCCCTGGACCTCTGCCAACGTCACCTCCAGCGCCGGACCCCCACTCTGGTTGTACTGCTGCTTCAGCTTCTGAATGGTGCTGTCTGTAACATATTAGTTTTTATATAATAGTTTAAAATATCTCTTGTTTATTTGGTTTTTCCCACACATAACACAATAACAGGAGAAAATACAGGTGCTATATAAAAAGATGACAAAACAATAATGATAATAACATAAAAAGACCATTACAGTAATAGCAATGAAAACAATAAACCAAAAAACACATTGACATGATAAGACAGAAACAGAAAACCCCTCAGACCAGTCCCTCCCACCTCTACCAGTAATCGTCAAAAAAGGAGAAAGAAAGATTGAACTACTTGCCTCAGCAAATGCAAGTGTATTTGTCATAGCACTTCTTCAGCCTACAATAGGTTGTTGGATGTTTTCTATAAGCCAGACCAGTACTTATCAAAGAGATGTGGCTTTCTAAAACATCTCAACACAGGAGCTTTGTTTGTGATTCCCCAAATCCTTTGATCCGCCCAAATGATCAACAGATTTCTCCTCATACTCACCAAATTCCAAAAATGGATATGGCCTGTCTGCCAGGGAAACAGCAGTGCTATTGAAGCATGTTGTGAACTCCCAGCGCAGGTCTTCCAGGAAGCAGAAGGCCTTAGCCACAGGGAGGCTGCAGTGACACACCGTCATGTAGGACACTCCCTCTGAAGAGATGAAGCTGAACAGGTGAGAGCAGAAAGGTGTTTAGTAAACAAACAGCCTGACACAGCGGGACACTGATACCCCTGTGATCAGACATTCTCTCCGTTTTTAGCATCACAACATCAGATACACCCTGAACCTCTACAGCAGGGGTGTCCAAACGACGGCCAATTCAAAAAGTATAATGGAGTACGGCCCACAAATTAAACTTGTGCTCGGCTTATATTGTACTTCTTAAATATGAATGTAAACATATATTACACAGTAGTATTCGTGTGTTAATAACACCACTTTTCAAATACATTTTGAACATTTTCACATCTTAGTTGATAAGATAAAAGCCCAATTACTTAACAACAGCTTGAAATACAACCTTCCTATTTCTCGTTATTATAATCAATCTGGGGCTTCTGTTTTAAGCGATGAGCTGCCAACACTCACAAGCATCATGTACCTACATCTGATTGATTTTGCTAACTTATAACTGAACTTATGAGGCAATAAACCTCTAGTGAGTGGCCCAGCCCTTCGTATATTTTTCTGTATGTGGCCCTCGGTGAAAAAGGTTTAGACCCCCCTGATCTACAGACAGTCTGCTGCCGCTTTGTTTCCTGAATCCTTACAATATGTTGAGCTCCTGGCCCTTGACGGTCCCTCTCTCAGGGAATCGGGCCAGGGTCTTGCTGATGGTCCTGAGCTGCTGCTTCCTCTCCTGGAGCTCTCGGAAGTGTTCAAAGTCTGTGGAGGCCGACAGGGGGAGTCCATCCCTGAGCCGAACCACGAAGGCAAACAGGATCAGAGGCATGATCCACTAGGTCCATGGAGAACACACTGCCTGCATGGGGTGAAGATCAAACCATCAGTGATGCTATGTTAGGGCTGCACGTTAATTTTCTTGAACAAATCCATTCATTTTTGGTCTAAAAAATTTAAATAGTTAAAAGATACTCATCATATGTCTCTAAAGGCACTTCTGACAACTCTAAATGTCTTATTTTGTATTTTATTTACAACTGAAGATTATTTTTTTGGTTTGAACATTTAAACATGATCAAAATAGTTGCACATTGATTTCCTGTGTATATCAGTTAATCAACCAATCATGTCAGCTCTACAGTACATCATTATAAAATACACCACGTTCCCTGTTTATTAGACACAGTTAGCCAAAAGCTACATCAAATAAAGTTGTATAAGCTACTACTCTTGGAATAGTTCTGGCAAAAGATAAACATGAAAGAATAATTTAATAGTCCTGTTTTCTTTGCATATCATACACTAGTTTCAGCAGGTGCACACATGGACTGACCACTGGTTGTTTATTACTAGTTAACTACGTATGTTGTTAAATTGTGCAATATTGGTACAAATGCCCCTGCTTTTAAAACAGTAAAAAATATCAGTTTATGGTTATTCTATAGGTGTAGAAACACATAACACCTTACCTCAGTATCATGGGTTTCATGCTGCACTTTGTGACTTAGCTCCTGGAGGCTAGCTTGCTATAGCATCATATAAAGCAGCAGTAAGCCAGCAAAAAGCTCCACATACAAGTTACAATTGCGTACTTTCTAAATACAGAGATTTAAACATACAACATGTGTTATAACATATGCGGAAGAAGTTATATTTCAATTAGCAGACGAGCTAGCTTCACATATTCTTCCGGATACAAAAGAACCACAACAAATGCACTACGGAAACAAGGGAGGGACCAAACATTCAAAATCAGTCGGGTTTTTTTATGTATCTTTTTTTTAATTATTATTTCTGCCTCTGATGAGAAGATTATAATATACAAAATATATTATATTTATATGTCCTTGAATAAAAAAATTAAGAAAAGCTGCAAAAAATAAACAAATCCACTACGGAAACAACAGAGGTCTACCACCACCAGTCGTAGTTATAATGCAGCGCAGCAACCCTTTCACTTAAAAGCGAACTTAGCACCGTCAGTGACTAGCTGATTACTTGGCTAGCTACTGTGCAAAGGTGAGTAACGCTTTGTGTTTAATATCACATTAATATCAAGTTGTTCTTTTTTAACATCACGTAACATGTGAATATTAAGTGCGAACTGTGAGATATTGGACGGAAGAGAGCTAGCTGCTAGCTGTTAGCACAACCATTTTGGAAGCTTCAACGTTTTTGTTGACAATATTTAACATTTAAATATTTGTTTTCTGTCACTGGGAATAAACATGTCGTATTTTAAGATTGTTTGCAGTATTGACTGATAGCTGTTGTTTACAAATAGTGCATGTTGACATTAGTGGGTTAATAGTTTCATGTGAACTGTGTTTTGATCAGCTGTTCCTTGTTTTTGATTGACACCATTTGTGATGGATTACATTTTGACTGCTTTTAAATCATGTATTAGTCACTGCGGTCTTCATGCCCTGGAGGAGATCTAGTTTAGGCCACTTGCTGTTTATTATAAGTTAACTAGGTTGGTTTCAAAATATTGCAATATTGTTAAATGTTGCTCTGCTTCAAAAACAGTAGCATTGCAGATTATGGTCAATTATATAGGTGTGCAACTAAATAACTGATAATACTTTGCACGGATCAGACTTCTCCTTGAGTTGTTGTGATTATTGCTTATTATTACAATCCGACAATACCCAGCACATCAACACATTCAATGTAACACGATAAGAATCTGGCTATTAATACACTGCATTCCCGTCAATATATTTTTATAAGTGTGAAATGTGAATGCAGTAAAACTCAGCTGCACTGTTAGCTGTGAATGTACATACAGCAAACACCAGTGATAATCATAATCAAATACTGCATGCTCTCTTATCTCTTTGTCCCAGCACTACACCCAAAACACACAAGTCATTTCATAATTACAACATGTCAGCACTGTGACAAAGCATTTCCTGAACAATACGCACCCTGTGTATTTCAAATTGTGAGAAGATTAAGCTTTTAATAAATCCAGACGTTGCTGACAGATTATTGCACACTCTGCTGTTTTGCCAGCAATACACTGTCCAGCAGAGAGGATGTATCGGTGTGTGCATGCTGCTGACACACCACATATTAGTGTGAAGATATAACAAGCCTATTGTCTTTATTACAACAGGAGATAAAAACAAGTTGAGGCAGGGTGGGTGTTGTGAATTTCAGAATTTCAGTAAATCTAGTATCAGCATGTTAGTGACATTTCACACATTGATATCCAAGTAGAGAGTGGAAACGAGGAAGCTATGCCATGCTCTACTTGTGATATGCAAAGCCAATACATCTCACTTCTCTCACCCCCTCCCCTCTTTCTTTCTCCTCCCCTTTCTGTTTCACTCTGTCTTTCACAGTCTCTCTACATGTGTTTGCCGGCACACTTCCTTTAAATATTCTGTACAGCTGACTGCTTCTTAAAGAGAAGTTCATTCTTATCATGTTTCCTGCTTAGCTTTTTTGGTTTTATTCTTCATTTCAGGTAACTTAGGTGACAATGGGGGTGAAAGACCGCCCTCAGTGTTACTTTGATGTGGAGCTCAACCGGGAGCCAGGTAAGAGAATTTTTGAAAAGTATAATATGTAAACAGCCGATAACTATAAAGTGACATCATTAAAAAATATGTTTTTACTGTATGTATGTTGGTTTTGTGGTAATAACAGTCTGTTACTTTTCATGCCAGAGCTTTGTGCAACTGATGTGAATTTAAAGACCAGTTTAAAGGCCTCAGGTAAAATAAACGGTCATATTTGGCCATGCTCCAATCAGGATGTAAGGGTAGTTTTACATTTGCTCCTGGCTATAGAAAAGTGTACAAAGTCTGAGCTTCACCGCAGGATTCTTCTCACAATTGGAGGCCAATTAAAAGTGTGCAGGGTAGTAAACATGGTGCTACTTGCAACTCTTAATTGTCTCCTAAGGCTATTCTTTTGCCATCCCTCACATTTTTTGTAGCACCACGTTTACATTGACAAAGCCTCATATCATTAAACATGAAAAAGATGATGGTGTGCGTTAATATTTTTGCTCTTTTGTGTGTGTTTTACAGTTGGACGCATTGTCTTTCAACTGTTTTCGGACGTTTGTCCCAAGACAAGCAAAAACTTTCTGTGTTTGTGCACTGGTGAGTAGAAGCAGTTACATGACGGGCATTGCATAACCGAGTATTTGTGTTAAAATAACAAAACAAAAACAAGATAAACCTGTAAGAGAACATGGAAGGAACAGTATGTCTTTGCATGGCTCAAAAGTACACATGACAATGAACCCTGGCATTGAAGTACTCATTCAATCCCTCCAATTAAATCAGAGATATTCGGTTTCACGGGCAAGTTCTCCATCATGTTCTGGATTTTAATCATGTCTGTTCCTTGTCACATTTGACCTATTTCTGTCAGAGAAATAACGAGTAAACAGACAAATTGTCCTGTACTTCATATAATGTGCTGAAAGTGCCATGTCTGCAAAAAAACAAATACAAATATTTTGAACGAGTTGGAAAAACCACAGCCACAGTTAGGCAATCAGAGATATTTGGGATTTAAAGGCAACTGTATGTCTGTTCCTTATTACATTTCACATATGTTTTCTTTCTGTCTCTACCAGAAACATAATAAGTCGGCAGATATACAGGAAAATGAACTATAGACGGAAAGTAAGAGCCACAACATCATGTAGACACACCCCTCGTTGGTGTTGAGGAAAGGATGTGTGTGTGTGTGTGTAGTGTAACAGTGACAGATGGAGTCACAGGAAGCCGCTGTGTCTCCCGACTTTAGATATTTCATCCCGCCGAGCAGGACACGCTGTACTGTAGTCGCCGCGCTCTGCCTAGAGAGAGAGCCATAAATCTGCAAAACCGGCTGCAGATCCGTCCTCGCTCTCATTTTTCACCCCACCTGGCCGCGGGAATGCAACGCTGACAAGGGCAGACACGGCTCGTTAGTCTGTTGCTTTTCCTGGACGGACGGACACACACACACACACACACACACACACACACACACAAAACCCAGGTCTCTAATGTGCCCTTTTAGCAGGGGATGGGCTCATAGGAAACCAAACCCTTGGAACAACATTTCGGGAAGCTTAGCAACCTAATCTGCCCATTCTAACAGCGAGCCCTCTGTACTCCAAACACACCCTGAAACACATCTAATGAAATCTCTGCAGACATGTCTCTTTTCACCCCAGGGAAGGGGAGATCCCGGGGGTTTTAGATCTGGGACGATGTAATCTGTTTTCACTCCAGAGGAAGGTTTTTAATGAGCAGCAGGAGGCCAATCAAAGGCATCCACTTTATTGAAATCGACCACATATTTGCATTTATTCCCTTCTTTAATTGATGTGGCAGCATGTATTAACACCGAAAAGCACCGGGTATAAATCATTTTAATAATAAGGCTTTATTTGCATAGCACTTTTCATACACAGCGTGCAGCTCAAAGTGCTTGAACAATAAGACACTAAAGACAAGATCAACAGAAACAATTAATTAAATTCAGGTCAAAATAAATACTGAAGATATATTTTACAAGGAGGTAAAATAGGCAAAAAAAAACGATAATAATAATAATAATCCAAAAATTCAGAACAGATAACCCACACAGTAAACGTAAGAAGGACTTAAGTCAAAAAATAATAAATATTAAAAATGATATTTAAAATAATTGGATCAAATTGAATACAAATATATCATTTATTTATAGTAACAATATTAATAATGATAATAATAACATTTAAAATACCTATGAAAGGGGGATGTCGCTGATTAAAAGCGAAATAAAAGAATATAATATATGTTTTCAGTTGTTTAAAAATGGCGACTGAGTTTTCCTCTCTGACATTTCCTGGCAGTGGCCGTTTCTCAATGTGGAGTATACCTGCTGCAGAGCCACTATTTCAAGTATACTACGTCACCGAGTGGCGCCGAAGGACTGTTTAAATGCCCAGCATTCGGCGCCACTCGATGACGTAGTATACTTGAAATAGTGGCTCTGCAGCAGGTGTACTCCACATTGAGAAACGGCCAGAGTGTTCCAGAGTTTGTAGTGGATGTGAACGACACAGTATGCAAAGGAGCCTCATCGAGTAGCCGCTCTGTCCTGCTTTGTGTTGGACGAGAGCTCAGTTAACATGCGTGTGATTTCAGGTGAAAAGGGAACTGGTAAACTCACCGGGAAAAAGCTGTGCTTCAAAGGCTCCACCTTTCACAGAGTGGTAAAGAACTTTATGGTCCAGGGAGGCGACTTCACCGAAGGTAATAATCTGTTTCATATACTCTGAAAGTGTGTGTTGTTTTATGGGAAGCAACAAAGCTGTTCCTAGATGTTACTCTGTCTGACTAAGAGGAATTAATACTCAAAATGATTTTCTGATACTTTGCTTAGTTTCACAGCAATTACATTCTGATATAGATATACGCTTCCAAATGTGTTCATATTAGCAGCCGTTATTCACTCACAGCACTTTCATTTTTAATGCTGTGGAATTATCTTCAATATTTTATTATGTTGGTTTCCAGGAAATGGAAGAGGAGGGGAGTCGATATACGGCGGCTACTTTGAAGGTAATGTGAATATTATTTAATACACAGTCTCTCATGAATGTTCATCTAAATACAACCGAGCTAATTCTGCATGACCACAATGCTGCATGATAATGTCATTTCCCTACGTTTGACTCCTTTTGACCTTCACTTGTGTATCGTGCTGTCTTCTATTGAGTAGTGGGCTTTATCAGATGAGCATGGAGAGTAGGTTTTCTCTCTCTCTACGATCTACCTGCCTAAAATGTTCTACATATTCTTTTATTTATAGAGTGGTCTTTTGCAAAATGAGAAGGTAAGAGATGTACACAGCTCAGTAACACCATGTCCACACTGCCCCCCCCCCCACCACCACCACCACCGTCCTCTGTGCAGATGCATTGCACTGCAGGAGGTTTCACTCAGACAGCCTCCTGTTAGACATCATGCCCCCCCCGACGTAGGGTGCTAAAGTTACTCTCTGTTACACACGTGCTATTTAGGCGGCAGGGTTCTCTGCTAGATGAGGAAATATCAGTGGAGATAAGATATTTAGCTCTGCACCGTGGACACATGTAGATACAATTAATACTTGGAACACAAACAAACACTGGAAGCATTTTAAATAACCTTTATATTTGCAATTAGCTTAATGACTTGGAGCTTTTCTCATTATATTTTAGTCCAATAAATCAGAATCTCAAAGCTTTTATTCGTCCCACAGCGGGGAAATGTACAACTTTTATAGCAGCAAGGTAAAAAATAATTCAAACGTACGCACAAAATGGGCATGAAAAAGAGCATAATAGGGCCATTTATAGAATATTAACATGTAAGTACACCATGGTTAAAAATAAAGTAAGGCAAGGCAAGGCAAGTTTATTTATATGCAATTCAAAGTGCTTTACAAAAATGGAAGACATTAAGAAAATGGCATTTAAAATCAGTCATTAAAAATAAAAAATAATAAAATAAACATTAAAAGAAAAAATACATGGATAAAAGTTACAGTGCAGTTTAAGATATGAATAGCTCAATTAAAAGCAGCGAAGTAGCATTGTTTTAAGCGAGTGAACATATAAAAGTAAGATTAAGGTTACAAATTGTATATTAATTGTGAAGAAGGAAGAGTGGAAAGGATAGATAATCCATCTCATACAACTCCAAGCTATTTACCTCCCATTTAACTGAATTGAACCCAGCTTAATATTCTTTAAGCTCAGAACATAAGTTTTATATAATTTAAGCTTCAGAGAAAGCCAAAACAGAGAAAGACAAATCCCTTTCTGGAAGGACTGGTTGGTGAGGTTTGATGGTTTACAGTCCTGTTCTCCCCTGAATATTTCCGCTGTTATTTATTTACACACTGTGAGACGGCGCTGTTTCTTCTCTGCTCCCCACAGATGAGAACTTCCTTCTCAAACACGACAAAGCGTACCTGCTGTCGATGGCCAACCGCGGGAAGGACACCAACGGCTCTCAGTTCTTCATGTGAGTTACACTTTGAAACCCCTCTGCACCTTTTTTTAATACCATTTAACACGTCACTGACATTATCTATTCATCTCTGTCCCTTTTGAGACTGTAAACTAGAATTTGCCATTAAGTGACAAATTCTACTAAGTGCACAGAAACATGGATTCATACATTTTTTTACCTACAAATGTGTTACATTTTTTCTCTTGCCGTTTTTGTGTAAAATTTACAGAATCTCTAGCATCCTGCTCTTCCAAGGTAATGTGTCTCCAAGGCTGTGTTTCTCTCTCTCCTGACTGTATTCATCTTTAAGTATTCTGCAGAGTACTGTGTTTATTATGTTTGGAACAACATTCATAAGTGGCTTGAGGTTATTGTAGACTTCACTAAAACACCCATAAGATAGAAATGAATAAAGCAGGAAATGTCTACAGACTGTCTTCCTCTGTATGATCCATACATGGTCATATTTGCATTATTAAACTAATATAAAGATCTGCACCTATTCTTCAGTAGCACCCACACTTTGTTGAAGTTTCTTGTTTATTCTCATTCCTCTCCTTCTTCTCTCCTACTTCCATGTCCTCGTCCTCGGTTGACCTTCCTCGGCTTCTTTGCTGTATTTCGCACAAACAGCACAACCAAGATGGCGCCTCATCTCGACGGGTAACATTCAGCGTCACTTTGGAACCTATATAAGGCATTACAATGGCCTTAAGAGCCCTTTAAAACGTGTGTTTCTTGATGCTGTTCTGTTATTGTGACATATCAATCAATCAATCAATCAATCAATCAATGTTTATTTATATAGCCCAATATCACGAATGTTACATGTGTCTCAGTGGACTTCACAGTTTGTACAGAATATCAGTATGACAATACGACACCCTCTGTCCTTAGACCCTCTGTCCTTAGACCCTCTGTCCTTAGACTCTCTGTCCTTAGACCCGCTGTCCTTAGACCCTCTGTCCTTAGACCCTCTGTCCTTAGACCCTCACATCGTACAAGGAAACACTTCCAGAGAAAACCCCACAGTTTAAAGGGGAACATGGGAGAAACCTCAGGGAGAGCATCAGAGGAGGGATCCCTCTCCCAGGACGGACAGACGTGCAATAGATGCCGTGTGTAAATCGAAAATATAATACATTTACAACATAGGGAGACCAAATGTTTGGAAACGCATGTGTCTATAATAAGAAGATGAATCCACGAGGATGTCAACAATCCTGTGGGAGCCATCAGGGAAGCAGTATGATGAGAGTCAGGCAGGACCACAGAATCCAGGACTCAGATCAGGACTCAGGACCAGCCACGACTCAGGATCCCAGCGTAGATAGACACCAAAAAGAAATTTGGGGGAAGCTGGGTTATTGGGAACATGAGAGTACACAGGTACAGACAGAGAGAAGGAAGAAGTGAGGTGTCCCCCCGACAGTCTAAGCCTATAGCAGCAAAACTAGGGGCTGAATCTAATCAGCCCTAACTATAAGCTTTATCAAAAAGGAAGGTCTTAAGCGCACTCTTAAAAACGGATAGGGATCAATGGATCAATATATGGATCAATCAAAGATGTTTTGGTGTGTAGAATAGTCTGGTTTTGTATGCTAACTTCATTAAATCACATAATAATCCAGCTGCTGTAACATGCGTTGACGTTGCGTTGCAGAGTCCACGTCGTCTTCGGCTCGATCATCTCTGGTTTTGAGGTGATAAAGAAGGTGGAGGGGCTGAAGACTGATTCTTCCAGCAGACCCTACGCTGACGTGAGAGTGATGGACTGCGGACAGCTCTTCACCAAGTCCGCTAACGACGGTGAGATCACTCAGATTTACTTGAAGCTTTTATGGTTGGCCACGACTGAGAGTGTGGGTGAATTTGAGTCTGTATATCAAGATCTAATTGGGAGATCCTAAATCAGACAGATAGCTTAAATAGATGTTATTAATAACTTTATCATTGATGCATACATGAGCTTAATACCACTTTGTTTGCTGTTGGGATTAAAGTGTGTTGCTTGTATCTGGGTCACACGTCGTTTTGTAAGAGGTTGGCATTTGGATGCTGGCATTTCCCCCCCCCCCACTGGCATTAGTTACAGGGACTGTAACCTGATCTCCTGTTTAATGAGGATCCGCGACGTGATCTCTGTGAAGTTCAGCTGGCATCGTCCCACCTGACTCTGCCAGCTTTCATTTTCCCCCGACATACCCCGCGAGCAATCAAACAAAGCCTCAGTTGTTGTAGCGCTAACACCACCCTGAAAGTGACTCCTGGCTTCTGACCTTTCTTTCTTTCTGTTTCCTCGCTCCAGTTCTCGAAGGAAAGAGGAAGAGAAGCTCCCACTCTGCCGACTCGTCCGTCTCTTCCCACGACTCGTCCTCTCAGTACTCCTCATCTGAAAATGAATCGGATGAAAAGCACAAACATCACAAGCACAAGAGACATGCAAAGAGTAAACGCTCCAAACGGAGAAGAAGGGAATCAAAGCAGAAGGAGAGCGTTGATGTTCTTCCCTCCAATCAAAGGTACTTTACAAATCACCAGAGGAGAAGCAACCCAGGGACACGGTTCACTGCTGGGTCGGTTCTTTGCATAACACATTACTGCTTTGCATGTGTGGTTGTAGCTCTCCCAGTCCTGTGGAGGAAGAGGTGCTGGAGGTGGAGGTAGAGGTGGAGGTGGAGCAGAGCGGGAGGAGAGAGAAGCTCACAGTGCGACCGGAGGAGATCCCCCCTGTGCCGGAGAACCGTTTCCTGCTGCGACGGGATGTGCCGCCTCAGGACGTGAAGGCGGAGATGTAGGTTTTATTGGATATATGTCATCTTATACATCTTAACAGTGACGACGTACATGTTAAGTGTCTGTGTTGACTTTGAAACTTGATATTCGCAGTGTGGAAACAGAAGAAACGTGTCCTTTAACTGACCCGAAACCATCAGTCTCAAAGTCTGGACGGAAGATTAAAGGCAGAGGAACAATGGTAAGCTCACATCTACATATTTTTTCTTTTACGAGTCTGCTTGTCATTTTAACCTGAACCACTAGTTCCAAGGTTCAGTTAGGGTTAGGGTTTGGTTACACAAACAAAAGCGCTACCATTGCTATAAATAATTGACCCACATCTACATCTGCCCTATTGTGCTTTTTGTAGTTTTTGTAGTCCTAAATCTTTAAGTTTTCACTTATTCGTATCAATGCAATAGGAAGTATCACACCAACAGAAATGTAGTAGTCGTTACCAATACCAGTAAAAAAACTAAGCAATGTAGGCCTGCTTTAACTTACACTTCTTTACAAGTACCACCACAGTGTTGGCATCGACTTGTCACCAAACTATGGGTTATTGTGACATCCCACCTATCCGTATATTTTCCTTTTTTGCAGAGATATCACACCCCGACGATGTCTAAGTCTCGCTCTGCGTCAGTGGAGGAACGTGGCAGCAGTGAGACTCCGCCACACTGGAAAGAGGAGATGAAGAGAACCAAAGTGTACCAACCTCCGAGCATCGAGAGGTGGAGCAAAGGAGACAAGTAGGACTCAACCTGTTTACCGTTTACTTCAAACATCAGATTTGTCTTTATTGTCCTTCATGCATCTCTTGACTTAACAGATTGAATGACCATTCCTCAAGCAGATGGGAGAACAAGAGTGACTCTGCGTGGTCCCGGTCCGCAGATCACTCCTCGGACCGCGGCTCGGAGAGATCGAGCCTGCAGCGCCAACCGAAGAAAGTGAAGAAGAAATCCAAACACAAGAAGAAGTCCAAGAAAGGGAAACACGGGAAGAAGAAGAGCTCAAAGAACAAACCTCCAGAGCCTCTCCCTACCGTGAGTGAAACGCCGGTGTCTTCAGAGAGGAAGTCCAAGAGATCCCGGTCGTCTTCAAACCAGCGGGACTCCTCAACTCAGAGGAAGCTACGGTCCTCGCTTTCATTTAGAGACTCAAGATCCTACTCTAGATCGTCCTACAGCCAGTCCAGATCCAGAGGAAGGTCTTACTCGAGATCCAGAAGCCTTTCGAGGTCTTTGTCTAGATCCAGATCTCGTTCCTATTCTCGATCCAGGTCAAGATCCAGGTACAGATCTTCGTCCAGGAAGAATAGTTTATCCCCGAGAAAGAGGAAAGGTAGTAAGCCCAAAGCGGCCGCCATGATGCCCGAGAAGCTTCCAGACAGCAAAGCCCCGCCTCTTCCCAGACTCCCAAGTGTCCCGGCTTCAGAAAGTACCCCCGTGATCCCGATGAGCGACAGCCCCCCGCCGTCACGCTGGAAACCCGGTCAGAAGCCCTGGAAGCCGTCTTACGTCCAGGAGGTTAAAGAAAAAGCAGCTCTCGGCTCTTCGTCTGGACCAACTGTAGCCAGCGTTACAGAAAAAGCTCAGACGGCCGTTACACCGAAGTGTCTGTTGGTTGACTCTGAAGTCCACAAACGCAGCAGGTCTTACAGTCGCTCCAGGAGCAGGAGTTACAGCAGGTCCTCCTCCTACAGCGGATCGGACTCTGAAACCTCCCAGAAAGCGCCAAGCAACAAAAGAAACTCACTGGACAAGGAATGGAAAGAGTATTACAGCTCCCTGAAGAGGGTCAAAAACGTAGATAAGTACATTTCACACGCAAGCAGTCAAGATGCCAAGTCAGGGTCGAATAGTCCGGATGTCTCAAAGAGATCACAGGATCAAGAAGGGAAGCAGTTCAGCTCAATGCCTGCTGAGAGCTTTAACAGTAGGTCTGAATGGGACAGTGACACTGAGAGAGGGGGCAACAGTGGGGCTCGGACAAAAAAGCAGAAACGAGCAGTTCAGTCCAGAGGAGTTCTCGATAAGAAGTCGTCCGCATGGAATTCGGAAAGTGATTCGGATCATGTGACCGCCAGGAATTTGGCTATATCTGAGAAAGAGGAAGGGGAAGCTAGTTCAGAATCAGAGTTTGAGACCTCCAGGAAAGCTTCTGAAGAAGTGTCTGCACCAAAGATCACCAAGGCTGCTGCTGCTAAAGGTCCCGAGGAGGTCGCAGAGAAACACAAGAGCAAGAAGAAATCCAAGCGTAAGCGAAAACACAAGCGGCGGCGCGAGAGCAGAAAGGAAAAAGGAAAGAGATCCAAGAGGAAACACCAGAAGCTCAAAGAGACTTTCCACTGGCAGCCTCCTCTGGAGTTCGGAGAGGAGGAGGACGAGGATGAGTCCAAACGAGAGAAACAAAGTCCTGGGAGAGTTCTCAAAGAAAAGCCTGTTGTGGAAAAAATAACCTCTAACCCTAAAGAGGAAAAGATTAGGGTCCAACAGAGAGCGAAGGAATGTATCAACAAGAACTCAAAACACACGGAGTCTCTTCTTCAGCCGTCCAACAGGAACGGAGCTGATGTACCCATCGTCAAACAGCAGGAGTCTTTGGACGATATGGACATCTGTACGCCAGAGCATGACGCTGAGATTGTACAACCAACAGATCTTTCTAATAATGCACCTGAATTCATCCTAAAACCTACCTCAACAATTTCAGATAACGCTTCACCTCAAAGCAAAGACCCTTCTGTGCCCTCCTCTGCTGGCCTGCAAGATGAAACCCCCGGAAAACCTCCCGTCATTAACTTCAAATGGAGGCCTTTGAAAGGAACGTCAGCCCCACAGAACGTCAACATGGCGCCCGTCAGCGTAGTGAACGTCCAGGAGGTCCAGAACGCCTCGGCGCTGGGAGTGAAGATGGAGATAAAGAGTCAGAGCCGGGTGCGACCGGGGTCTCTGTTCGACGAGGTCCGGAAGACCGCTCGGCTCAACCAGAGGCCGAGGAACGAGGAGAGCTCCAGCGAGGAGAGGTCTCCGTCCGCGGGGACAACGCGATCCCCCAAGAAGTCTCGCTCCAGAGGCTGGTCCCGGTCCTCCAGCCGGTCCAGGAGCCGGTCCCGGAGCTCCAGCTACTCCTCCAGGTACAACAAGGACTTAAAGGTCACCTATTATGCAAAATCCACTTTTTCATACACTTCTTTCATACATCAGCATGTGTCCCCTCTGTGGAAAGAGACTCTGAAAGTGTCAGTAACAAAGATTCTCTCTCTTTTTGTCCTGATCCATTTATATAAAAACCTGTCTGAAAATGAGCTGATCAGATTTTGGCCACTTTATGATCTCATAACGATGTTTTGTCTTGTGTAACCATTAGCCAATCACCAACCAAGGTAACCCCCCCCCCCCCTTATCACCTGAATCTCCTCCTAGAGCACCATTGAGTTCTTTTTAACCAAATCTCTCTCAGAGGGGCGTGGGGAGGGGCTCCTTATTTTTCATCTAAAGTAACAGACAGAGAATCAGCACTTTTGAAACAGGGCTGAAACAGAGGGGATTATGGGTAATGCTGCAATGATCTGTTTGGTGTTTCAGCCAATCAGAGACAGGTTCTGGATATATCTGAGACCTATAATATATTGATGAAAAACAGTATAATAGGAGACCTTTAAATGAATAACACCAGAGGGGCAAAATGGCTCTTTTAATCTAAGAGGTCGTTCACCCTTGGTCTAAAAGCAAAAACCTTTTGTACTAGAGTTCAAATGTAATTTATAACACACGTTTTTTCTTTCAGGAGCCGCAGCAGGAGTCGGAGGAGACGGAGAAGAGGGCGGTCGCGCTCTCGTAGCACCACATATCGAAGGAGTCACAGGTACCCAACCCTCTCTTCATATTTCTCCATTGTGCATCTTATTTGCGATCATTCCTTAAGACTCTTTTTGTGTCTTTTTCTCTTCCCTCTTTCAGTCGTACGTACAGTCGAAGTCGTTCCAGAAGTCGCTCGCGTCATCGCCGTCGGAGATCAAGGTATGTTAGCTTTTTAATGTGCTAACTCAAAAAAAAAAAATCATGTGGGGGGGGTCACTAAGTGATAAACATGCTCATGTATATAAGGTTTTAAATACAAGTTTGAAAAGATTGATCAGACTAGAAAATGAGTTAATATGATAGCATAGAAAGAATGAATGCTGAGTAATACACTTTCAGGATTATTCTGTCATTATTGAATATTATTTGACTATTATTGATTAACTACTCTTCAGAATCAGAAACAGGTTTATTACCAGGTAGGTTGACACGTACGAGGAATTTGACTTGATGTCGTGGTGCAACACAGATAGAGAACTAGAAAAATAGTAAAAAATATATAAAAAATATAGTAAAATATAATATAGTATTTACATAGAAATGGAATGGAATGGAATAAAATATGGAATACAAAATTAAAAATCACTTCTAGCAAAGTGATGATATGAAATGATATCTGTATGTTAACGCAGGTCAGACTCCTACGACAGCTATTCCAGTCGGAGTCGCAGTGCGAGCAGGAGGCGAGGGCGCCGGAGGAGTCGTAGCTCCAGGAGCTCAGAGCGCCGGTCCCGGTGAGAAGCTGCCGAAAGTCTCAGTTCAATCCTTCCTGTATCTGCATTTTAGATTATCACCATAACAAACTAAGCATTTAACAGCATCTCCTTCGTGTTCTTCCGCAGGTCGTCCCGCTCCTCCAGCCGCAGCTCGTCCAGCAGCCGCTACAGCTGAGAGGAAACAAAAAAACCACACAGTCTGGACACAAAAAAAACAATGACTGTAATCCCAGATCAGCAGATACAGCTCAGAGAGGAAGAGTTGTATTCCTTCTTGTTACATGTTTATAATGGGACAGTCTTTGAGGAAATGAATGTAAATAAGTAAACAGGCAGATCTTCTTATGAAGTGACTGTCAAAGCTGAGAATAAGCTATAAAAAATGTTTTTATGAGAAAAATGTCCATATTTTATACTGTATATTTTGTTTATTCCTTTTTAACTTGTTTTTCTTACACTGAAATGGATCATTATTATACTGTAAGTGTCTAATCCGCTCAGTTCTGACGTGTTTGAGGAGTTATAGGGTGAAGTTATGCCTTAAATTCAGATTTTAAAAAGTTATTGCTTTTTGTAGCAGTGTAAAGCTTTATTCAAGCTGTGATTTATGTTCATCTCATTCTTTATTATTGTATCATGAATGTTAAAATCTGTACTCAAAGTATAGTCTCTCTGATTTGCATTGTATTCAAACAGTTATGAATGTTTATGCTGAATAAATACCACAGCATCTTAAGTCTCTCTGTTTGTCCTCACCATGTACAGTAGATATAATGCAGAGGGGTCAGTTAATGGACTACCTTTACAATGGCGCCATCTACCTTTCAATTCAGAACTGCATTGTATTTTTATTTTCATCCTGGCCAATTTAAGTGCATCTGTCAAACATCACAAATGCACTGACCAAATTCTAACTGTACTCTTCTGACGATATAATCTTAGATATTGTGCAAAAAAGAAATGCAATCACAATTTTAATAACGCTTTATAGACATTTAGAAAAAGGGACTCTATTCAATTGCAAATCCTTAATTAAAAATACATTTGCAAATATGTGTGTACATTAAAAACTGATGGTGCTGAGCTCCTGTCTCTCTATACTGAAAAATATACCCCAAAAAGCAGAATAGGGCCCCTTTAATGTTTACATACCTCATGTCCATACTGAGGTCATAATTTGGCAATAGTAGACACACTGCAACAGGATTGGATTAATGTTTCCTTCACAAAAAAGCTCCTATAGTAACCCTTTTATTAACAGCAGGTGTTTTATGTTGCTCCAGATATGATTTGCAGGCTCCTTCCAGAAGGTGGAAGCTTTATTGAGCTCAGGTTTCATGAGGAAAAATCATTATCCTGCTGTCACTTTCTGCTCAAATTGATGGTTCTCTCCTCACACAATTTCTCTCTTTCATTTGTCTTTGTCGGAAATGTTGATATGAAATATATATAGTTTGTTTTTGCTGTTAGGAGAAGCCAAACTACACTATTACACATCCACATAATGTAGATCAAATGAAATACCTCTGTAAGACTTTGTTTTTTTAGTGGTCAGCCTCCCTGCTTCCACCCTGACGCTGAGGCTCAGAGTGATGAATGGGACCTGCTCCAGGTGCAGATCGATATTTTTCCCAGCTTGTTATGAGCGTATTGACTTCTGCTTCATACGGTCTGCTCAGGAGTGAGCGATGGGGTCCAGGGATCCTCCAGGGGGGGGGGGGACAAGGCTGCATTACTAACTGGGCAAAGTGGGAAACTGCCCCGGGCCCTCAGAAGATATAGGCCCCAAAATGTGTTAAGAAATGTAACATCAAACTTTTTTTTACACCTGATTGTTCAAGCACATTTGCACAGATGCTATATATCATGGTAAACAGAGTATTATTAAAGGGGCCCTATGTTTTGGGGGGTTTTGCCTTCACTGTAGTATATAGGTTTCTGTGCATGTAAATGGTCTGCAAAGGCTAAAATCCCATCACTATTGGCTATTGTAGTGGAAAACTTTATAACAGTGTATACTTATAAACTTTATATGTAATGGCAAACTCTATATGTAGTGTAAACTTTATATGATGTGCAAACTAACTTTATGTGTTACCTAATATGGTAAAATGCTATGCAGTTGTCCCATGAGGAGGTATTTTAATCCATGCCCTCTGTTCAACATATAACTAGCCTTAAGGATGTCTGGGGGTGAGACAGGGTCGTAAGCAAAAGTGAAGAAGTGTCTCAAACAAGTTCCTGTGTTTGTTCCTTGTCTTACAAGGAGTTCCTACTTTCTTGGTTATATCTGTTTTGACCTCTCTATGACTTCCTGCTGTCCTCACTTGCACCTGGCATATAACCCACAATGTGTTAAACTTTCAACACTTCCATCTGTCTTAAACCAGTTCCTGTTTTAGCTAAGTTCCTGATTTACTACATTGCCAATGTATGGTTTATGTTCCTCTGGAATGCGGGGCTTAGCTTATCTGCCCATCCAGCCCTCCCAGAGGGACAGGTCACGAGTTGTTGTTGAACTGTGAACTGTCAAAGATCCTATAAAGACTATACGCACTCCTCTCTCAGGGCGCACTCTTCCAGAGTACTCTGTACTCCGTAAGACCTGTGCCTTATTTGAAGCTTCAAATAAAGATCCAGAAAGACAACTCTGTTTCCACCATTTTATTGATTGATCATTCTGATTGTATATCTCCTGAGTATTGACTAGGTCTAAGATTTCCAAAACACTATCGCTCCAACATATTGTAGGCCAAGGGGCTGGACATATCTAAGCAGTTGACCAATCACAACAGAGCAGGCCAGCTAAACATTTGAAGACTTAATTTTGGTCTCTTAAAATGTGATGGATATTGATAAAATAATGGAAAAATTGCCCTTGTTGCATTTAGGTTGTAGTGATGTGGTTTATAATTATTTACACACCATCAAAACACACAATTATTACTATTATAAACATTCAAGAAATGATAGGCGCCTTAGGAGACACACTCATTGTTATGTTGTTGTTATTTTCAGTTTAGATTATATATTTTTTAAAGAAAATTGCTAAATCAAATCACCAAAGACCCTAATATAGTCTCAATAATTGAAATGTTCTCACATGTTGGTTATATTTAACTGTGCAAATTGTGATATTAAGACATTATATTATGCTTATGTCACAACACATGTATATATATATTGTACTATGACTTTTGCACTTTGACAAAATGCATGAACTTCCGGGCCTCCGCATCTGTCTGGCCCCGTGACGTCACACAGTTGCAGGAGCGCACTGACAGGAAGCGCACCCAGGTTTTTGCGCCATATGGAGCTGCATGTCCTTCCCAATTTCCCTGCTTACGCCAGCAAATAAATAAATAAATAAAGTAGAGTATCCTACAAAGAGAAATGCGCCTCTCTGCTAAACTCCACGTGAAACAGTGCGGTGTCCCTTTAACAGCGTCTGACAAAAAGCCCATATGATCCCCGAGCTCCAATCACCAATTCCTCCTGCAAAAGCAGCCTCTGCATTTTTGTCTGTCTGAATGCTACAGCAGCACGGGGGGAAACAGGATTGAGGATAAGAGCAAAAACTGAAGAAATGTGACAATTGCACGGTCCTTTTCATGGCGGAGGGGAAACTGCTGCGGAAGGAGTTATTCTGGGACTCCTTTGAGCCTCGAAACGCTGGATCAAAATGGTAGGCTTCACAGGAGAGCGCTGCATTTTTGTTTATTTTTCTGTGTCCCGCTTTGATCTCTTGCACATTTCAGCTACTTAGCAGGCCGATGAAAACTTGCCACACTTTGTGCCTCCTTGTGTGTTTGCAGCAGACACACCGTGTATCTCTGTGTAAAGTTTGTAACTTGCAGACATGGCACAAGTTGGAAATTGAAGCTGCTTGGAAGAATGCAATGGCTACAATAGCCACATTGATGCAGAGAAGGAGTTAAATTCTTTCATATCAGGGCGCTCCTGCACACAAAAAAAGGGCTCAGGTCGTGACTGGTGCAAATGTAGACAGGATGAGAGAAAGTCCTTTAGAGCAGGACAAGTTTGACATGCATGCATACATTACAGATCCATCTAATGGAGGAGGAGATGTCACTCTTCATGTCGTAATAACTTCATTTGTTGCAGGTGACCCTCAGGTAGAGGTGCTATCAGCTTGTTTGAAGTGTCCTAGTACAATGAAATGCAGATTCCACAGTCTGATAGTCAAAGCAGAACTGTTTTACTGGATTAATCAGAATCAGGAATGCCAACATTTGTCCAACATCAGGGAAAAGTACAGTATTACAACATCAAGAGTGGAGAGTGTACATATTATACAAACAAAGTATGCACACTTTATTCATAAAAAAACAACACAATAAGTAAAAACCGATAAGTACACCATGGTAAAATAGTGGCAAAATATCTTTAAAAAAGTGACCATGTAAAAATATTGAAGTAGGTGGTAACGTTTACAGATTTAAAGAAAAATACAGTGTATATTGCACAAAGTTTGATATTATTCACGAGCAGTTTTATGCACAAAAGGGATATGTTTGCATCCTCTTGTACAGAGCATTTCCCCCATGTTTTTATTCCCCTTCCTTACATGATACGAAGATAGCCGAGCACAGACAGACTTATGGGAACGGAGAGGCAGACAGTGCGCTCTGTCTCCAGGGTCATATTAGGATGCCTCATTAGGAAAGCATGTGGAGCCTGATGCAGTGGTGGAGTAATCCCAGTGCGCGTTCACATCTGGAGGCTTGGGTTAATATCTGGGTCAGGGTCAGCGGGGTCAGATCTGGTGCTAGCTGGGTGGCTTCTGGTGCTGCAAAGAGAGAGAAAGAGAGAGGTTTTTTTAGTCTATTGGAGAGTAATCTGCAAAGTGTAATGTGCCGGTGATCTGAGATACTGTATCTTTTGAGTGTTTGTGCCCCTGATAATTTCTGTTTGTTGACATGAAAAGCTGATTAGTGTGTGCTAATTTTGTTTTTATCATTAGCCTCACATAACCTCCCTTATTTATGGATGGATTACTGAACAAGCAAAGGGGTTTAGGGGCCCCAAGCCTGGACCAGAGCCTCTGTATAAAGAGACTGTTCACATTTACTGTAGGAAAGTGAATAAAAAACACTAAGAGACACAAAAACTTCCAGGTAGAGACACTAAACAAGTTAAAATAGACGCAAATGTCAAAAACATTACAGTGCATGACTAGTTTGAAAATGACTAAAAAGAGACATGAAATAGCTGTGGTCTAGATTGCCTTTAACATGCTAAAAGATCCATTGAATCATAATCCGCCTACCCTTTATTCGAATGATTGTGTTTCTCCAAATACGATGGATTTGCACAAATATAAACCAGTTTCTCTGCCAACTTTTAAATGTTTGAAGCGCTTTTTTCTGTGGGCCACCTGACTGAGTTTAATCTCAGCGTTGTCAGGTCCTGAGTAGCTCCTTCTCTCTCCTCGCAGGGTGCTGTGAGTTTTACGTAACTGCCTATTCAGAGCATTCCTGCCCACCCTTGACTTCGAGGCGTCACTGTCTCTGGGTGCTGAGCGAGGAAACGGTCTTTAGTCCTTGTGACAAGTGCAGCCATTCCCGAGCCCTGGCAACAAACTCCAGCTCTCCGTGGAAACTCGGAGCATACTGTAGGTGCTGCTTATTTATGCCCCTGAGATTAAGAACAGTGGACAAGGCTGCAGAGAGCAAGGTCAAACTCACATGGCTTATGTAAGGTGGCTTTTGTTCTTGTTGGTTAAATTGGCACAAGTTTGTCCGACGGGATGGATTTTACTCTTGGTATAAATTCACATTTTTATTGTTTTTCTCAGCAGTGCCAGCCTGGGAAAAACAGTTACTTTAATCTATCCCGTATGGCACTTCACTTCAAAGTGACAAACAGGCTTTCTTTTTGTATGTACACCTTAAATGAGGATTTCTATTAGCTTTTCATTGACAGACATTTATAAAAGTGTTCTCAAAGCTATTGGCTGAATCTAGAAAGAGAGACTAAGGAAGACGGGAGTGAGTTGCCATGCTGTTGTTGTAGAGATAACTCAAATAACTTATTTATTGAAATACTATTTAATCTGTAGTGTTTTAAAAATACACTTATTTGGTTTCTTTGCAGACAGTTTGATAAGAAGATTGATCTCTTTGTAGACTTAATATGAAGCTACAGCTAGCGGTTGGTTAGCTTAGCGTGAGGCCTAGGGAAACAGCTAGCCTAGCATAGTTTGAGGCTGACAAAATATGCCCAGCATCAATGTCTCTAAAGCTTACTAATAAAGCACTTTATGGTTGTTCAATATATGAAACAAACTATTTGCTGTTTTACTGGTATAGTGTGTCCGACAATTTATTGGCTGGTTAGCTTAGCATAAAGCCAGGGCAAACGGCTAGCTTAGCTTAATTCGAAGGCAACCAAATATGCCCTCCAGTGTCACTATAAAGCATAGTATAAAGCAAGTTCCCATACATAAACTATTAACTATTTTACAGGTGTTATTTGTCTGACAATATATCAAGGAAGTGACTGCTCCTACATTACATTACATGTTGTTAGACGCTTTTATCCAAAGCGACTTACATACTCAATACTGTGGGCAATCCCCACAGGAGTAATTTGGGGTGAAGTGTCTCAGGGACACAACGACATGCTGACTGCAGTGGGGTTTGAACCTGTGACCATCTGATCCGAACACCAACGCACTAGTCCACTGCTCCTAGCCAAGAAATGTCCAACACATGACCTCGTAATGTTTTGCTAAAAGGCTATGCTTAGCTAACCAGTTGTTGTACATTCAATGTTTGTTTGTGTCCAACTGTTTACCAGGAAGCCAATGAACACACTCTCCAAAATGTGAAACTATTCTTTTAAGCTCATATTCACAATTTCTCTGTCCTGCATTGATTGGCTGTGGTTAAAGAAAGGCGATGCTCCTCCTCTACCTCTTCCTCTTTGTCCTCTCTGACCTTCTATCAAACATATCAACTACCCACACACACACACACACACACACACACACACACACACACACACACACACACACACACACACACACACACACACACACACACACACACACACACACACACACACAGGGAAAGATTCCTCTGATAAGGAGCTCTTTAGAGTCTTGTGTTAGCGTCTCCTGTGTGTGTGTCCTGCTATGAAAGGGATAATAAAGATATCTCAATTTCATCGTGTAATGGCCCTCGGGTATGTCTGCACCTGCTCGCCGCTTCACATCAGAGTGATCTGTTGTCTCTAATGGATCACTTCAAAGGTGCATCGTTCACTCTTTGTGCCTTAAATTCGGACAAATCACATTTTGACACTCCAGTGACTTTTTTATGATATATGACAATGGGAAATATCTCCCTCTGTCTTTATTGCGCCACAGGTATTTGGTTTCACATATCTGTGATGACTGATGAATTTGAATGCACATGCGTGTGCGGTGCTGGCTTGGGAACAGTGTGTGATGACTCCAGCGGAGCGGTGGTGTGTGAAGCGTTGTAACGTGTGTGTGTGAGGAGGAGATGCCAGCAGCACCACGGGCCTCTCTCTTGGCCGGGCTTCCTGACTCAGCGCTTCCTCTCCCAGCTCCGAGCTGGCAGAGCTTCAGTGCGGACGCTCTAACCTCATCACTACACACACACGTATACACACACACACACACACACACACACACACACACACACGACCGCCCCCGAGCAGCCTCTTTGATTTACCAACTGCCCGTCATCTCAACCAGCCAGTTGATGTCTTCTTTCAACATCACTTCTGATTGGGCAACACACACACACACACACACACACACACACACACACACACACACACACACACACACACACACAGACACAGACACTCTGTCAGCTTTACCCAAACTGATAACACACACTGTTGTCCGGCATGTTTAAAACAGAAATGGACTTCATGCAGCTGAAGCAATCCTGCTCACGCTGTCAAATTTGTACCATACGTCGCTAAGATGCCGCTCATGCTGTTCTCATCCTTATTTTTTGTTTGTGCATCCCAATTTCATGCTCGGCTAAACGCGTATCAGTCGTAGATTGACTTGTCACCTGTGGTTGCATTAACATATAGATGGAAATGTATTTCAATCTAAAGGTGAAAGCAGCCGGAGAGCTCCACCAGGGCGAGGTCCAAGCTGCTAGATTAGGGAAGCCTTCAATGTGCAGTGGAGATTGGATGTGTGGGATTAGAGCCGCAGAAACGCTGATAATATTGTCTTTATTAATTGCAGTCGGCAGTGAACGCTGTGGTAAAGAAAGTTAACTGTTTTACTAAACTGAGGGGAATGAAATAATTAGCCAAAGTGGTGGAAAGAGAATAACCATCAGCTCATTTTTAAGTTATTCAGGATTTGCCATGCTGAACATTTTGCCTGTAATCTCAAGTGTTGGGCAGTTATTGTGACTTTTTCTCCTTTTTTTTTTGAACACATCATCTCTATTGGCTAGCGCTCCAACACATTGTACGTGATAGGCTAAGGGGAGGGACATCTCTAAGCGGTTGACCAATCACAACAGAGCCGGCCAGCTAACCAATCAAATTAGACTGGGCTCTGGTTTCAGACAGAGGGTGAAAAGAGGTTCTGCAGCACAGGCAGTATGAGAAAAATAGAGCTTTTTGAAAATTAAAGCATGGAGACATGTCACAGGAGAGACACTAAATACTGATATACACCTGAGAATTAGCATAATATGTCCCCTTTTAAATGTCAAGGTGTAACCATACATACTATTGGGTATTAAACTCGACTTTTTAATGTGTCTGTGCATTTGACCCTGGTGTGTGTGACCTCAGCACTCGCCACCCGCTGCCATGGCTCCCGCCTTCAGTCATTGATTTTTATTAGCATTTTTTATCATAGTGCTGTAATGATCACCACAGGGCTTGTTAAAAGTGAGACCTGAGTGCAACATGTCTGATGACGGGGTACCGTGAACATTTAGATCCTCCCTCTGCGTGCATCAGCAGTGTCATCACACGCCATGTTTCTGTTTACTGACGTGGGCACAAACACATGATTGTGATGCAGGTGAGCGTGCGGGGGGGGGGTTCAGGGTTGCAGATGTAAGGGTGGGAGAGCTTGTGCCTCAGATACTGTATGTGCTTCCTCTACCTCAAGGTCAGTGCTGGGTCTCTGTGCTGATTGGATTTGGAGAGGAGGGAGTGCAGACTGCAGACAGAGGAGAAATCTTCCACTCGACGGATTATGAGAGAATGGCAAAAGGCCCCCCACCCTGTTATATGTCTAAAACACTGGTGGCTTTGTGTCTATGTGGTCACGTGTGTGTTCTTCAGCTTTTAGTCATTTTGTGATTTTGTTTTGGCTGTATTTCTATTGATTTTGCCTTTCCTTTGGTTGTTTGGCATCAGTTTCCTGTCTTCGTGGGTTTCTTTTGCATCTTCATTGAGCCTGTTTTTTGTTGTTTTTTTGTTTCTGCAGTCGTGTTTCCAAACCTTTCAGTCATTTTTGCATCTTCTTGTAATCGTCCTGCCTGTCTTTGTAAGTCAGTTTACCTTTTTTTTTACTCTTAAATTGGTTATTATGCATCTTTTTTCGGGTGGTTTAGCTTTCCTCTGTAGTACTTTCGCATCTAGTTTGTATTGAGTCTCCCAAGTAGTAGTATTGCTTCTCTTTTTGGTCCTTTTTTGTCAGGGTTGCCTCCTTTTCTGTGGTTTTGCCTGTCTTAGTAGTCATTTAGCCTTTCCCTTTGGTCGTTTGGCATCACATTCTAGTCATTTTGTGATCGATTGTAGTAGTTTTGTGTCGTTGTCGGTTCTTTTGCTTCTCTGTCATCTAGATTTTTCTCTCCAACAACAATGTTGACAATCACTCAACAGTAAATGGAGTCCCTTACCCGGGGGACCTGTGAGACCTTGGGCTTCCTTTCCTGTATCATAATTGACCACATATTCTCAGGGAATCAGGACTTACTCCTCTGGCTCAGCTTCTCTGAGACCTCACCTGTGTTTCTTCTGGTGTCAGCAGCAGGAAGGCCTGCTATGCTCAGAGGACACAGTGTCAGTCATTACCCTGATGACTTTTTAATGGCTGTCTGATTTGACGATGTGCCCTTGTGCCGTTCTTTTTAGTTTGTGCTTACACGTGATCCTATCCATATCCCACCACGTAAAAGCCCTCTGATGTTACTCTGAGGCCAAACTGCATGATCTCTGTGTGTAGCTTGTATTCAGGCCTGTCATGCTTTGCTCTCGTCTGGTGATGACTCGGGGATCTGTGTGTGTGTGTGTGTGTGTGTGTGTGTGTGTGTCTGCTCTCCTCCCATCTCCATGCCAGTGAGTGAGATGAGGCCTGACGCGGTGCCCACTCTCCTTCCTCCGGGTGTCAGTCACGTCTGGCCCCTCAGCAGGAGCCCCTCTCTGCTGAGTGTGCTCTTTACTGTAGGTTGAAGGGCTCCATGGGGTGGAAGGGGCAGAGCCAAAATACCTCAACTTCCCGCTGAGTGACAAGAGGGGACGAGGCATCATGGGATTGCTGTCTTAAAGGGGCCTTATTATGCTTTTTGGGGGGTTTTCCCTTTCCTGTAGTTAGGTTTTTGTGCATGTAAATGGTCTGCAAAGGCTAACATTCCTTTGTTCCCTCCAGGGGGAGTTTCTGGGTTCTGGTTTCAGACAGAGGGTGAAAAGAGGTGCTGCAGCAAAGACAGTATGAGAAAAATAAAGACCTTTTTGAACAATAATGCTTGGAGACATGTCACAGGCACTAACTACTAATATGATGCTGAAAATGATTAGAATAGGGCCCCTTTAATCCTATTTGATTTCACCAGATATATCGATATTTGAGATTCAGTGCACGATAGTGGTGTTGATTGTTCCCATATCTCCCACAGACGTGCGTTTAGAAAGATAAAGAAGGTGAAGTGAGAGGACACTGAGTTCAGTCTGAGACTGTTGGCAGGCGGCACAGATAGATTTAACCCCCGCAGTGTTTCCCCCCCGGGACTCTGTGCTGCCTGAATACAACCTGCCCTCCCTCGCACTATTTGTGTGTGTGTGTGTGTGTGTGTGTGTGTGTGTGTGTGTGTGTGTGTGTGTGTGTGTGTGTGTGTGTGTGTGTGTGTGTGTGTGTGTGTGTGTGTGTGTGTGTGTGTGTGTGTGTGTGTGTGTGTGTGTGTGTGTGTGTGTGTGTGTGTGTGTGTGTGTGTGTGTGTGTGTGTGTGTGTGTGTGTGTGTGTGTGTGTGTGTGTGTGTGTGGGTGTGTGTGTGCTGTGTGTCGTGTGTTTGTGGGGGGTGTTGTGTGTGTAGTGTGGTGTGTGGGTGTGGTCGTGTGTGTGTGTGATGTGGTGTGTGTGTGTGTTGTTGTGTGTGTGTGTGTGTGTGTGTGTTCGTGTGCTGTTGGTGTGTGTGTGGTGTGTAGGTGGTCGGTGTGTTTCGTGCGCAGCATCCAGTATAGCTTGTGTTCATTGGCTCCTGCTAATGGCTCTGCCTGGTCACCACAGCAAGCAAACAACACACTCATGGTAGATGTTTTCTGGTTCCCTGCTCATACATCTGCTTTTACCTATGTGAAAAAATATTTGCAGGATCACATTGTAAGGAAATTAAGCTTATTTGAACCAAAAAGCATTGATTTACATGTGCCAGTATGGAAATTAGGTAATTGACTCATACTATATACTGTATTTCCATTTAATGCATAACAAGCAAGCACTTTCACTTGTAATTGTGACATGGCGTCACACTACCATCTCAGTGAGGCGAGACAAGAGAACTTTTTTAATGGCAGCTGTGTGGAGGTCACACCACATCCCCAGTGACGGAGACTTTACAGAGCAGTAAATCCACACGGGCCGTCCTGTGCAAAGGTGCTGGAGGGAAAAGGGCATTCTCACCAGTGAAAGTCAAATTAGAAAAGATCTGTCTGGCTCGGGTCCAGGAGACAAGCTTCTGCCAACAAGTGCATACCAGCGACATGGCTGAAGACTCACCACTTACTGTTATATCACAAGCTTTGATTGACGCATTCATGATAACTCTATGGGCTCAGAACAGTCTCATAATGCACACATGCACACAGAAGGATTCACACTTGTATTTCCAGATCCACACTTGTATTTTTCAATGCACACACAAATGTGTTCCGTTTCATATACATGTAAATAAAATCCAAATACAGAAAAAAGTTTTACATATGTATTTTTGATCCTCACATATTTGTTTTCCGTTTAAAACCGCTGCACCTACAAACACAAACCGCTTTCTGTGCATGGATCGCTCTGCATTCGTGTGTGGGTTTTTTGAGACTCCCCTGACGGTGACCCGATTCGTACTTGTAATTTTTTCTATCTATAGCCAATCACATGAGCGCGCCCCCACGAGGGTAGATTTCTTGCGTTCATGACGTAGCGCTTCATGTACGCATTTTGCGCTGTCCGGAGCTGACAGGTCCATGGAGCCTGCCTGCAGGCTCCATGGACACTTCCACTCTCAGTACATTGCCACTTTCCGAGCAGGAAATGCACGCAAATACAAGCCTTTATATTATTAAGGTACAGCGCCACTTTCCGAACCATTAATTAATGCTTGTGTACATAAAAACGGCAGGCAAAACCGTTTTAAATGTGTGTTTCCTGTATGGCGAATACAGCTGCTTTATTTATGTCTGTATGAAGTTGTGAGTGTGGAGGGAGCAGCTACAGGTTAGCTTAGCCTAATCGATCAGTGCACTACGAAGCCAGTGCTAGACAGTGAACTGTCAACGGGGGGGGAGCCCCGCCGGTCATTATCGGCCGATATTCACTCTTAATAGTTTGATCGGTGCTCTCTATAAAGGCCGATCAGGAGAGCTGGATCTGATCGATATGGACATAAACGCGAGTGAAGTTTTAGCGAGCTGCATGAGAAACTGACGGGCTGTCAGGAGAGAGGGAGGGAGAGAGGAAAAGAGATGATCCTTACGGACCGTCCACACAGCAGCATTAAAAAATCTTGAAACGCTTCTGCCCATTCACTTTGAATGGGGTGACCTCACTTTGCCTCACTTTTCGCCGAACTGCATTGTGGGCAGGCGAGCGGAGATTTTCAGGATTTTCAGGATTCAAAGTTGAACAATGTTCAACTTTTGAGGCTGAGGTGGAAGCGTCAGCCAATCAAATCCCGTGTACGCAAATCTGACAGTTCAAGCTCTAGCCAATCAAACGGCGTGTATGCTGGGAGAGACATACCGCAGGTAATTTCCTCATATTCCAAAAAATGGAGGAGAAATTAGCGGTAGGGAATCACCCGGTGCTTTATGACCAGTCCCTATTTACCTACCGGGATATAAACCGGAGGAGCCAGGCATGGAGGGAGGTGGCAGAGACAGTGGTATGTTTTCGCCTGTTTGGGGAGTTTATATCCAGTTTACTTCAAACTTTTTTGCTTCGTATGTCGGGGGCGGGAGATTCATGTGATTGGTTGTTGGTGCCTTGCTCGCAAAAAATCCCCAAGCTTCAGATACGCCCACCTCCAAGATTTTTTTAACGCTGCTGTGTGGACGGTCCGTTACTCCCGTGTTATTAGCCATATCCGGTCATAGTCCGGTAATTACCTGCTATCGGAAACTCTGCTACACAATTCTTCTTCTTATTATTATTATTATTATTGAAACATGACCGGTAAGTTTCAAATTTGTCCGGTAAAATTCAATTCTGTCCGCGGAAACCCTGCTCCGGACAGCGCAAAATGCGTATATGAAGTGTCATGAACGCAATAAATCATACCCTCGTGGGGACGCGCTCATGTGATTGGCTTAGAATTGAGGAGACATCTGATTGGCTATAGATAGAAAAAATTACAAGTACGAATCGGGTGACCGTCAGGGGAGTCTCAAAAAACCCACACACGAATGCACAGCGATCCATGCACAGAAAGCGGTTTGTGTTTGCAGGTTCAGAGGTTTTAAACGGAAAACAAATATGTGAGGATCAAAAATACATATGTAAAACTTTTTTCTGTATTTGGATTTTATTTACATGTATATGAAACGGAACACATTTGTGTGTGCATTGAAAAACACAAGTGTGAATCCTTTTGCGGATCATGAAATACAAGTGTGAATCCTTCTGTGTGCATGTGTGAATTATGAGACTGTTCTGAGCCCATATAACTCAAGCTAACGGCTATTCAACAGAGGTAATTAGCAAAACTAATGAAGTAGCTTACTTTTGGTCCGAGCAATAATCCTGTGCATCATCCATCAAAACTGGATTACTGCTAAACTAGTTTCAAAGTTTGAAACCTTGAATTTTAATGAAGGCATTGCCATCAGACATGTTTTTTTGTGTCATTATCTTCCCAAAATGCATCTGCCCTCCAAAGTTGTTCAAATATGATGTCTGACACTCTTGAGTGACCACCAGTTAATCAATGTTTTACAGGGCCAAGTAGAATAATTTAGATTAGATTCACTTTATATATCCCAATTTTAGACACTTTTCCCGTCACAGCAGCATGTAAACAATATAAATTAAATTAAATGTAAAATAAACAAACTAATAGAGTAAATATATACATGAAAACTGTAGAATATAGTAGGTAAACTTATTGACAGTTAAATATATATATCTACAGAGTATCTCTATCCAACATACAATGGAGGATTTTCTTAATAGACGATTGCCTTCTTCTAAATTCTACAACAATCCAACATATAAGATTATAAACCAGTTTCAGTGTGCAACAGGTCCTCTGAGTCCTCCACATTAGAAGAGGATCGCCTCACATGTTGTGTTTGGCAGATTAAATGCTGTGTGGATAGAGAGCTTTGATTGAAGCCTGTTTAAATGACACCTCTTGCCAGTAATCCCCCCGCTGCGTGTTTGTCACGGGTCAGGCCAAATATGAATAATGTATTGGGAGACATGAGTGGGTGACTGAGAGGCTGGTTAAAGGTGGCGCTCCGTCTAATGACAGCAAACAAGCTCTCTCTGCCTGACATTTGGGAGGAGAGGGGGGGGGTAGGGGTAGGTGACGGAATGACAGACAAAGATGGAGCCAGTTGGATGCAGAGTTTAATTGCAAAGTAGGCTACTTGTTTGGCTGCAGTACTGAATGTGATGAAATGTGACTGGGTGGCTTGAGCTTTATTGCATATTGTGACAGATGAGGCATGGAAACTGCAACCATTTCATTAAGTAGTTTAAAGCATGACAATAAAGCAGTGATTGACTGATTGAAACCCCTTATTTACCAGTAGTAGGTTTGACTATAAAATATGTTCAGCTTATTGTTTAAAACGCATGTGATTGAAGATTTTGCCCACATAAAAGCACTGGTGTAATGTCATTTACTCAAGAACTGTACTTAAGTAAATCATTTAGGTACTTGTACTTTGCTTTAAATAAAACAGCGCAGCTATTTTGTTTTTTAGCTTGCTAGCTTCCGACAGATAAACAGCTATGCTAGGCTAAGCTACTTGGCTAACATCATAATCAACAGTTAGCCCTGCTCCTAGCTACAGTTTGTTTCTGTTTTTTTTCCGTTTACAATCATAACTGTGGCAGATTTAATTATCACTCAACATTTGTAGTATTTTTTTGAAGTTAGACTTCACGAAATTAAACAAAACAGGCTTCTAGTTTCTAGATGAAACAAATGTCGTTAGCCAAACTGTAGCTAACGTTAGCTCGAAAATTCTGTCTGGCTCGCTTTTAATGTATCCACCTGACAAATATGAACTTAATCTACAATTTAAAGTCATTTTGTCTAAATAAATGCAACAAATCACATAGCTATTGATGTTTGAGTATGTTAATGCTATTCATTTTATAGAATTTAAGCTTTTGACAGCGTTGTCTTATTTATATCTCCAGAAGCAGATGTCGATTGTTATCGCAAAAGCTGCATAACGTCCGGTTTGCAACTTTCTCTTGATCTGATTAAGGCTGCAGTGTTTTGCCCTTGGGCGACGTCTGTAGCACGAGGAGAGATAACCTGATCTCTTCCTGCTCACAGTCCAATTTATCAGCTCAAAACTATGAATAAATCTAACACCTACATAATTGAATTCTTCAAACAGGCCAGATGTTCAAGGTTAGGCCAAGACATGAATCCATTTCCTAGCTGTAACAATGCATTTTCATTGATTTGGGAATTGGGCAGCAGGGAAAGAGAGAAGTACTAACACTCTTTGTTGTGCCATAATCGTCCTAAAATGAATTAATATCTTGCCTTTTTATTGTACGTGTCTTGTCCCTCCCATCTTACTGTAAACACTGACAAATAAGTTATGTAGAGAATGTAATCATGGCTCACAGCTTCATCCTCTCCAGCCAAAACAAGGTTTATATTAGCACTCGTCCTGTGTTGCCTCCAGGAGACGCCTCGAATTATAAACTCCATTAATTGTTTTCAGGGTTAGTTAGTATTTATTCAGCATCGTTTTCCTAATTATTTCTTCGGATGTGTTTTGTCTTGTGCATAATTCCCAGCTCCTCGGGGACAGTGTAGTTAGTGGGTGTGTGGAGGGAGCCAGCTAATGGGTGGGGGGGACGGCAATGAATACCAATGCTCAGACAAGTCAGTCCTGGCACAGACCAGACACTGTGTTTGTGTTTGTTGTGTGTGCATGTGTGTATTTGTGTTGCTCGTGCATGAGGGCACATTACGTATGCGTGTGTGTGTGTGTGTGTGTGTGTGTGTGTGTGTGTGTGTGTGCTCTGTCCCCACTCACATCCCGTCTGGATCGAAACCCTGCCCTTCCTGTGCTAAATTAAACCCACCTTGGGAAGTTGAGGACCTTGCACAGTGCTGAGTGTTACACCTTTTGATTTTTCTTGTATCGTGCGGCCTGCATGTGACTTTGTGCAGTGCACTTAACATACTGAAAATCAAATGATAACGGCTTTAGGATGTATTTATTTAGAATTGATATCAGTGATATTCAGGTCTCTACTTTGAGGTCAAATCAACACAGGTTGCAGAGCCTCTTCAAGCAATGATGGATCCTTTTCTCGTTTGAACATTGGTAGTCTTTTGTCATAACCAAATAACAACTTATCATATCAAGTTTGTTTAGACAACTTTTATTAATTACAACTTGCAAAATTATATGCTTAACATTAAAAGAACATAATAATGCAAATGCAAGTGCAGAAAATATCTAGTTGTATCAAACTGTATTATTCCACTAGGGGTATTTGGGTTGCAGCCAGGTTTTGTGAAAGGAGACAATGAAGTGATATGATAAAAGGAAATGTTTCTTGTACTAATGGCTTCCTATCTGAAACTTTAACTGATCATATTTCTAAATGTCTCTGTCTTTCTCCCTCCGTCATCTGCAGCTCATAGTGGAGAAAACCACAGACTTCCCCTCTGCTGAGTTCTCCCTGGTGGAGGATGTGGCTCTGCACTTCACCTGTTTGATGGACAGGCTGAACGAGCAGCGCCTCTTCCAGCCCGACCTGTGTGACGTCGACATCGTTCTGGTTCGTCCAGCACAGCACCTTCCCGGCCCATAAGGGGGGTCCTGGCGGCCTACAGCCCTTTCTTCCACTCCCTGTTTGGCGCAGAGCAAGCAGCGCGGCGGGTGGACCTGTCTCTGGACGCCCTGACCTCCCAGGGCCTGCAGCAGATCCTGAACTTCATCTACACCTCCAAGCTGCTGGTGAGCAGCCGCACTGTCCGCGACGTGCTCAACGCCGCCGCCCTGCTGCAGATGAGCGACATCGCGGCCCTCCTGTCGCGAACCTCATCAGCAGCCACTCGCTGAGAACCACCTGCGCAGACATGGCCAATCAGGAAGGAGCTGGTGTAGCGACGCCCTCCAACCTGCTGTACACGGATATCAAACAGGAGGCAGGGCTGGGGTATAAGAGGGAGGGCAGCTTCTCTGTGAGGGTGGAAGAGGCGGGCAAGACGAAGGTGGAGAGCAATGGAGAGGAGTCGAAGAGCCCAGACAGCCATGCCTCCTTCAACAGAGACCAGATCATTGTTGAAGTCAACCTCAACAACCAGACCCTCAACGTGTCAAAGGGCCCCGAGAGCAAATCAGCAAACATCATTGAGGCCGGCGCCATGTTTAGTTGCTGCCACGACGAGAGAGATTCAGAAGAGGAGAGTGAGGCGGAGAACGACGACACAGTTGGAGAAGAGGAAGATGATGACCTGAGGAGGGGGGAGATGATGGGGCAGAGCAGCGAGGAGGAAGACGAGGAGGAGGATGAGGAAGAGGAGGAGAATACTCTAAACATTCCAGGTTTGGAGCCGCCGGCCCTGATGGATCGACCTCGCCGGGGAACCAGAGCCTTCGCCATGGCCTGCACAACCACCTCCATGAGGCAGACTCTCACTGAGGCAACGCTGGCCAATCAGAGGCCAGGGAAGAGGATGCTGGATTCAGACGGGCCGGGCCAGAAGGTGAGGCTGGAGGAGAAGCAACACTTCCCCTGTAAGAAATGTCCTCGCGTCTTCAACAACCGCTGGTACCTGGAGAAACACATGAACGTCACTCACAACCGCATGCAGATCTGCAACAACTGCGGGAAACGCTTCCTGCTGGAGAGCGAGCTGCTGCTGCACCAACAGACCGACTGTGAGAAGAGCATCCAGGTAGGACTCAGCAGTACATTTGTTGAAGGACATCTCACTTTTTCCTAGTTTACAGAATTCACAGCCAAATCAATGAATAGGTGGATTTGCTCATGGGGGCCATCTAAACCCATTAACATGTTGTCATGTTGAATTACATTTTGGATAGTTTGACACTTTTGATGTAGTCAGATAAATATTGGATGCTATTGTAGCGTATTAGCTTAGTTGCACCATCAAATTGTTTGCAGACAGTGTCCTTATCCATTATTTCTACTATCCTGTGTGAACTTTTTTTTACCCATTTAGCTTATTTACTTACATTTGTATCCCTTATTTAGTAAAAATCTGCTGTGTTTAATGATACGATCAATATTATGGATCAAAATGCAAATCCAACATCATCTACTCTCGAGAGTAAAGTCTATATTAGTAAAACCAACATGATTTTCAGTATGTTACTGCGTAAAATATACAGAAATTAACACAGCTTGTCTAATTATGTTGCTTTCGTTATTATGGAAGGCACTGTGCCCAATTATGCATTGTTGTTCCACACTTCAGACAGAACCCTATGCCCTTTGTTATAATAGCAGTCACAGCTTCAAAGTGTTATTCAGCTCTTAATAAGTACATGCACAGCTGCAATCATGCAAGTGTATTAACACCGATCAGAGTCAGTAGCTCTGTCAACTGGCAGTCAGTAATAATAAATTATAATGTGTCGAGTACCTCCACTCTACACTCCTGCTGAGGTTTTAGAGATCATTTGCCGCTTTAATCTACTGACTCTAATTACGTTTTTCGGCACAGTGCACGCTCAAGTGTCTTTGCACCTGCACTAGATCCTCAAAAAAGCTCCAATAATAACTTGATTTTGCCTCTTTTTATTCCCCATAGTGTGTAACATGTGGCAAGGCCTTCAAGAAGCTGTGGTCGTTACACGAGCACAACAAGATCGTGCACGGTTACGCCGAGAAGAAGTTCTCCTGTGAGATCTGCGAGAAGAAGTTCTACACCATGGCTCACGTCAGGAAGCACATGGTCGGTGAGTGGCAGCCGTCCTGATTGGTCACTTTGTTCCTGTTTGTTCCTCCAGGCTTCCTCTTCCACTGATTGTTGTGCAGAGATTTGTTTTGGGTGTTGCTTTCCTCTTCCACTTTTTTGGGAGATAGGCATCTTATTTTCGTACAATATCGGCTTCCGTAATGTAGTAGAGTAGAAGTAGTATTTTGAAGTACAGTATAAGTACGTCAAAATAGTACTTTGCTACTTTCCACCACTGCGTCATTGTATCTCTATTTTGTTTGTATAAATGTATATACGTCCTGTTTATCCTCCCTACTGACCGAGTGACTTGATCAAAGGAAATCAAAGGCAATAGATTTTTTTTACCAGACGAGACACATCCAATACCCTTGGTGTAATTAGCCAATGAAAAAGCCCCAGTGTTGTTCTTTAAGTGCTATTTTAGGGTTTGCTTATTTGTCCTATTGAGTGGCTCACTATTGAATACCATTAACTGTGTGTGTGTGTGTGTGTGTGTGTGTGTGTGTGTGTGTGTGTGTGTGTGTGTGTGTGTGTGTGTGTGTGTGTGTGTGTGTGTGTGTGTGTGTGTGTGTGTGTGTGTGTGTGTGTGTGTGTGTGTGTGTGTGTGTGTGTGTGTGTGTGTGTGTGTGTGTGTGTGTGTGTGTGTGTGTGTGTGTGTGTGTGTGTGTGTGTGTGTGTGTGTGTGTGTGTGTGTGTGTGTGTGTGTGTGTGTGTGTGTGTGTGTGTGTGTGTGTGTGTGTGTGTGTGTGTGTGTGTGTGTGTGTGTGTGTGTGTGTGTGTGTGTGTGTGTGTGTGTGTGTGTGTGTGTGTGTGTGTGTGTGTGTGTGTGTGTGTGTGTGTGTGTGTGTTTTCAGCCCATACGAAGGACATGCCATTCACCTGTGAGACGTGCGGGAAGTCGTTCAAGCGCAGCATGTCCCTGAAGGTTCACTCTCTGCAGCACTCAGGAGAGAAACCCTTCAAGTGTGAGGTTTGAGCTCCTTTAATATCCACTCCACTTAACTCACATGAAGAGTTTCCCTCCGACCGAGACGTCCACCAGTGTAAAATTCCTGAAATGATTGGTGTCTGGGATGTAAATGAAATGAGGCTCTTTATGGCCGTCTCTTGTGAAATACTAAGGTCAAGGAATCTGGGAGTGGTAGGGAACCCGGATGAAATGTTTAATAAATGTGCTTTACAAAAATACATCTCACAGCTAGGATTTGAATTCAATATGATTACCATTAATGGGACCATTTCTGACTTTCTGTAAAAAGTGTTAATTGGGTTTGATTTCAGAACTGCAGTGAGCGCTTCCAGTACAAATACCAGCTGCGCTCCCACATGAGCATCCACATCGGACACAAGCAGTTCATGTGCCAGTGGTGCGGAAAGGACTTCAACATGAAGCAGTACTTCGACGAACACATGAAGACACACACTGGTGAGTCACTTCCTGCACTACTTCTAAACAATCTTCAAAGTCACAGTGCAAACAAAACGCAAAGTCTTACACTCTGCTCCATGTCGAGTAGATAAATACTTGTTGTTATGGTGCAAACAGTTAACTATTTCAGCGTCCAGCAGACACACAGTAACTTTATTTGGAGATGTGTTGCAAATGGAAGTCTCACCCTCTATTAGCTCTGTTTTGGTCTCATCCAACTCCTGAGGGAAATATCTTGCTTAATATCTGCTTAATACTCCATTACATTCACCCTCTAGTTGCTAGATCTGTCTAGATGTGGGCAGGTAGTGTTGACACTGACTGCTGTGGCTGAATACAATGCTATTAATTAAAGCCTTAAAGAGTTTCTCTCCCACACACCCCCCTCCCCACTTGACCCTCTGTGTGCAGGAGAGAAGCCGTACATCTGTGAGATCTGCGGGAAGAGCTTCACCAGCCGGCCCAACATGAAGCGCCACCGCCGCACACACACCGGGGAGAAGCCGTACCCCTGCGAGGTGTGTGGTCAACGCTTCCGCTTCTCTAACATGCTCAAGGCCCACCGAGAGAAATGCTTCCGCGTCAGCAACCCATGGTGAGCGACGGCACCGACCCCCTCGGCCTCCACCAGCCTCTGGCCTCGCCCGACGTGGACTCTTCCGGCTCTGCAACCACACCCTCCGCTGCCTCTAACCCCCTCCATGGCTCCCAGCTCCCCCTGCTGCACTCCATGGGGGGGCTGCCTCCCACCCAGCATTTACCCCCACCGCCTCCCCTGTTTTCAGCCGGTAGGATAAACTCCAACAACTAACAAATCTCTGTAGCATCGAAAGCACTTTTAGTTTTTCTCAGTGCTCTTACAAGGACTCCTGCAGCGGGACAGTGCTGCTCCTCCGTGAAAAACTGGCTACATGGAAACCTCACCTACACCTACAACAATAAGAAATTGCTTTTTTAAATACAATAGATAACCTCAGAGTCCAGTAGGACGTGTCATCACCGTGCTTCTCCTCTTGAGTTTCTCACCTCTGTTCTAGTTTTATTTTGGATTTTCCACCACACATCTCTCCAGAGCCTTGCACAATGCATTGATTGTAGCATCTTTTACAGAGTGGGTGGAGACAGTACCTAAATCCTCCCTAATGTGTGGGGAGATTTTTTTTTTTGTATCGTTCTCTGCCAAGATGTAGCGAGTGGTTCTGGTCTGACCCGGCAATAACCAAATGCTGATTTGTCTCTGAGCGTATACATGTACGGCATTGCCAATAACCAAATCCTGTAAGCTCACCTGCTATAGTTAGATAATGTTATACAGCATTTATAATCAATCCTGCACCTTACATTTAACTCTAGTGATATTTAAAATGTACTCCTAATTGTCTCCCTTTTTATAATTGTGATTGTGTGTAAATCGTGGCACGTTACGTCAATTTGTAAGGAAGCGAGAGAAGTAGATGCGATGCGTGGAGAGTCCGCAATGGAGTGTGTGGTGTTTGTAAAGGTGTGTGTGAGGAAGACTCGTAAGATGAGGGTATATCTACATTAAGCTAATCAACGCTTAAGCTTCTACAAGTCGGAGTAATTTGTTGAATCTTTTGCTTACATTAAGCAAGCGCTCCTCTCCTGTAGATCTCACTCTGAGACGATATAGCACTTTTCTGTGAGTAAAACCTAATGTAATCAAACCTACAGTATATTTGTAGGTTCAAATGTTCAAAAAATGCTAACTTACTTTTTCCAACTAAACCCAATGTGTAATACGTTTGCAGAAAAACGAAAAAGAGTGTAGGTATATTCACAAAACCTGATAGCTCATTAAGTGTGTACATTTCATCATTATGTATATTGTGAAATGATAAACCCTATATTACAATGCCTACATCTTTCTAAGAGCACTGACATCCAGTACTTTTGGCACAACAGAAAAGGGCTCCTTATAATTACATCTCTATCATAAACAAGTCAATTTTGTATCTGAAGAAGTTGATCAAATTTAGGGACATGTGGTATGTAATAGCCCTCAATCATTTGTGGCTCAGTGTGCACTTTTGACAATTGTTTGTCCTAAACCTACTGGAGTAGAACAGAAAGGAATCCCTGTCAGTAAAAATGTCCTTCTCTGTAAGTAAAAGTTTGATATTTTGAGGAATACACACATTTGCTTTCTTGCCAAGAGTTAGATGAGAAGATTGATATGCAGCTACAGCTAGCTGCTAGTTAGCTTAGCCTAGCACAGAGACTGGAAGCTAGCTTGGTTCTGTATGAAGCCTAAAAAAGAAAGAAATCCACCTAAATAGCACCCAAAGCTAACTACTTAGCACGTCAAATCTGGTTTTGTTTTCAATACCAGAAAATCAATAATTTGTGTATCGTTAAAAGTCATTGTGTTTTTAAGCTAGCTCCCTGTGAAATCACAAATTGTAATTTTAACACTTTGTTAGCTTTCTTCCTGTTTCCTGTCTTTAAGCTAAGCGATGCTAGGCTAGTCTATGCTAAAATAACCAGCAGCTGGCTGTAGCTTCATATTTAGCATACAGATATGAGAGTGGTATCTTTGTGCTCTGCTAACTAGCAAGAAAGCAACACGCATACTTCTCAAAATGTCAAAATATTCCTTTTAAATCTGACATTTCAATCAATTAATGATCCAAAAAGAGTCTCTGTGCACTATTGATGCACTCCCGCTCACTTTCTGTATAGATAGCCTACTTGTAGTGTAGCCTATAGCGTTAACCTGTAAATATTGTGTGTTTCTCCCCCTGTGATTAATTCCTCATGTTTACATTTGGAGAGTCATTTCAATGTGCCCCCACGTGTCTTGGCTGGTACTACGGAAAGTTGGATTTTGTGGATAAGCTTTTTGTAAATGTTTGAAGCTATTCGTTGTTTTATTTAAGAAGAAAATAACGCACCTTTTTGTAGTCTTGGTTCACCCCAGTTACATGTATTTCTTAAACTACCATGGTTAAATGGTAATGGCCACATTGAAAAAGGTACTTTTTTATTTTGTTTCTTCATGTGTCTAACACATGTTTTGTACTTTAATTTTGCTGCTTTTGTACAGGGTCCAGTTTGAAACTGCCCTTTAAATGAAAAGTCTAGAGCTGTTAAATTGTTGAATATATTCTAATCTAATTTAGCCTTACTAGACCAAGAGCTCCAGGGTCACAAATGGGCTACAATTTAGACGTTTTAAAGCAGTTTGTCGCCAACATTTTATACCAATCCAAGGATTCATCTTGTCTCTGGTAGATTGACAGAGAAGGCAATGTCACATAAACATTATCTGTTGCTCTCTTGTGGTATTTTAGTGAACTGCACTCTGTTAGCTCCACTTAGGAAAGAGAAAAGGTGAAACATGTACCAAGTATTTCCCTCTTCACTGCTTTGAAAGGCACCAAGAGACAATACTGAGATACTGTGGTTATAGTGTGTGTATTCGCCTTATACTTGGAGGGATTGAATGTTTTTTTGTGTGTTATAGATTATGATAGTAGCTGATGGTAAAGGAGGAGGGATAGTAGTTAGTACTACTGATTAATGCACTTTGAATTTGATTGCTACGCTAGCCCATTATGGGAACATGTTTGCAGATACAAGGTGAACAACAGATACCGGAGCAGAGATGTGTAGTGAAAATATATCTTCCACACAGCAGGCTTAATCCAAAGGCAGACATTTTACATTTATCGTTTTTGGAAATTTATGTTTTTGAATAATTTGAAAAAGCTCAAATTCTTTGTATTTTTCTTCAAATATTGATCAGATTGTGGATTGGGTGCAGAAGTGGCAGGGGCCTGTTTGACATCATTGGCTGTTTCTGATTGGCTTGTTCCCCGATTACTACATTTATAAAGAAGTTCTGACCAATGTGCGTCTATTTAATGGGCTTTAATATAGGAGTCATATTTCTTTCTATGTGAAATTGTAAAGGAAGTTGTCAGTTGCCAAAATTGATAAATGAGAGTTATTAATTATTATGAGCACTTTAAACTCCAGTTCCGCTAGTATGTTATTAAGGCTGATGCAGTAGCAGTTATATGACTGGAAATCTGCTGATGGCACTTGTGTTTTTTATATTTCCATGACATAAGGATTATAGGAAATTACAAAAATGCAGTCTCTGCCAGAAACGTGTCCTTGGCCAGTGATAAATCCTGTGAACCAACATTTCATTCAGACCGAGGGGACTTCAGAAGTGTTTGTTCAGACCCTAAAAACCTGTTTGAAGTTAGATGGAAATATAATAACAGCAGCATAAGTGATGGGCTTCCAAACTAGTGAAGTATTAATGAATGGATTCTTAATTAGTGAAACAAATTGGGTCATATTTATAATTTTGGAGGTGATTCTTTTGTTTTTAAACCCTATAAAACATTTGCATTTAATGACACAGCATTTTGAGGAAGTGCAAAAATCTGAATCCACCCTCGGAAGCAGAATTTATTTGTAGATCCTTTGTCTTGGATTATTTAGCCTTTCCTAAATCCAGACGCAAACGAGACAAAAACATTTAATCGAGCTCTGGATTAAAATCTCCCCCAAATCCTAAAAAGAGTGTAAGTATTTGTTATTTAAAAGTGAAATGGCAGTGAAGCTGAGATATAAGAAACTGAGAAGGGAAACGTTTGCACAGGCAAGGCTTTATATTTGAAGATTAGCCAAATTGTCCTTTGCTAAGGCTAGCAGCCAAAGGCTTGTATTAGATCAGGCAGAAGTGGACCTGCCCTTCTCCTTAAAATAGGGTCTAACGGTGATTAAGTGGATGCCTAGACATCACAGTGACGTGCATTCTGCATTGCCCTCGAAGCAAATGTTCATCACGTCATGAAGCATTGAACATGGCAGTCGGTGCAAAGCAGAATGCTAATGACACGGACAAATTGGGTCGCCATTAAAACTTGTGTTTTCGCTGCTAGAGCTGAAGTTTGTATCCAGAACGATTTGTATCCGTGGCCTTCCTGGGATTCATTTTAGTGGCTTCTAAGGTATTGACGAGAGTGGAGAGAAAGCATTATGTGTGTGTTAGAATTTAAAGAAATGTGTTAATGTTTTGACGATGAAAAAAGGTTATTTTTTTAAGAATGATGGGGCAGTTTTTTTGTCTTTATTTACCCGTGTTTTGGGGCAATTTGATGGAGCCCCAACACCGACCACACTTCTACATCTGGTCGGTTTTTGGGCTCCATAAAGACTTGAAAACAAGTTTGTGTTACTTTGCATTTGAAAGTTTGGTTGGCTGTTTTAATAAGTTTGTTCGAAGATGTGATAAGAACCACAATGTCAGTCAGTTCAAAGACGTATTCTCCACATACCCTCTACATTTTCCATACTTACTCATACTGCAGCTGTGTTAAATCATAATGTGTACTGTTATTTCTCTACTTTATAATGTAAACACTATGTCTTAGTTAACTGGTGTACAAAGACCATGTGTAGGCAGTAGTTCAGCTATATTAAAATACTAAAACCCGTTCGAGGACAGTAGTGTCTAGAGGTGCTAATAACATTAGACTGTATTTTCTGTCTTTTATTGTATTATTGACTAATGTTTACTGTCTGTAACACAGCAGAGCGTTATGACATCATTTAAATATTAAACAATATAGATATATTATTGCAAATGGAGACGTGTGCTGTGTTTTTGTTCATGTTTGTTCCTCTTAGATTATGACTTTGCTTCCATCTGTTGTGAAATGTACAGCTTGTTGCAAACACATTTTCCATGATTGTAATGACTAAACTTACATTTTATTTCATTACAGTGCAAAAAAGGCCAACAGGATACAGTTTGTTTACAGTTTTAAACCACAGAAACACACATATATAAAAACGTATTCAATCAAAACTGAAAATTGTGCATGATTTTAAACCAGAACCACATAAAACTGCTATTGCATTGTGTAATATCAAACCGATGAGTCTCAAAGTCTCTGTTGATGTAACAGATTTGTTAACAAGCAGGAACTGGAGTGGGTTTTACATCTTTGTCAGACGCAGGGTGTTGAGGCGGACCCCCAGAACCGTGGCCCCTGCAGCGTACTGGATCTCTCTGAGGACCCCCGTCCACTTCCTCTCCGTCTCATCAAACCTGAGAAGGACAGAAGACTTAAAGTAAAACTCAAACACACCCTGAAAAACCCTTAAACAGTGCCATTGGTATGGTATTGTCTGACTTCCTGTTATTTCTTCTGTCAACCTTATCCAACGTGACGGTGAGGAACACTGTGGATAAGTTAATAAATGTATGAATGAACGTATGATGTTGTGACCCACCTCCAGATGTCGTTCATCTCTTTGGGAAGGATCTCCTCGCTGTCCTCCAGAGGCATCATGGCGAAACCTCCGACAGCGTACAGCTGGCCGACCAGAGACACCAGCATCAGAGAGCTGCGCTCCTGAGGGAACGCTACGAAGTCTGACCACCTGAACAATGTAAACACACACACACACATAAGGGAGCAGTTCAATATGGTGCACTGGGAAAATTACGATAATATTTCCTCTTTAAAGCTAAATTTAAAGGTTTCTCCCTGGGGAAAAGAACTGATTTAAAATGAAATAGTGTTGTGAAAATGTAACTGCAGTTTAATTAACTAAAAGAAATGTGAACAATATCTCTTCATTCCCTCTTTCTTCAAAGTCTTGCCTTGGGGCCAGAAAACTGAATGTCGCTGCATCATTGACTGATTGATTGATTGATTCATTGATTATCTGCCTAATTCTCTGATATCTGTGCACTCACGTGTTGGTAGCGATGTCATACACCTCCAAAGTGTCCGTCAGCCCTTCGTCGGTGACTCCTGTCCCCACATATATTTTATCCTTATGAACTGTGGCTCCGAATAAAGAGCGTGCAACCTTCATGGGTGCAAGCTCCTTCCATTCAAATCTCCTGGCGTCGTACGCACACATCTTCTTCAGACAGGTCCTTTTCACAAGAGACAAAGAACATCATGAAGAGTAAAGTATTTGCACTAGCTACAGATGTTTTGATTGCACTTAATACTCACTTGCTGTCTCCCTTTCCTCCAATCACATAAACAACATCTTTGCGGGATACAGTCGCATGTCCATACACCGGCCAGGGAAGTGACTCCGATTCCCCCCATTTAAAAGATCTGTAGAATTATAAATAAATTAGGATTCAGTCCAGAGAAAAGCAGATTTATTTACAGTTACTTGAACTCATACTCACTCTCTGTCGTAGACCAGCACTGAGTCCAGCGTGCACTCCGTCTCCTTCAGCTCCCTCCCTCCCAAAACAAAGATGAAATTCTCGGCCTCGGCCAGACCAAATAGGAAGCGAGGCGACGGGAGGGGGGGCATCCCCAGCCAATCAGCACTGACCGGGTCATACTGAGGTCACAGGAGGTCAAACAATTGTGAATGGGGTTGTGTAGCAGGACAGGGAAAAAGTAAACACACACCTACAGATTCCCTGAGAAAAAGGGGAGTGGCTAATCAAGCCATAAACTTCAGTAGCTAGGTCACCGGGCTATCCCTCTGTTTCTGCGTGTTTAAGCATATCATTTTTTTGACAGCTGGCTATATTAAATATTCCTCTGTCTGGCGCCCAAGTTTAATTTATTAATTCAGGGATAAGACCTACGCTACAGTTGTATTTACGCCACATGTAGACAAACACAAACACTGCAGGTATGTGTACTCAGGTTAAAACCCCTGATACATAGTTGGTCCCTTTTTATTTCTGTAGCTACATGTAAAAGGCTGGAAAATACATATTATTCAACCTTTTTCAAGTTACATAGAGTGAGATATTTAACCTAACAATGCCAAAAAAATATATATTTTTGTTGTCTTGTGAATATAGAAACTTTGGGAGTTTTGCCTTTGCAGACCATTTACATGCACAACAATCTATATAACAACCCCCAAAAAGTATAATAGTTTCTCTACATATAAACGCCTCTAGGACATTGCTTCTAAAAGGTTTACCATACAAATATTTCAATTTTTTCAGCGGTACAGATGTTATATTATATAGTAAAGAACAAAAACCCCACAAATGTTTAGTACTATCTCTTATCTCAAATCCTTATTTAGAGCCTTCCCTACCTGTAGGAAAAAGGAGCACAGTGGATCTTCTTTGTTCTCCTCGTCGACGAATAACCCTCCCGCCACAAAGATCTGGTTCTCCTTGGTCACCAGGCTGATGTGGTTCTTGGGCACCTGTGTGGACAGAGAAGCCAGGAAGCAGTCGTTCCCTGTGGGGTCGTACGCCACGGCCCCGGGTTCGTTCACCATGAGGATCAAGTTCCTGACAAACATCCCGAATCTCAGCGTGTCGTTCAGGATTCCCGGGAGAAGACCTTCCTCCTCCTCTTGTTCCTCATCCTCTCCTTCTGCTCCTCCGTTCTCCGTGCTTTTGATTTTTTTAACTTCTGGCATTATCCCAGCGAGAGCATCCTTAACCACCTGGATCTTCTGCTGGAGCTCTGAGTTATTGGAGATCAGTTCGTTCTTCTCCACCTTCTCCTTCAGGTAATCCTGGCTGACCAGACGCAGGCGAATGCAGTCCAGCAGACCCGGCAGCTCTTTCTCTCTGCTCCCCGTGTCCCGGCTCACCCAGTTCATCAGCGCCTCGAACACGGCCTCTTCGGTCTCTACGTTCAGATTATCGTTTGCTAGGATGGCGGCCAACTCGCTGGGGAGCAGCTGGAAGAACTCGTCGTCTCTGGAGATCAGCTGGAAGCGCTCGCAGGCGTAGTTTCGGGCAGAAAGCGCCAACCTGGGGCAGTCCAGCATCAGGCCGAGTCTGAACACAGCCAGGCAGTTGCTCAGGCTCAGGCGCTTCTGTAGGAAAGACACACAAACTGTGAAAATGGAAGGGATCTGGTACACGTTAGCCACGGCGAAGATGTCCTGGACGTTCTGCTCCGTCACGTTGATTTTGCAGGTGTACAGGTACTTGAGGACCAGCCCCATGACGCCCGGCTCCACGTCCTCCAACACGATCTCCTTCTTCTTGCTCTCCTCCAGGTCGGACAGGAAGATGGAGCGGAAGAAGGAGCTGCAGGCGCACAGCACCAGGCGGTGGCAGGGGAACTCTTTGTCTTTGATCTTCAGCACGCAGTCCACCAGCTTGTCGTTCTCCAACAGTTCGAACAGGCCGTCCTGCAGCAGCGTCTGCTGGTACATCCTGGGTTCATCCATGGGGTCTATGGGCAGAGCCATGGTTCCTGGCAGAAGAGCCTTTCAGGGGCTTCAAATCAAACAAAAGTGGGTCTTCTCTACAGCAGAGTTATAGTTGCTAGCCTGGATTCAGAGACACTGCGATCACCCTCACCAGCTGAACCCCCGACACTCCCACCCAGCTGTCCTGACCCTTCAACTGAGCTCCATCTGGGAGCCTATTTATAGCCCGGGGCCTCAGTCTGGAGCTTCATTCTGGAGCATGAAATGCAATACCACCACTTCAGTCCTCTTCCCTTCCTCTAAACTCCACCCTACCCACTCCCCAGGAACATCCACCCACTCTGACAGCTGACATGGTGCTTCATGGGAAATATGTCCATCCTGAGTCATGGGTGTATCTGCAGTAAGTGGGTTAACAGGCGGCCCCCTGCAGACTCTGAGTCATTAAAGTCTATGACACAATTTTTTATTTATGTGACTTCACATTGTGATATGGATCTCAAGCTACAGTTTGTCCGAGCCATCTTTGCTATGGTGGTGAAAATAACACCAATATACACCGTTCTATTTGTGTATTAATTTGCGGATTCAAAAAGTCCCTTACAGAAGGAGAATGTACTTTACAGGAGCAGAGCCGTTCTGTTTTATTGGGCGTTTCTTCAAGAATACAATTTATATTCATTGCAATGTCTTTTTTAAGATTTACTTTGACAGTAAATGATTATATACAACCCCTCTAAAGTGGCCCTATTCGGCTTTTTGTGGATTTTCCCTTTCCAGTAGTGTGTTATATAAGTTTGTGTGCATGTAAATGGTCTGCAAAGGCTAAAATTAGCATAGTATGTCCTCTTTAAGACGTAGTCAGGCTATTTTGTTACAAAAATGGGAAATTAGCCCATTAAATATCAGTTTCTCTTTTATCACATGTTTATCCAGTGATTCATCACAGGTGTGAGCAAAGTGTGGAGGCATCAGTAAAGCTGCCAGCTGCTGAGGTAACGCTCCAGAAATACTTTACAAACATAATACAAGACTTGCCACTGACTCACGTGCTGCAAAAAGACTGTTCTCTCATCATATTCAGAAAAAGAATAGCCACAAACATTTGTACAAACTTTATTTTTTTGCAGTAATGACAAAGGTTTTGGAAAAGTAAAATGTGATTATTGCATCTTTGGTGTTTTTACACTTATTTAAATATATTAGACTGTATATTACATCATATGTGTGTGAATGCCTTTACATTTTTCTCTCTTTTAAGTATTAACACATGAACTGATATAGCAGAAACTGAGGATTCATTCACAATTCAGGGTTTGAAATCTGCACTGGCGATCACACTCTTTACTCATCATAATACTATCAACATCTAAATATCTACTCTGCTTTCTCCTTGCTAGGATCTACGACAGGTTGAGCAGCGGGGGGTGCAGCTGCAGCGCTGGTGGAGGAAGAGGAGGAGGAGGTTGTGGAGGTGTTAGTTGGAGGTACAGCAGGAGGAGGAGGATCTGGATCATCGATGAGAGCCTGCCTCCTCTCCCTCTCCTTTATCACTTGAACCAGGCAGTACGTGACAAACATGACGATGATGGTGGTGAAAGGGAAGCCTGGGAATTCAAGGAAGAAGCTTTAAGATCTCAAACCTGCTTCAAATCCCATAATATTCACTCTTCTGACAACATATTAGAAGCACAATTAGTAAGCGTAGACGTACAAATAAGTGCCCCTTAAGGGACCAAAACTCCAGCTGCCTCGTCCATAGACACCCATGGTAAATGTTCTGAATGTGACCATTGTTGCTGGGCAGATTAGGGGTAGACACAGACTTGTAATCAAACTGAAATGAAATAAATAAATCACCTTTTAAAAGCAGCCTCTTGGCGACCAGCTTGGCAAAGTCCAAACTGTTTAAAGCCAGGATGTTGTACAGCACGATGCTCCAGAAGTTGAACGTGTTGAAGACGGCTCTGATGCGGCGGGACGTTGCTTCTGACATTCCAATCTGTAAGTAAACGTCATTCGTTTTAAAAGTGTCAGAATTAAAATACTAAATTGGTAAGGATTATTATGTTGGCTTTCAGTAGAAGTAAATATTCTTGTGTAAATGTGTTGCCCTCAAGCTTCTCAGGTTCGGCTAAAAGATCTTGACACTGACAAACCTCTAGAGAAGCGAAAGGCTCCATGGCGAAGAATTTGGCGGTCCACAGTTCGAAGTTGAGGCCGAAGCAGTTGAAGAAAGCCCAGACCAGCACCACCTGGCAGGGTCCGAGCCACAGGATGGTGACCCCGAAGGTGCAAAGTGAAGCCACCAACTCCTCCACCACGTTCTCATGTTTCCCTCCCAGGTGATCGTACACATACCTGCAGACAATCAGGCGGCAACAATGAAACACTTGAGCACATACTACAGTTTAAAAAAAGCAGAAATAAAATCTGAGCTGACAGAAAATGCTCCGTTTGAGTTGAACACACACAGTTAAGCTCACACACACTGTTTTATGAACATATAGGTTCACCTGCTGAATTAAAAACAGAACCAATGAAGCAAAGAAAGTGAAAACCATGAAGCAGATTCAGGCAGTAGAAGTATGGATTCACACTGAAAGTATTATCCTACAGAACAGAACAGCTTACAGAGAAGAGATAACATCTGATCCTTTACAACAAACACTATATGATATTTTTAGGTTTTTAATAACACTGTAATCCTGCTATCCCCAATTTTATAAACGTAACAGTAAATGACTGATCTTACTTGCACAGCCACTCGTTGATCCCTCTGTCAAAATGTCTAAAAAGAAGAAAAAACATATTTAGTTTGACAGATTCAAACAGGTATAATGATCCAAAAGTGTTTAAGCTGTGTACACTCACGTTTCAGAAAACATATAGAGCATAGTGATGCATTTTGGGGGCTTGGGAGGGTCCAGGTGATCCAGTCTGGACACCGTGTTGATGATCCCAAACATGACCGCTGCTTTCACCCAGTCATACACCAGGTTAAAGTAAGCCAGGCCCACTGGGAACAAGGACATATGACATTGGTTAACACACCACAGCATTTAAAGGTCACCTATTATACTGTTATATATATTATAGGTCTCAGATATATACAGAACCTGTCTCTGATTGGCTGAAACACCAAACAGATCATTGCAGCATCCCATAATCCCCTCTGTTTCAGCCCTGTTTCCAAAGCGCTGATTCTCTGTCTGTTACTTTAGATGAAAATAAGGAGCCCCTCCCCACGCCCCTCTGAGAGAGATTTGGTTAAAAATAACTCAATGGTGCTCTAGGAGGAGATTCAGGTGATAAGGTGGGGGGGGGGTTACCTTGGTTGCTGATTGGCTAATGGTTACACAAGCCAAAAAATCGTTATGACATCATAAAGTGGCCAAAATCTGATCAGCTCATTTTCAGACAGGTTTTTATAGAAATGGATCAGGACAAAAAGAGAGGGGGTCTTTGTTCCTGAAACTTTCAGAGTCTCTTTCCACAGAGGGGACACATGTTGATGTAGAAGAGACATGAAGAAGAGGGGACACATGTTGATGAAGAAGAGACATGAAGAAGATGGGACACATGTTGATGAAGAAGAGACATGAAGAAGAGGGGACACATGTTGATGTAGAAGAGACATGAAGAAGAGGGGACACATGTTGATGTAGAAGAGACATGAAGAAGAGGGGACACATGTTGATGTAGAAGAGACATGAAGAAGAGGGGACACATGTTGAAGTATAGAAGACATAAAAAAGTGGATTTTGCATAATAGGTGACCTTTAATGTAAGAGTTTAAGGTTTTAGCACAGACCTAACGCCCAGTCGGAGGAGTGCTTCAGCAGCTTCAGGTCGTTGGGGATGGTCAGGATGTACATGAAGTGGAAGAGGAGGTCCACCATGATGACGACCCCCAGGTGAGTGAGGCCGTGCAGACTGATGTTCCACAACCCCCACTCCTTCCTGCTCAGGTCCGACTTGTTGGCCTGCAGGGGGCAGCAGACGCTCAATAAACATCTTCAAGATTCAAGGCTTTTATTGTCATGCGTACATAGCTACAGTCAGTGTAGATATGTCAATGAACATCTTGGGTCACAGGCTCCTCCAACAGAGCAACACAATAAAATGGATAAAATAAAATACTTTATCAATCTGTGCATAGCACCATATACACCAAAGCAAATCCCTTGTATGTGTGAACCTATAGTCAGTTTGTGTACAGACAGAGAGATCGAAATACTGTTTCCCACAATCCCGAATATAAAACAAATACAATAGCAATAAACGTTGTGATTTTATACGCAGAAAATTGGGATTTTGGAGCCTAATTTCGGCCTCAGGTGCCTAAAAACCTACTTACTTGAACATAAAACTTGTCAAAGGTCATGATGGGCCCGAAGTAGAAGAAGGGGAGGTAGAAGTTGTACTTGAGCAGCTCCAGGAGGCTGTAGTTCCCATCTTTCCTCTCGCAGTTCTCCAGAGCAAAGCTCATACAGCGCATGATGGTGAACCCACATCCTCCGTAGAAGAAGATGTGGCGCAGATCAAAGTCCCCCTCCACAAAGCCTGCCTGTATGGGGTAGAAACGGGCGAAAGCATGAACAAATCCTATTAATCTGAGTATTTCATTGTATACCGTCTATTTTCATCATTATTTTGTTGTATGTATTTATATTTTGGTCTATTCCTTATTTTATTTGTACTTGTATTTACATATATTTAAATATTTTATGACCATTTATTTATTTATCTTTCTGTCGTATGCTTGTCTATTCATTGGGGAATACCACCTGGAGGGGAGGGGAGGGGGGGGGGGGGGGGGGGGGGGGGGTTGCAACTTTTTGTCTTAAATGTTGGACATACTGTATTTGTGAAAAACTGAAAAATAAAGTTGAAAAACAAATCCTATTAATTTCATACTTTGTCATGCAACTCAGAAACGATTGTATTGCCAGGTACGTACATTGAATCTTGAATGAACATGGCTCGCCTCTTAGTATTGAAAAATAACAACATGTTGTACACATGATGTGCATGAATGTAATGCATAATGTCTGTTTGGATAACAGTTAGTTTCCTGTGTATTGGCAGCTGTTTACCTGCCAGGACACGAAGGGTTCAACCTTGAAGGTGGCGAGGGTGCAGAGTCCGGTGACGAAGCACAGCCAGCGGGTCTTCACCAAGGAGACGCTGTAGAGCAGGATGCAGTGCGACAGGATCAGGGTGACGTAGGTCCAGCCCAGACTGGTCCACACGGCCAGCATCCCGTACACCATGTACACCAGAGACCTGTGCTGTGGGTCACATGGAGCGCCGCCACCAGGACATGTATGTTATTACAATCACTCAAGTACTGACCTGAAGGGAACATTCGATACACTTGCATTTAACTCAGGGGTGTCCTCACAGAGGGCCACATACAGAAAAATATATGAAGGGCTGGGCCGCTCACTTGAGGTTTATTGCCTCATAGGCTAAGTTATAAGTTAGCTAAATCAATCAAATGTAGGTCAATTAAGCTTGATACTTGAAAATGCTGTAAGAAACACAACAGCCTTCATCACAGCTCTCCATAGGGTTTCATTTATTTAGTTTGCAGCTCATGCCTTAAA
>NW_022987477.1:2272668-2275168 GCF_902827165.1 Trematomus bernacchii | reverse complement strand
ACCGTGTTGTAGAAGTAGATCTCATATTTAGGAAGAGCTGATTTGATCCCCATTGCTCCACGGACTGAGCTCTGGAAGCTCCTGCACCAAAAGGAGACCCGTCAATCTGACACCAGGTCTGACTGGTTTTGCAGCACACAACCTTTGTAAACAGCTGGGGCTTTACAATTCAAAAAATAACAAATTACTTTTAAATCCGTTTCTATCATAAGTGCTGCACCAGCATTTTTTTACTGTAACAATTTATACTTTGAAATGCTAACTATTTACCAACGATGGGATAAATATTCAGACCCTTTACTGAATAAAAGTCACAATGCCCCTTTAAAAAGTAAAAGTCCTCCATTCATTGAGGTAAAAGTACATGATAATTAGCAAAAAAGTATGAATGCAAAGTCAAAGTACTGTAACAGTACGTTGCATGGCCCAAGTCACTGTTGTGTTATTATATCATTGTATTGATGCTTTAACATGTAAGCGAAAGGTCAACTTGTATTCTACTTTATATACAGTTTGATACTTCCTTGCAGTGGTAACTAAGTACATTTACTAAAGTACTGTACTTAAGTATAATTTTGAGGTACTGGAACTTTACCTGAGTGTTTTCATTTTACGCTACGAGTAAATAAACAGCTTTATTTACTTTACAGATTCATATTAATAGCTAAAACTAAATGCACTATTACTGTAAATAAACATTGACAATTATACAATTATAGGTTTCATATTAAGATGTATACTGTATATGATTCTGAGATGGGGTATTATACATAACACTTTCTTTCATTTACTCAAGTCAGATTTTGATTGCAGGACTTTAACCTGTAACAGAGCATTTTTACGATTTGTTATTGCTCCTCTTACTTCTGTCTGACAATGCATATAAACATTTGTGAGGTCAAAGTAACTGTAGCTGCCAAATAGACGCTGACATGTAGTAAAAAGTACAATAATTCACTGTGAAATGTTGCAGTATAAAGTCATATTGAGTACCGCTGATAATCACAATCATTTCACTTCAGTCAACAGAGGTGGGGAAATGTGCAACTTTCAGAAGGTAAGAACTCAGAGACCCCAACAAAGTACAGCTGCTGGCTATTTTTAACCAAACAACTCCTTTCCAATCAAGTTATTCATACTGTAACTTCTCCTGCATCAAAGCATTGTTTTTACTCTCTAATGCTAATTCAACATTGTTTGTAATGGCTTCATATACCAGCACATATGTATTTATATTTGTACATCTTGGTTACAATCCCTGCCTGTTTTCTCTTCACAATGCAGCTGAAATGCCACTCGGTCACGCTCTCAGTTCGTCCCTCCGCAGCACCTGTTGTCACACTGACCTTGAACGCAGCAGTTGCCGTCCCGAAAGAGGAGGTGCAATAAAAACCCCACTTGTTTCCGATTATTTAGGGGAAAAAAATCCACATTAAAATATCAAATTACAAAAACAAAAGCATCTAAGGAAACTTTTTGCATCTGCTCAGGGTTTGTCTGCCCCTCTGACTCCCTGAGAGGGAGCTGCCACTGGGTAAAGGTGACGTGATGTATTTATACTTTGACCACTGACACAGAGGGGGCGGAACAACACACTGAAGACACACATTAGGAGTCTATTAGGGGTTCTTGACATGTTTTACTTTCCTATTATATCACAAAAGAGCATCAATTAGCATGAATATGTTGTTCTAACAATGAGTAAGTGTGCATCCTTTGACAATTTCAAACTAAAAGTCCCCTCGTCGCTATTTTCCACCTCCTGGGTTCCAGGTCTGTTTTGGGAGTGTCTAAGCCTGCTGCAATTTTGAGCCCAAGCCAAACGTCCATCCATGCCTCTCTCATATTCTACAATGGACTGTAACACAACTCTCAGTGGCGTCTAGTGACAGCAACATACAATGCAGTGAGATGCACACAAAGCAACTCAAAAAAAGAAAAGAAGTACAGTGTATAGTTTATTAAACGTATAAAAATGCGGCATACAGTAAGCTTTAAAGAAACTTAACTCCGCCTGGCTGTTTCCTACTTTCAAGGTATCAGTGCTGCTCATCATTTGGGAGTATATACTGTATGTCTGAGCAGATCTATAACTGCAACTCCCAAAGAGAGAAAACACATTGTTCCGATAGGTATAAAATATAAAATGCATAAGCTTTGGTAATGTATGAAATCTCCTGTTGAGTCCCAGTCTGGCTACTCCTTCTTGCTGCTGGTCTCTTGTCCTTCAAAGATGGGGAACTTTTTCTCCACCTCAGCCCAAGTCAAGGTGCCGTTAGACAGATCTCGAACCATCGCTGGCAACTCAGCGACCTGCAATAGGGTTTCGTATATTAAAAACAAAACAAAAAAACAGCTGAAGGTGATACTAAACACAGCTGTGGTTATTGTTGCAGTACCTCAGCCCTGATCTGCCTCATGGAGTCTCGGTCTCTCAGCGTGGCGGTTTGAGGCGTCTTGTTCACCGTGTCGAAGTCGACGGTGATGCCGAACGCCACCC
>NW_022987477.1:2085168-2267668 GCF_902827165.1 Trematomus bernacchii | reverse complement strand
GAGGGAAACCGGGGAGGTGCCTGTTTCTGTTCAGATGAGAGTGGAAACAAGGGCTTTGTGTTGCATCATCCAGGAGGAAATTTAACATTCTGCTGTGAAGAATAAGCAAGTTGCAAATTGGAGACATGTCCAACCTTTTAATGGAGGAAGAACCTTTATTTATATCTTTGATTCCTAATTTTGCGCATCTGGGATTGGCCGAAATAACACAATGGTGACACAGTCAGAATGCAGTTGGTTTGTTTATGGGTTGTGCGTAAAGACTGCATTGTGACGGCAACCTCTGGAAAACAGAAGTCAATAAGGAAGTGCCAAACACTGCATTACTTATAATAACCAGCAGAGGGCTCTGTTTGTGTAGAAGTCTATTAAAATAAATGACTCATTTCGTAGAAGTACTCAGATCTTATATTTAAAGGTCCCATGTCATGCTTTTCTGGTTATTACCCGCCCCCTTGTGTGTTATGTAGCTTTTTCTGCATGTAAACGGTCTGCAGAGTCACAAACCCTCAAAGTACACCCTGTAGCGAGTACAACTCTAACACAGAAAAGACCTGTCTATGCTGCCCCAGAACGCCTCGTTGGACATTTCTCTTTTTCCGTTGTTTACTTCTTGGGTATAGTGACGTATTTCGGGTATAGTGACGTAACGTAACGGCTCCGCAGATTGGTCCAACAAGCCGTTTAGGACAGAGAGTGAATACACATACTATACAGAGATGCTGTATGAGAAACCAATGTGAGTTTGGAAAATTGCACAATATACATGTATTTTAGTAGACCTCAACAATGGAATTATGATCAGTAGAAATGGCCATGACATGGGACCTTTAAGTAAAAGTCCTGTATTCAAAATGTTACTCAATTAAAAGTAAAAAAGTATGGGCATGCAAATATAGTTAAAGAACCAAAAATAAAAGTAGTCATTGTGCAGATTGGTCCATTTCAGAATAATATATATGATATGTTTTATAATGATTGATCATTAAAGTGTTCTCAAAGCTGGTAAAGGGTGCAGCTAGTTTGAATGACTGTGTCTACTGCAGGGTAGCTTGTGAATTTACTACAGGTGGAACTAAAGTCTGATTAAGTGTTATAAATAGTGTTTATCATTAATCTAGTCACTTGTGGAGTAAAAGTACACCCATTTACCTTTGGAGTGGAGTAGAAGTACAACATAACATGGAAATACTCAAGTACAGTAAATGTTTTTACATCATGTATGAGGGTTTTCAGTCTGGCTATAAGTATGGTTTTATTGTCTCGTGCTTTTACATTAGTTTATTTTTGTCCTATCGGTTTTGTCTAAATGTATTTATGCTGCTTTTTTATATATTTATTGATGTACAGCACTTTGGTCAACTCTGTTGTTTTTAAATGTGCTATAAAGTTGGATTGGTTGAATTGGAAGTAAAGTACAAGTAGGCTACCTCAACATTGTAAGTACAGTAATTGAGTTAATGTACATAGTTACTTAACACCACTGTCAACAGCATTTAATTATTTTCATAGTTAGAAATATAGTAATTAACAAAAAATATGTGATAGAAAATGCAACCTCAACAATTTTATATATCTATATATTGTTTTCTGTGCGTCGAATCTGCCGATATGTTTTAAAACCCTGCACCAATAGTAGCGAAAGTGCTGCACAGACGCCGTTTCTGCGTTTACATATCCCCACAGATTTCATCATCTCCTCTCTTGTTACTGAGGTCCATGCTTCGCAGAACATCAGAACTGCTGAGGACCAGCACCGAGATCTCCTCCTTCTCCTCCCTGTGGTCAAAGACTCGGTCCGGAAAACAACAACAGACCGTTTTCTGTGTCTCTGTGCCTGTTTAAGAGGAACAAGAAGAGAAAGTCATTGGCTGCAGGAAGGACGACCATGGACGGAAACATGGAGCAGATTCTCGCCCCTTTGAGGCTGGCTGTCAAAGAACAGGTAACAAAGACATCCATAATGACTTAAAACTGACGTGGTTTATGTTTGTTTAGGGTTAGATAGTTTTGTATTACCTCTGCAGGGTGACAGCTAGGGTGTTAGCATGCAAGCTAACCGGCTAACCGGACCGGTTCCTTTTTTTAATTTTTTAATTTTAATTTCCTTTTATTTATTTAATTTAAACGATTTTTTGATTTGATTTTTTCTTATTTTTTGATTTTATTAGATGTTTTTTTTACTTCACCGGTTCCTCATGAAGCTGTCAATGAAAGAGCCATTAGCTAAATGCTAACACTAGTCGGCAGTAATGTCTGCACCCCTTTGCCACGTTTCAATGAGCTGCTGCAGATATCTGTGAGCAGGGTGGGGTTTAAAGAAGAAGTTCATGCTGCTAAAAAAAAAAAAAGATTTTATTGCTATTAAACATGCCCAAACCAGAGGTAAAAAGCAGTCTAAAGCCCCTCTCTGTTTTTAGGGGGAACTGGTGCGTCAAATGAAACAGGATGGAGCTCCTGATGTGGATGTTACTAAAGCTGTGGCTGAACTGAAGGCGAGGAAGAGGGCTTTTGAAGCCAAGGTGAGTCTAGTTCAACTGTATGTGATGCAATACATTAAGTATTAATTACCTTTGTCTACAATTATCTGCCAAGCCTTGCATCTGTTCTGAGGAATAGGACTGTAAAACACTTGCCAGCTCTCCACTTAATAACCAGGCTGTGCTGCAAATATGATGCACTTTAATTAAAATATGGGGAGTGTGTGCCAACTTTTTTTGTTCATTTTTAACCTACTATTGTGACAAGCAGACTGGGAATTGGGCGCTTGCTGGAGATGCAGGTGTTTGACACATCATGGTAGATATTATTATCAGATGCATTCAATCTGGTTGTAACACATCTGGTGTCAAAGCTATTCAAAGCTGATATGCAACATACTAATATAAACCTGCATTTTCAATTCCCGGATATCCAAAAATGTATCCTGGTCATCAAACAGCTCTATCTTAAACGCACACTGTTATAACCTATGTGAGTCTTCCCTCACAGGAGCTATTGTGGCTTGTTCGCTGATTTTAAAATGGTGTTTTTGTCATCATAAGATGTGTATCATGTCCTCTTGTTGGTGTTAAACATGTTTTGGTTATCACTTAATCAATGATAATGCTGCCTTGTGGTTCCTAGAGTCAGGTGTCAGTGCTGAACTGTGGGGTTTCTGCCCCTCATGCAGCTTTCCATAGCCCGGTTGCGGATACAATGTTTTGGACAAGCAACTTATTTTATCATGTCTTGATGCGTTTCTTTCCTGGGACCAAATTTGCTGACTATGAGGTGTCAAGAATGGAGTAAATATCCTTCTCATTGCAGGAACTGTCATTACAACCCAAAGATGACATCGTTGACAGAACCAAGATGGAGGACACCCTCAAGAGGAGATTCTTCTACGACCAGGCCTTTGCCATCTATGGAGGTAAGACTTTGAGAGCTAGTGTTAAAGGTCTCCTATTATACTGTTTTTCATCAGTATATTATAGGTCTCAGATATATACAGAACCTGTCTCTGATTGGCTGAAACACCAAACAGATCATTGCAGCATCCCATAATCCCCTCTGTTTCAGCCCTGTTTCCAAAGTGCTGATTCTCTGTCTGTTACTTTAGATGAAAATAAGGAGCCCCTCCCCACGCCCCTCTGAGAGAGATTTGGTTACAAAGAACACATGGTGCTCTAGGAGGAGATTCAGGTGATAGGGTGGGGGGGGGGGTTACCTTGGTTGCTGATTGGCTAATGGTACACAAGACAAAACATCGTTATGACATCACAAAGTGGCTAAAATCTGATCAGCTCATTTCAGACAAGGTTTTATAGAAATGGATCAGGACAAAAAGAGAGAGAATCTTTGTTCCTGAAACTTCAGAGTCTCTTTCCACAGAGGGGGCACACATGTTGATGAAGAAGAGACATGAAGAAGAGGGACACATGTTGATGTAGAAGAGACTGAAGAAGAGGGGACACAATGTGGATGTAGAAAGAGACATGGAGAAGAGGGGACACATGTTTGATGTAAGAAGAGACATGAAGAAGAGGGGAGACACATGTTGATGTAGAAGAGACATGAAGAAGAGGGGACACATTGTGATGAAGAGAGACATGAAGAAGAGGGGACACATGGTGATGAAGAAGAGACATGAAGAAGAGGGGACACATGTGATGTAGAAGAGACATGTTGAGTGTAGAAGAGACATTGATAGAAGAGGGGACACATGGTTGATGAAGAAGAGACATGAAGAAGAGGGGGACACATGTTGATGTAGAGAGGACATGAGAGAGGGGGACAATGTTGATGTAGAAGAGACTATGCAAGAAGAGGGGGACACATGTTGATGTAGAAGAGACATGAAGAAGAGGGGACACATGTGATGGTTAGAAGAGACATGAGAAGAGGGGACACATGTTGATGTTAGAAGAGACATGGAGAAGAGGGGACACATGTTGATGTAGAAGAGACATGAAGAAGAGGGGACACAGTGTGATTAGAAGAGACATGAAGAAGAGGGACACGTGTTGATGTAGAAGAGCCTGAAGAAGAGGGGACACATGTTGATGTAGAAGAGACATGAAGAAGAGGGGACACATGTTGATGTAGAAGAGACATGAAGAAGAGGGGACACGTGTTATGTAGAGGACATGGAGAAGAGGGGACAACGTGTTGATGTAGAAGAGACATGGAGAAGAGGGGACACGTGTTGATGTAGAAGAGACATGAAGAAGAGGGGACACGTGTTGATGTAGAAGAGACATGAAGAAGAGGGGACACGTGTGTGATGTGAAGAGACATGAAGAAGAGGGGGACACGTGTTGATGTAGAAGAGACATGAAGAAGAGGGGACACGTGTTGATGTAGAAGAGACATAGAAGAAGAGGGGACACGTGTTGATGTAGAAGAGACATGAAGAAGAGGGGACCGTGTTGATGTAGAAGACACATGAAGAAGAGGGGGACACGTGTTGATGTAGAAGAGACATGGAGAAGAGGGGACACGGGTTTGATGTAGGAAGAGACTGAAGAAGAGGGGACACGTGTTGATGTAGAAGAGACATGAAGAAGAGGGGACACGTGTTGATGTAGAAGAGACATGAGAAGAGGGGACACGTGTTATGATAGAAGAGACATGAAGAAGAGGGGACACGTGTTGATGTAGAAGAGACATGAAGAAGAGGGGGACACGTGTTGATGTAGAAGAGACATGAAGAAGAGGGGACACGTGTTGATGTAGAGAGAGACATGAAGAAGAGGTGACACGTGTTGATGTAGAAGAGACATGAAGAAGAGGGGACACGTGTTGATGTAGAAGAGACATGAAGACGAGGGGACACGGTTGATGTAGAAGAGACATGAAGAAGATGGGACACATGTTGATGTAGAAGAGACTGAAGAAAGAGGGGGACACGTGTTGATGTAGAAGAGACATGAAGAAGAGGGGACACATGTTGATGTAGAAGAGACATGAAGAAGTGGGATTTTGCATAATAGGTGACCTTTAGATAAAACAAAGGGTTAGATGGGCAGGTAAAATCACCGTACAAGAGTCTTTAAGCCCTCTCTTACCATGCAGGTATTGCCCCTCAGGTGTGAGCGGCCTGTATGACTTCGGCCCTGTCGGCTGCGCCCTGAAGAACAACATCCTGCAGGTGTGGAGGCAGCACTTCATCCAGGAGGAGCAGATCCTGGAGATCGACTGCACCATGCTCACCCCCGAGACCGTCCTCAAGTAGGTGACCTTCAACACGTCTCCCCTATCAGATCATGGCTTCTATGGGTACAGTCATTGTTATTTCTAATGAATAATTAATGAGGATAATGCCGCCTTGTGGTTCCTAGAGTCGGCTTCAAAGTGCTGAACTGTGGGTTTTTGTAAACAGGCGCACAAATGATCCTGTGATTTTATGCATGGAAGCTGACAATATAGCACCTTTATAGCCCGGTTGCAGAAACAATTATTTTATAGTATTTTATTTTAGTATTAAAGAAGCCTTATTATGCTTTTTCCTTTCCTAAAGTGTGTTTATATAGGTTTTGTGCATGTAGATGGTCTGCAAAGGAATAAATCCCCAGTTTCTCCGGCTCTATTGGACTCCTTTTTACTTCCTGAACATAGTGACAAAACTAAGTAACACTCACGCTCCTATGGCTAGGCGCTCCAATATATACAGTCTATGGCTCCAACACATTGTATGTGATAGGCTAAGGGGCGGGACATCTCTAAGTGGTTGACCAAACAGAACCATCCAGCTAACCAATCAGAGCAGACTGGGCTCTAGTTTCAGACAGAGGGTGAAAAGAGGTGCTGCAGCACAGGCAGTATGAGAAAAATAAAGAGCTTTTTGAACATTAAAAGCATGGAGACATGTAGAGACAATACATACTGATATACCCCTGAACATCAGCAGGAGAGGACTCTTAAAGTAGAGACACTACATACTGATATACACCCTGAACATCAGCAGGAGAGACTCTTTAAAGTAGAGACACTACATACTGATATACACCTGAACATCAGCAGAGAGGACTCTTTAAAGTAGAGACACTACATACTGATATACAACCTGAACATCAGCAGGAGAGGACTCTTTAAAGTAGAGACACTACATACTGAATATACACCTGAACATCAGCAGGAGAGGACTCTTTAAAGTAGAGACACTACATACTGATATAACACCTGAACATCAGCAGAGAGGACTCTTTAAAGTAGAGACACTACATACTGATATACACCTGAACATCAGCAGGAGAGGACTCTTTAAAGTAGAGACACTACATACTGATATACACCTGGACATCAGCAGGAGAGAACTCTTTAAAGTAGAGACACTACATACTGATATACACCTGAACATCAGCAGGAGAGGAACTCTTTAAAGTAGAGACACTACATACTGATATACACCTGAACATCAGCAGGAGAGGACTCTTTAAAGTAGAGACACTACATACTGATATACACCTGAACATCAGCAAGGAGAGGACTCTTTAAAGTAGAGACACTACATACTGATATAACACCTGAACATCAGCAGGAGAGGACTCTTTAAAGTAGAGGACACTACATACTGATATACACCTGAACATCAGCAGGAGAGGACTCTTTAAAAGTAGAGACACTACATACTGATATACACCTGAAACATCAGCAGGAGAGGACTCTTTAAAGTAGAGACACTACATACTGATATACACCTGAACATCAGCAGGAGAGGACTCTTTAAAGTAGAGACACTACATACTGATATACACCTGAACATCAGCAGGAGAGGACTCTTTAAAGTAGAGACACTACATACTGATATACACCTGAACATCAGCAGGAGAGGACTCTTTAAAAGTAGAGACACTACATACTGATATACACCTGAACATCAGCAGAGAGAGGACTCTTTAAAGTAGAGACACTACATACTGATATACACCTGAACATCAGCAGGAGAGGACTCTTTAAAGTAGAGACACTACATACTGATATACACCTGAACATCAGCAGGAGAGGGACTCTTTAAAGTAGAGACACTACATACTGATATACAACCTGAACATCAGCAGGAGGGACTCTTTAAAAGTAGAGACACTACATACTGATATACACCTGAACATCAGCAGAGAGGACTCTTTAAAGTAGAGACACTACATACTGATATACACCTGAACATCAGCAGGAGAGGACTCTTTAAAGTAGAGACACTACATACTGATATACACCTGAACATCAGCAGGAGAGGACTCTTTAAAGTAGAGACACTACATACTGATATACACCTGAACATCAGCAGGAGAGGACTCTTTAAAGTAGAGACACTACATACTGATATACAACCTGAACATCAGCAGGAGAGGACTCTTTAAAGTAGAGACACTACATACTGATATACACCTGAAAAAAGAGGAAAATATGTAATATTTAACAATATAATGATTACAGTATGATCTAATATTTATTCTCCTAATTTTAGGACATCAGGACATGTGGACAAATTTGCTGACTACATGGTGAAAGACGTGAAGAATGGCGAGTGCTTCAGGGCCGACCACCTCCTCAAAGGTAAGCCTTTTGTACATCCTGTGTGTATTTAGTGACTTACACTAAACTAAAGATTAGTCATCCTAAACACAGCAGGGGTCTTTGTAGGTTTTTCATGTGGATTATTCATGGGGTGTGCAGAGTGAGGGGGGGGATGGACGCGATCCAAGCTTGTGCTGTCAGTGGCTGCTGCTGGTTGGGAAAGCTCTGAGTATCACTGTGGTGCCTGAGGGAGAATGGAAGTGGCTGGAAACAGGCAGAAAATCACACAGCTTTCATAGCAGTGTGAGCTGGGACCACAGAGACTGGAGCTGTGCCAAAAAAGCCAGAAGGAATAATGTGAGATACAGGAAGAACGTGTCATTTCCTTGAAGGCTAATTGGCTCCGATGACATAATTCATGAAAATGTTATTTAATGAAAGTATGTCATGTTATTTATTATCTGAGATATGGAAAGTGTGCTTAACATGTATGTTTAGTGTCCTTTTGTAACACCTTACCAATACTATGTTTGGATATTGTCATGCCAATTAAAGCTCTTTTGAATTTGAAAGTGATATCTTTTCAGTTTCGAGACCATTTTCACACTTCTCAGGATTAATTTCTTCCATTTGATTTGTATAGTCTGTTTAGCATTGTCCCACGTTTGTAAGAGTATTGATTTCATGTCTCTCTGTGTCCGACAGCCCACCTCCAGAAGCTGATGTCCGATAAGAAGTGCTCAGCAGTTAAGAAGGCTGAGATGGAGGAAGTCACCACTCAGGTCCGTTGTAACCGAGACAAAATGCTCTTTAGTGGAACAGCTGCTTCTGATAGTTTTTAATAATTCCCTTTCTCGCCTATTTCTGTTCCAGATGGACAACTACACCCAGCAGGAGCTCACCGACCTCTTTGTGAAATACAACGTGAAGTCTCCCATCTCAGGAAATGACCTCACAGCTCCCACCCTTTTCAACCTGATGTTCCAGACGTCCATCGGACCAGGAGGGAACATGACGGGGGTAAAAATAAAACACAATACAGCGGAGAATGTAGTCTTTGGTGCTGCATGTGTATCATAAATAACCCAGACATGTGCCTGATCATCAAACACAACTCCGTTTTAACCCCACACAGTGCTTTTGTTCTCTGATATAAATGTGTTTTTGTCATCATAAGAAGTGTATCATGTCGATCATTTGGTGTTTTTTCATTGTATATTTATTTGAGGGAAATTAAAACAGGCGCACATTGATTCTGTGATTTGAATGCATTGATTCTGCCCCTCATGCAGCTTTCCATAGCCCGGATACAATGTTTTGGAAACGCAACCGTATTTGTCATGTCTTGATAAGCTTCTTTCCTAAGACATGTGGACCAATTAGCTGACTATGTGCTGATTGATTTGACGTGACCTCTGCAGCTATCTGAGGGCCTGAAACCGCTCAGGGAATCTTCCTCAACTTCAAGCGTCTGGCTGGAGTTCACCAGGGAAAACTTCCCTTCGCTGCTGCTCAAATAGGAAACTCCTTCAGGAACGAGATCTCTCTCCTCGCTCTGGACTCATCCGTGTCAGGTGAGAGATCCACCAACACCTACTATTTGATCTGTATTCAATGACTCGTGGTGTTAAACAGGAATATAATCACACAGGCCATAAGACTGTTAAACACCTGAACTCTGAAAGGACATCCATAACATTCATCTGTTTGCAACTTATATATATCAATATTCCAATTACTTGTATATAGACTGCACTATTTCTATTATATTCAATTTCATTTACTTGCACTATTATCTGTTTTATTATGTTGGAGGAGATTTTCATTGTCGTAACTACACTGTAGCTATGCACACATGACAATAAAAGCCTTGAAACTTGAATCTTGACTCCACGTTTCCTCACAGAGAGTTCACCATGGCTGAGATCGAGCACTTTGTGGATCCAAGTGAGAAAATCCACCCCAAATTCTCCAATGTAGCCGACCTGGACCTCACGCTCTACTCCTCCAAGGCTCAGACCAGCGGACAGTCTGCAAGATCATGAGGCTGGGGGACGCTGTGGAGGCAGGTGGGAGTCACTAACATAAGCCTTTTAAGGTCACTCTGCAACACATTAACTGATTTGATTGGATTTCTGGTATTTATTGTTCATACTACTGTGTTCCATGCTCCGTGTTGAGATTTCTTTTAAAGGTCACCTATTATGCAAAATCCACGTTCACATATCTCTTCTACATCAACACGTGTCCCCTCTTCTTCATGTCTCTTCTACATCAACGGACGTGTCCCCCCTCTTCTTCATGTCTCTTCTACAATCACACGTGTCCCCTCTTCTTCATGTCTCTTCTACATCAACACGTGTCCCCTCTTCTTCATGTCTCTTCTACATCAACACGTGTCCCCTCTTCTTCATGTCTCTTCTACATCAACACGTGTCCCCATCTTCTTCATGTCTCTTCTACATCAACACGTGTCCCCTCTTCTTCATGTCTCTTCTACATCAACACGTGTCCCCTCTTCTTCATGTCTCTTCTACATCAACATGGTGTCCCCTCTTCTTCATGTCTCTTCTACATCAACATGTGTCCCCTCTTTTTCATGTCTCTTCTACATCAACATGTGTCCCCTCTTCTTCATGTCTCTTCTACATCAACATGTGTCCCCTCTTCTTCATGTCTCTTCTACATCAACATGGTGTCCCCTCTTCTTCATGTCTCTTCTTCATCAACATGTGTCCCCCTCTTCTCCATGTCTCTTCTTCATCAACATGTGTCCCCTCTGTGGAAAGAGACTCTGAAAGTTTCAGGAACAAAGATTCTCTCTCTTTTTGTCCTGATCCATTTCTATAAAAACCTGTCTGAAAATGAGCTGATCAGATTTTGGCCACTTTGTGATGTCATAACGATTTTTGGCTTGAGTAGCCAATCACCAACCAAGGTATTAAAATAGGTTAGTTAAAAACAATTAAAACATTTAAAATAAAAGCAAAACAGAAAAAAATACAGTAAAACATGGACCAGTGAGAATATTCAAAGTTAATCCAAATTTAAAAGCGATATTAAAACTATTTTTTGCACTACACACCTTTTGGATAACAAAGCACTTTAATTATGACTGCTAATTAGTCTCTTTTTAGACTGTGCTGTTTAAGGTGAGTGGCGCAGTGGATAGAGCCTTGGTGCTGGGGATCAGATGGTCACAGGTTCAAACCCCCACTGCAGTCAGCATGTCGTTGTGTCCCTGAGACACTTCACGCCCAAATTGCTCCTGTGGGGATTGTCCACAGTACTTGAGTATGTAAGTCGCTTTGGATAAAAGCGTCTAACAAGTAACATGTAATGTAATGTAATGTAACAATGACTTGCCAGTGCCAAAGACACATTTCCATTCGATGTTAATTGAATGGACAATTAAGTTATCTGAATCTGAAAAAAACATATACACGGTTCAATGAACACATGAAACCTTTGGTCAATATTATCTTGAGTAATATGGCGTTATAAACCAAGCTTGTATCGGTAGTCGGTATTCGGTACTTCAGTAACAAAGCTCAGACACTTTAAAGTTATTCTTCTTTTGTCACAAGAAAATTGCCAATTTACACCATGGGGAACCACGACTTTTTACGAATACATTCTAGTAGAATGTCATCTGTATCACCAAGCAAAAAAGTGACCAACAGTAATTCCAAGTCCACCTTGAGTTAGGATAGTTTCAATTGAGAATAATCTCCTTTCACACTAATCAATCTATCTGTTATTTTGTATATATTGATTGTTGTGTTTTTATTTAGTTAAAAATGTGTGTATATATAGGTATATACTATTTACACACATATTTTTATATATATTGTATATTCGGGATTGTGGGAAACGGTATTTTGATCTCTCTGTCCACACAAACTGGAAGATTGACAATAAAGTGTTCTTCCAGGGAGTGATCAACAACACCGTCCTGGGATACTTCATCGGGAGGATCTACCTCTACCTCACTAAAGTTGGCATCTCCAAAGACAAGCTGCGTTTCCGTCAGCACATGGACAACGAGATGGCTCACTACGCCTGCGACTGCTGGGACGCTGAAACCAAAACCTCCTATGTACGTATTATCTCACTTACGTCCTCGTAGCTCAGCAGGGAGTCCATGTGCTTTTCTAAGTGAATATCTTTTCGTTGCAGGGCTGGATCGAGATCGTGGGATGTGCCGACCGCTCCTGCTTTGATCTGCAATGCCATGCGAAAGCTACAAAGGTCCCGTTGGTCGCTGAGAAGCCTCTAAAAGAACCCATATCCTTTTTCATTAAACTCGTTGTTCCATCAAGTCTCAAAAGAAACAGCTTAAAGGTTCCCTTGTATGCTTTTTTGATGGGTTGCCCCTTCCTGTAGTGCAGGGGTGTCAAACTCAATTTCATCACGGGCCACATCAGCATTATGGTTGCACTCAAAGGGCCGGTTGTAACTTAAGAATATATCATTAATTAATATAACTTCATAATTAACTACGTCTGAAAGCAGAAGTCTAGAGCAAATAATTGCAAGTCTCTTCAGTAAGAATGTCACAATATGATTTTAAAAGAAAAGCCACATTCTGGAAAAACATTGATTGTGACATTTTGAAAAAAAAATCTATTTATGAGAAAAAGGCTAATTCTAAGAAAAAAGGCATATTTGGACAAAAAAAAAGTCAAATTCTGAGAAAAAGTCAAATTTGAGATGCATTGTGGGACTATGTCGTTTATGGCAACGTGCTTCTGTAAAAGTAGCATGTAACCGTATAATAAACATATTATATTCTTTGCAAGCTCTTGTGGGGCCACATAAAATGAAGTCGCGGGCCGGATTTGGCCCCCGGGCCTTGAGTTTGACACCCCTGCTGTAGTGCCTTATAGAGGGTTTCGTGCATGTAAATGGTCTGCAAAGGTAAAATGCTGTAGTATGAGAAAAATAAAGAGCTTTTTGTACATTAAAGCATGGAGACATGTCCCATTGGAGACATTAAATACTGATATATCAACCTGAAAATGAGCATGATAGGGCCCCTTTAAGGCATTTTATTGTCCTTAACTCCTCCACACAAAATCGTAAACGTGGTCCAGTTCGAGGCCAACAAAGGAGCCATCGGGAAGGCGTACAAGAAGGACGCCAAGATCGCCATGGAGTATCTGTCCGGGTGTGACGAGAGCTTCATCACAGAGCAGGAGCAGCTGCTCACTGACGCTGGGTGAGGCCCGTTGGCCGCAGACACACACGTGGTTGTTGATTTGGTTTGATATTCGCAGCACACTCAAGTCTGTTACATTTTATTCTGCAGAGAGTTCACCATCGAGTCAGAAGGCAAGTCCTTCAAACTCACGAAGGACATGGTGAGCGTGAAGCGGTTCCAGAAGACTCTGCACGGTGAGGGTTTCATGTTTAGTTGTATGTAGAGCTGCTACTAATGGATCATTTAGTTATTGATTCATCTGCTGATCATTGTTCTTGATATGTTATTTGGTCTTCAAAATCCATCCAAGTTTCTCCAAGTCTTTTTGTATTTGTCAAAAAGCCAAATGTATTCACTTTAATAAGACAAATAGACCCCAAGAAACCATATTCGAGTGTCTAAAAATACAAATAACAACTTTTTATTATCATCGACTTATCCTCGAAGCTATAGTTTAAGTTTAGATATTTTTTTATTGATCCATATTTGGAGATATCCTGCTCGGTGCGAGGTAGTAGTCTTTCAATTGGAAAGTTGTGGTTTGACGTGTGGATATTTGGAGCGACTGCTTTAACATTGTCTGCGTGTCTTTGTCGTCCACAGTGGAGGAAATAGTTCCCAATGTAATCGAGCCCTCCTTCGGTATCGGCAGGGTCATGTACTCCATCTTTGAGCACACGTTCCAGGTCAGAGAAGGTGATGATCAGAGAACGGTAAGTTCATGAACTGGATCAAACATATTAATATTACAGGATATTCATTTAACACTAGAACCGCCAGAGATTTTTTATACCTAAAACCGCCACCTGGGTCAAATTGACCCGCTATTAGAATGCATTGATTTTCAAGGGAAAATGTTCTTTTATTGAACAGTGAGTTTTGATCGCACAGGGATGAAACGTATACCAATATAATCTGTGGACTCTCAGGACTCGAACATTATAAATGGCCCGCTAGGCCCGGAAGCATTATTTAGACAACCGCGGCCAGCATAACGTACTTTCAACTCGCCCCACAGCTGTTTGCTGCTGAGCGCAGACGCGAGCAGTCTCCTTCACTACAGACTGTTCCTCTCTCTCTCTCTCTCCTACTATCGTCTCTCCGCTCTCTCCCCTCCCTCCTCCTCCTCTCTCTCTCTCTCTCTCTCGCTTCTCTCCTCTCTCCTCTCTCTCCTTTCCTCTTTTTCTCTCTCTCTCTTCTGCCTCCCTCTCTCTCTCTCTCTCCTCTCCCTCTCTCTCTCTCTATAACTATCTATCAATAGATCTCTTCTCTTCTATCTCCATCTCAGTATAGGAACCGCAGTAGACAAAAGGCGTTGCTATAGCAACCGTATGTTTAATATGAAAAGGGTGGGGGTGCAATATGACCCGCTTGGTTGGCGAAATTAGGTAATAAATGGCAATTTTTTGGGCGATTTCTTCAATCTGACTTCATATTGACAATTTTTAACAACATAGGGTGCTACATAACACACTTTCAGGAAAAGTCACGGACTGGAAGACTTTAATATTTTATTGAAAAAAAGTTACACACAATAAAAAACAGCTCTGGGTCAAATTGACCCGATTGGCGGTTCTAGTGTTAAGAGCGTGTTTCCTTCATTGATGCTATTCCTGTTTTCTTTCCCCTGCAGTACTTCAGCTTCCCTGCCACTGTAGCTCCTTACAAATGCTCCGTCCTGCCTCTGAGTCAAAACCAGGATTTCGTGCCCTTCGTGAAGCAGTTGTGTAAGTGCACCACATAATGATAACCTCCAAGTATACGATCTATTCCTGTCGAGAGAGGAGGGAGAACATGCTGCTGTTTTTGGTTAACTTGCCTCTCTCCTCTTTCAGCCGAGGCGATGACGAAGAACAACGTGTCCTACAAGGTGGACGACTCTGCGGGATCCATCGGGAGACGCTACGCCCGGACGGATGAGATCGGCGTGGCGTTCGGCATCACCATCGACTTCGACACGGTGAACAAGACGCCTCACACCGCCACGCTGAGAGACAGAGACTCCATGAGGCAGATCAGAGCCGAGGTACTGCACTAAATCACTACTTTACCATCTCATTGATCCTTAGTCGTACTTGTCACTCTGAATGAAGACACGTTTGCATATGTAGAGGGCGCTCTGCATTAAGGGGGAGGATAGGATTTAACAGGTGGATGCTTTGACAAAAATCCATCGCTTTGGACGTCATTTCCTGTCAGCTGAGGGGCTGTTTCTTTTCTTTAAATGCAACACATCGACCCTGTAATATAAGATTTCTCACTTTCTCTACTGTGTACAGCTTAAGTTAATGTATGGGAGGTTTACTGTGTGTGAACATGATCTTTTCTCCATCTATGGTACTGTGAACTCTGCAGAGGAAGGTCCAGGGTTGCAGTCGAATAGTCCATTTAGCTTAGGAACCTTCCTAACGGAGTGAAATGACCCGGAAGTCCCTCAGTGGCAGACATAAGAGCCGTTCGTATTCTCTAGATGAAAGGACAAGAGGTTTCAAACTTCCTTTATAACCTCCTTTAGCTTAGGAACCACTGGACCTCCCTTTACGAAAGAAGAGGAGATAATGCTGCCCCACAATGCCTTGCGGCCATCACACAACAGTCGGCCGTTCACGGAAACAACCGATTATGACCGAGAAATGATATCATGAAAGTTACGGTGCTTATTAAGCATTTTAAAACGTATGTGGTAAGTTGCCAAAGTGCTTTGTTTTGAACGTTCATCAGTATTATAATCAAAAAGAGAAATATGAACGTTAGTTTTTACTGAAATAATCAAATAAAGTCAACATTTCACAGTCTTTACTGAGCTGTGTGGGGTTTGTTCAACTTTTAAAAGATGTTTGAATGGTGATATACACAGTGATAGATGTTAAGGACTAACGTTTATAATAAATACATTTGTATTGATTTTAAGATCTTTTCATACAATCATACGTATTGGGATCATTTGTATTAATGAGGACCGGAGGGAGAGGGTGACGAGCATAAGTTTCACTTTCCTTTTTTATTTCAATTCCAACTTTGGTCATGAAGAATATGTTTCTCTGTTGTCCCCGTTCATAAAGCATAACAGCATCAGAGCACGGTGCAGAGTCTCTAGATGAGTTTACAGTAGTCCCTCGTTCTTATTAAACATCCATGTTGTAGTCCGCTGTATAGAAAACTGTAGTTTCCCCACAGCAGCAGACGCACATTTATCACGTCCGCTGGCGCATCATAAACACGTCGGATAGTGAAAGTGCAGTCGGATTCTCTAAAGAACCGCAGTCTCTTCTCCTAAATCCTTTTGAATTCTCCTATCCACTATCCCTTAACCCCGTGACGTTTCACTCAGAGGTCAAGGGATAGACGATAGGGATAGACGATAGCAGCTGATTTTTGGACTATTCGACCGCAACCCTGGTCTACACAGTCTGATGGAGCAGATGCACTTACATCAATACAGCTGTTTACACAAGCCACAACAATGCTCACATTTCACGTTGGCTTTGTGCAGGAAACCAAAACCTGAAGCATCTTATTTGGGTTTTATGTTTCTTCCAGTTTTATGCCTGTGACTTCAGTTTGTAGATTGAGGACCGGAGAGTGTTGTGTCTAACGTCTGCTACATATCATGTGTAGATGAGCTGTGCCATTAGCTCGGAGTCAAATGAAGGTCATGTGTTGCCCCAGGTGTCGACCTTGTTCGTGTATTTATTGCTCGACATCCCTTCAAATAGTTTCCTAAACGCTGCCGCCTTTCAGCCGTAATTACTCCCTCCATTTAACCCCATCACCTCACCGTGTGTTCCTCTCCTCAGGTCAGCGAGTTGCCTGACATCGTTCGAGACTTGGCCAACGGATCAATGACCTGGGCCGAGGTGGAGAGCAAGTTCCCCCTCTTCGAAGGCCAGGAGACCGGCAAGAAGGACACGGTCGAAGAGTAACGCTCCCCCCCCAATGAAAACCCCACGGACTTGTTGCATATGCATCACCAGGAAGAATATTGCAGCTGTATTTTTTACAGAGGTGCACTCCACTGCAATCACTAAATTGTCATGTATTCATCATATCTACAGTAACAGTTGTGGAAGGCTTGCACGGGACTGATTTCTCCGACGAGCGACATTTCATCCATGTACGGCACGTCGATGTGTTTTTAAAGGAGGAAATGTAATCAGGTTGTTGTCGTCAGTGGAGGAAGCTTCTGCCGCTCCAGGTTCCAGGCAGACTGGATTGAAATATTAAAACATTTCAATAAAAACAACCAGCACTTACTGGACACGGGCATAACAGCTGTCATGTTTGTATCGAGTTTTTAAAGCTGATCCTTAGTAGCACACTGTATTTAAGATGGGACTGTTATATACACTGAAAGGAAGTATATCTTTGCATAGTAAGCATTAATGCTACACTTAATGCCTACTTTACTTCTTAAATGCTTGCATACTATCTTATATCGCAAACTTGGTCACTTCAATCTGCTGGAGTTTTGACTTGCTTTCACTTTTCCGTGAACTTCGCATGCCCCCTCTCTACTTCTGCTCTTCAATTATTCACATTACACATCCGTGGTGTTATTTCAAAGTCATTCTGCAAGCTTTTCCAAAGTGGCACATAAGAACCATGCAGCAGCTGTTCTGTTTTTAACTTCTTACAAACATTCCTCTTGAGTATCTTCTCCAACACTGTTGAGGTATAATAGATAAGCAGCTTTCTGTTCAGATCCTTCTCCTTCCTCCAGAGTCTTGTGAAGATTTAACAGAAACCTCACGTAAACCCTCAGGTATCGTTGAATCCTCACTAATTATCCATCCTGTGAGATCTGCTCTTTTTACCAGGATTGGCTTTTTGTAAAGACAGTCGTTGATTCCCTCCCCAGAGATAACTCCCAGACGCTCCACCACGTACCCCTCGGGGCTCAAATCTCATCCCAGCCTTTTATTAAAACTCGTCCTGATTTTAGAGGAATGACGAGACGTGACCTTTACTGTTTCATTTTTAAATACCTCCTCGTTGATGGAGAGATTTCCTGACATTTGCTTGATGATGGATGCTTTTTTCTCAAGGTCTTCTGAGACACTTCTTACTCCGATACGTCAGAAAAATCACGTTCAAGGTGTGTTAAAGTGCTGCTAACAGCAAACAGCCCTGAGCTCAGATGCCCCTGCTGTATGTTTAAATACTAAATTGACGTGCTCACACCAACACACCTTTTTTTAGACACTTTATGCTATAGTAAAGGTGCTTAAAATTCAGACACAATATGCTCTTTTTAGATTTACTTACATTAACATTTAAATGTTAGAGTAATCAGATTTTCTGTAACTGTAAGAGAATACAGTTACCTTTTTAGTTACCGATAAATAGCTCATAGCAATTACAGTTCTAACCCACAAAGGGGCGCCAAATGCAAACTGATGATTTTTTACAAAATGCAATTTGCTAGTTCTACAGATGCAAAACCTACAGCCACAATTACTGTGTTTTATTGATGCTGTTTGACATTATTGTTCAATTATTTTTGAAAGTTGGACAGATCTGGAGTCTGTTAAGATATTTTAAGAAGACTGTTAAGAAGAAAGGTAAGCACTTTTTTATGTATATTTCAAGCTTTTCTAATAATCTCTTATTGTTTCTGTCTTTTAATTTGTGTTTGAAACCGATCAAACTTGGGTAATCATGTGACATTTTCTAATTTTGATAACAGTGTGAAGGATAAAACAGTCCCTGTCATCACCTCAGAGCATTTTACTGCTCAAAAACACACACAGTAGAGGTTTTTATTACACATATATTGCTTTTCATTGTAATCCTGAACAGCATCTCCCCTTCCTTAACTGAATTATGTCATTGTTTATGTGTGGAGGACCTCGAAGGCTTGACATGTTGAAGAAACGCTGATAAAGCGATTCAAAATCCGCAAGGCAAGTTTATTTATATAACACCTTTCAGTACGCGACAATTCAAAGTGCTTTACAAAATAAAATAAAAGACATTTAAGAATAAATACAGTAAAAACGCATTATATAATGGCATTTTACAACAGGCATTTAAAAGGCAAAGATAATAAGATAAACACAACAGTTATACAATACATGAATAAAAAGCAAACTGCAGTGTGAATATGAGCAGCTCAATTAAAAGCAGCGGCAAAAATATATGTTTTGAAAATAGTAAGAGTTTCTGCGGACGTGCACGATTCATGCAGTTTGTTCCAGATTGTGGGGGCATAATATCTAAACGCTGCTTTTCCATGTTTTGTTCTTACTCTCGGAACCGAGAGCAGACCCGTTCCAGAAGACCCACCTGAGGCACCTTGATGGTTCATAATTATGCAGGAGATCGTTGATATACTTTGGTCCTAAACCATTTAGTGATTTAAAACCTAGCAATAGAACTTTAATAATCAATTATTTGGCCGACTGGAAGCCAGTGTAAAGATTTCAGAACCGGACTGATGTGATCCACTCTTTTAATGTTAGTGAGGACTCGAGCAGTGCGTTCTGAATCAGCTGCAGCTTTCTCAGTTCTCACTTAACTAACTACACCCACGTTCATAAAACATTCAAGCAGTCTGACAGCACACCAGATGTACACGAAAAAGATCATCTGTGTCCTATCAGTCAGAATCAAGACTCTTTTGAATTATTCATCAACAGAAATACGCTGCTCCAGGGGAAAGAGAAATGTCAGAGGCCAGCAGTGTTTGATGTCAATGATAGAGAAGTGATTTTACTCCAGTGTATAGCCCCATGTCTCGAGGTAGTGTTAGTTCATTATGAGTGCGTTTTTCTTCATCTGTGTGACACTCACCACTCCCTTCACCAACAACAGGCTGAGGAAGTGTTTGTGCCCTCGGGCTGTGATTTTTCAAAGGGCCATTATGTTTGTCCCCAATACGCCCTTATGAACCGAGCAGCACCCAAATGACAAACAAACAACTGCTCATGCTGCACTAAATGATTATACATCTATCACTGTATCTATTATTTATAGGATGAGTCAGAAAATGTAATGTGCTTTGTAATGTATCCTGCTTTCAAAGTCTTTACAATTATTCAACAGTGCTGTAGATCAAAGTGTAAATATTCTTTGGCATGTGTTCACCCCTTTGCAATACATCTTAAAGGTCCCATGACATGGCCATTTCTACTGATCATAATTCCATTGTTGAGGTCTACTAGAATAGATTTACATTGTTCAATGTTCTAAAATAATAATAATAATAAATTATATTTTTATAGCGCTTTTCTCGGACTCAAAGATGCTTTACAGTGTGAGGGAGGGTAGACAAACAAGGACAGGCAAAAACAAACAAAGACAACAAAACAAAAAATAAACAGAAAAGGCATGAGAGGAAGTTGATTGAGAGAGGGGGGGGGGGCTTATGGATAGACAGAGTTGAAGAGATGGGTTTTGAGGCGGGACTGGAACAGGGTGAGGGACTCAAGGATGTCTTGGGGGAGGGAGTTCCAGAGCTTCGGGGCTGCCACAGAGAAGGCTCTGTCCCCAAAGCTCCGGAGTTTGCCCTGGGGGTGGAAAGCAAAATCACATTGGTTTTCTCATACAGCATCTATAGTATGTGTATTCACTCTCTGTCCTACACGCCTTGTTGGAGCTCCTGCCCGCCCCCCCCCCCCCCCTCCCTATGAGCCTATGCTCTAATTGGTCAGCTTGCCCACTCTGTTCTGATGAGTCCACCACCGTTACAGCGGAACATCAGTGATTATGTGTTACAATGGCGTTTGTTAGCAACCAGAAAATGACACCAGTAATGACAAACAGATGAGAATGCTGCGTGGGGTCCGGGTGCCGTGTTGGCGGGACGTTGCGGGGCTCGCTGCTCCGCCCTTTGAGGCTCGAGGAGCGGACAGTGTGAGCTGGATTACTGGTATAGTTTCCTGGTTGCTGCGTGGGGTCTGCGAGACAGCGAGACACCAAGACACCGCGGAGCTCAGCCTGAGCACACACACACACACACTCACAGCCTGAGCTCCGAGTGTGTGTGTGTGTGTGTACGGAGCTCTGCGGAGCACCGTGGCTGAGAAAAGATAAGGCTGAGTGAGTGAGTGTGTGTGCAGAGCTCCGCAGCGTTACGTCACTATGAGCAGGAAGAACAAAATGGAAAAAGAAAAATCTCGAACGAGGCGTTCTGGGGCAGCATAGACGGGTCTTTTCTGTGTTAGAGTTTTACTCGCTACAGGGTGTACTTTGAGGGTTTGTGACTTTGCAGACCGTTTACATGCAGAAAAAGCTACATAACACACAAGGGGACGGGTAATAACCAGAAAAGCATGTCATGGGACCTTTAATAACACAGTAATTGGTTTTTTTTTGCCACTAGGGGGCAGTAGAAACAAGCTGTAATTACAACTGACATATCACCTTCAGTGATGATATGCCAAACTTCGTATCTAACTATTGCATTTATTTAAAATTGCAAGACGTGACATCATTCAGAAGGATTTTTTTACAATCTGGCAACCCAAACATTAGTTTACTGATATACAAAGCACAGATAAATAATTCAATAACTAATAATAAAGCCTTAAGCTAGACCTACTATGCTTTTGGGGGTTTTACCTTTCCTGTAGTGTGTTTTATAGGTTTTTGTGCATGTAAATGGTCTGCAAATGCTAAAATGGGCACTTTAATTTATTCAACCCATACAGTCTAATTGCACTCTCATTATCAATGATGCACTTAATGATCTTTCCTTTGAGCAATTATTTGTTTTATTAACATGGCAAACTCAACTCTGTTCCTTTGAGAAATTAGTTGTTTAATCAGTTTGAACGACATCACCGACCCCCCCCAGTGTTAAGTAACTGCTCCGTGTTGCATTCAGGCTCTGTGTTATCACATTTCAAGTGACAGTCAGTAACCGGAGACTCGCTACCAAGTGCGGACAAGTGCTTGTGATTGTGGCTCAGAGACCTGTGCTGTGGTGTCACTTGTGTGCATACATTATCGTAAAAAAAATCAGACTCTGACCCACATTGGGAGCCTCATGTCATCTGGGAGATTACACACTAACTCTGGGCAACAGATGACAGCCTGCACTTAGAGATGTTTTCCTCCTGTCTGTGTGCATCATACTGTACTCTCAGGTGGGGTCATCCTGGGTCGCGTCCATTAAAGTGAAGAGTCAGGTGAAGAGGAGGAAACACTCAGGAGCGTCACTGCTGGCAGCTCTCCAGAAAACCACTTTATCTGCCCTGTTGTTATTCTACGGTCCGCTGAAGCCGAAGTAGCTTGAATAATGTTTGTTTATCAGAGAAAGTGGAGGGAGTCGTTCTGCGGTGAACAGGTGGAGATAGGTTTAAGAGATGGGGAACAGGTTACATGATGTAGACAATCAATTAAAGGGTCAGATTACTCAAAATAAAATATTCCAATCATCGCTGAGTCACCCCTGATGTCCTCAATATTTCCTCAGACTTGACTCAGCGATGATTGGAATTTTTTATTTTGAATTGAAAATGCGTTGTGGAGCTTAAAAATGTAGTAAATTACCAGTAAGGCTCTGAAAGAATGCATCATGGGAATTGTAGTATTAAGCATTTTAAAATTGTATTTTGCTGCACAGATTTTAAATGTGGTAACTAAGTAATTTACTAAATTATGGAATGCTAACTGTAGAAATTCACTCGTATTTTTTTTTTGCAGCCCTGAAGACACCAAGGTCATGCCCCTTAAATAGTTTTACCTGATTAATTAAATAATTGTTTTGTCACATTTGGATATTTTGTTTTGTGAAAATCTGCATTTGAAATGATTAATGGCGGAAATATTCATCACCAATAACCCTGGCATCTTTGGCTTTGAAAGTATATCATACAGTGAGATGTTCAGAAGACAGATTGGTCCATTTGGAACAATCTGATGAGCCGTTACGTTACGTCACTATACCCGAAATACGTCACTATACCCAAGAAGTAAACAATGGAAAAAGAGAAATCCCCAACGAGGCGTTCTGTCAAAGGACATGGGACCTTTAATGTAAAGCAAGGTCCTGACTACACATTGAAATACAATTATTATAATGCACATATAGTTAACATGTACTATATATCTAAACACTTTATTTAAAGCCAGATTAATTTATCAAGCCCTTTTTAATTAACAAAACAGACACTATTATAAACAAGCACATTTAAGCGTAAAACCATAACATTAAAAATAATCTAAACCAAAAAAAGCTAAATAAAAGAAAACGAGTTATGCACTTTTTTGGGACTTCATGAGAGACGGTTCCTTGTCAGGCCAACAGCCAGAAGTCCTGAAGATTTGAAGCTCATTCAAAGGTTTTGTAACAATATTACTGGAGTAGGAAACAAAAGAAAGACATTTCTGCTAAAAAAGTAGTTTTTCTTTTATTAATTTAAGAAGAAATAAGAAAATTCCTTGAACTGCAGATTATTTATACAAATAAAACCTGTTATGGCCGTTTGCGAGATAGAGATCCATGAATATTAAGAATGGAAAAGCTAAAGATTTTGTTCGCAGCCATCTTTAATTTTTCTAGGCATTGCCTTGACACACCCAAAAGGCCACTTCACTGTTGCCAGGGTAACACCTCATATCAGCGTATTCCGGAACCTTGAGTGATGTCATTCCGCTATTGGCTTTGAAATTCCCTTCGACATTCCAACCAGAGTTTGCAAATAGGACTAAAACGAATTATTCTTTTCACTCCACACAAACTTGGCGATCAGTCGACACGTACAGCACAGCTAGAATTTAGGACCAAAACATACCTTTTTTCCCCATTAAGATTCCAGTATACTGTCTATCTTACGATGTCTTCTTCAGAAAGCATGGCCTCCTGTGTATGGGAAACCAATAGCGACTACGATAACATGAGTAAGGCGCTAGAAGCTATCAACGGAAAGTTAAAGTCCTGCCATCTTGAATCTAACAGTGTAAAGAACAAGTTGAACAGCTTTCCGTCTTTGGGGGAGAGATATGACAGCATGCAGGCAGCGGATCAAGCTGTAAGGCAAAGATTAGCTTTCATTCAGAAAGAGGTTAAGTCGCTCAGAGAAAGGATCTTAAATAACAGCGATGTTGAAGTCCAGTTTAAAAAGACCTTGGAGCAAACTGCCTCAATGCACGCTCTATGTGAAAAACTAAGTGTAAAAAGCGTTGCCCTGCAAAAACAGCTGGAGGAAATCGACGTGATGAAAGCACAACAGCAAGCTGAATTAGCGGAGCAAACACAGCTCCGAAAAGAAATTGAAGGGATGCAGGCAGCTCTCATCAATTCTAATGCTTCGGAGGAAACAAAAAAAACCCTAATACGGGTAACAGCGGAAACTCAATTTGAAAATAACGTCCTGAGAAGAAAACTTTCACAACTTAAGAAAAGACAAGCTATTTTCAAGGTCCTGGATGACAAATACAACCAAGCAAAGGGAGAGAAACAGGACATTTGCCTGAAGAACCATACTTTGCGACAGGACATTGAGAAAATGCACAAAGAGCTTGAGAACGAGATTGTAATCCAAGAGATGTTGGACGGAATGAACGCCTCAAAGAAAGAAGAGGGGCGTCAAAATGAGGCCTTACAGATAGAAAAGATCCAACTTGAAAAGAGGCTTCTGCGAGTCGAAGGTTTGAAGGAATCATACAATCTCGCCAACGCTGAGGCCGACTCCACCCTCCAGCAAAATGAGGCTTTGAGAGAAAATATCAAAGATTTATGCCAAGAGCTTCAAAAGGAAAATGCCGCACAGGAGAAATTGGACGAAATGAAAAAGTCAAAACAAGCCATGTGTCTTCAAAATGACACCCTGCAACAGGAAGCCTCAACGCTCAAAGAGAAGCTCCAGGTTTTGGAAGATTTAGAAGAGTCTTATAAGGAAGAACTAGTTCAGAAAAAGGCCTTCTCGCAAAAGAATAACCTGTTGCAGAATAGGATTGAGGATTTGACGAAAGCAGTCCAAAATAAACACGGTTTACGCGAAGAATACGAGGCGATGAGATCATCTATAGATGCCATGAGCAGCGAGAAAGACACCCTGCAACAACAACTCCAGGATCTTAAAAAACAACAAGAGGATCTTAAGATCTTGGAGGCCTTGCACAGAGAAGCATCCGACCGTGTGGATGTACTGCAGGGGGGAAATGTATCTTTGCAACAGAGCATCAATGACGTCAACGAGCAGATCAGGATGAGACTACACTTTAAGGGTGAGTTTGAACAACTGGAAGCCTCTGAGGAACCTCTCCAGGCAGAGAAAAGCGCGCTGAGTAAAACTCTCGCTGAAGTCCAGGAAAAATGTCTAAGTCAATCTGATTGGCAGCAAAAATACATAATTCAGAAGGGGCTGAGGGACACCCTGCAGACAGAGATTGAAAAGACAGCGGAGGACATCACGTTTTTTCAAGACAAGCTCAGAAGTCAGGATGAGTTTGAAGCTCAGTACAAATCCATGAAGGCATTGAAAAAAGTAGCCTCAAAGCAGAATAACAATCTGCGCAAACATCTGAACAACCTGCAGAAAAAGTGTGGATGCGAACACACTCTGCAGGAGAAGATCAGCGCCGTTCAGGAAGAAACCAGGACTCTCCGAATCCAGAATCAGGCGCAACAAGACAAGATCAATACTTTGACAGACATGCTCGATTTGTACGATTGCCTGAGAGCCGGAAACAGCGCCACGACACAGGAGGGGGAGAACCTTCTGAAAGACCTCCGAGAGATCACAAAGGGAGTGAAGAGAAGATCCCGGGAGGCAAGGAGATGAGGCAGCAAGTAACAGCAGGTCCTCATCTTCAGCTATTAGTGTCAGGAAAGGGTTAACACCGGGAGCTCCGGGTTTTTCCCGAACTTACCAATTTTCTTAATTTGGTAATGTCAAAAAAATGTACTTTCTTAAATTGGTAATTATTTTCTTTATCATGTAATAGTTATCAAAATAGCAAGGGAGGAAGGAGCTGAGGGACAGGGGGGATCAAGAAGGGGGGAGAATATTGAGTGAATTGTTTTTAATGTGTAATGTGTCATTGTGTACTTTGAAAGGTGCTTCGAAATAAAATGTATTACTATTATTAATATTAATATCATGTTTAAGACTTTTGTGAAACTTGGCTTAACACATTATTTTAAGAAAGTAATTTGGAATCACGTGTGAAAAAAATAAAAGCAAAAATATATACCCAACATTTTGACTCATTTTTGAGAATTGTCTGCACACAGGAAATGAGCCGGTGTCACAGATGTGAAAACATATTAAAATACATATTAACATCATAATTCTGTTTATTAGCAGTACTACCCGGCATCTACATGACCCCACATATGATTATTGTCAATATGTAGAATATCATAATGCACATTTAGTTAAATTAGTTGGTATCAGTTACAAATAAGAAATACAGATAAGCCTGTATGGTATTTTGCCTCATATTTTACTGAGTTTTTTCTTTGATCTTTATTGTCAGCTTAAATCTGATTCAGTCTTTACTTAAATGTCAATAGATGACACATCTATTCTTTACATTTTGTCAAGCTACAGAAGTCGCTGCGCTTTTAAACTACCTAAAAATGTGACTTTAAAAGAGGAATGGGTGGGGTTGGTGAACTCTTGACCTCAGTTATTTGGGAAATCCTCGTAAAAATGTACCAAATACAGTAATTATTTTATTTGGACATTTTATATCTGGCACCTTCCATATTCTCAAGTAAAATGAGTTTCCTTTATGCACAAAGGCTTTATAAACTACAGGAACACCAGCACACTGAGAGGTGGGCGGACTGAAGGCGTGTTGTTGTACTGAGCTGTGAGGCTGCAGGAGCACGGTCGCCATCTCTGGGTAAACACTGTAACCGAATCACGCAGTTGATATTGTGTGTGTGTGTGAGTGTGTGTGTGTGTGTGTAGGAGCTACAGTAGCAGTAGCAGCAGCAGCAGGCGGTAATATGCTGCCTGCACCAGCGGACACACACATCTCCAATGCGGGACTACTGACGCTTTGTTTGTGCACATCGGGACTGTCACCTCACATGTTCGGACGCTCCCCTCTTTCTGACATTGGTCGTGTGAATGGGACTGCATGCATCGAGTTAACATGGGATGTTAACAGAGGACGCTTCTGTCGCGCGTGCACAGCTAAGGGACTGTAGTGCGCTTGGTAATGTTTGCCAAGGAATAAAACGGTGTAGCCAAAAGGTGCAAAACATCTCGTTTCCATGGACAACACGTCCATAATAACACAGGTTGCAAATCCGAAAGAGGAGGAGAGCATCTCTTCAAGTCAAGATAAAGGTAAGGAGGAATTGCACACACACGATTTAAATTTCACCATGCATGGCTGGGTTTTGGATTATTTACGGTGCCAAATGTGATGTGAGCCCTCAGTGCAGAGAGGGTCCTGGGCTCCAGCCAGAGGGTATCGACGGAAAACCTCCATTGTTCAGCTGAAGCAGAAAACCTTAAATTAAGATCCCCCTGCCAGCCTGTCAATATATGTATAAATCATGTGGGGGGTGCACTGTAACTCTAATGTAAGGAGATTTATTTCAGCTACACAAAACCAAATATAATCTTTTCATCTGTTTTTGACTAAAACACATGATATTTTTATTGGAGTATCTGGGTTTATTACAGGGGGCGGGTACTCTAATCCTTTCCCCCCTTGCACTGTCCCTGAATGCATCACTAACACTCTTACATTCCTGATATACTACCATCATAGTTTGGCTAAGATGCATGAAGAAAAACACCAATTTCTTGCATATTTTATTCATTGTTTGATTGACTTTATAGAAGAAAATCCAAGGGTAACATGTAGTGAAAATGTATTTCCAACATGGTCCCTGATTTTATAAAAGAACAGGACATGCAGTATGTTATTGTGCATGTAGTAATCCCTTCATCCATGCTGCAGAAGGTGTTTTAAAACTAATTTATAAGTCGAAAAAACTCTAAGAATAACAAAATGGTTGTGCTTCTATAGTAAAAAATCAGCTCCTCTGCACAGTGCTTGATGATAAGGATACCCATAAGACACATTTATTAATTGACTTTAAAGAAGACGGTCCAAGGGTAAAATACGTGTGTACATCTATTACCAAATAATAGCATGTTATTGTGCATGTAATAGTCACTTAGCTGTTTTTGAACCTAATTTAAAGCCAGAATAACATATAGGACACACATGAATATTTTGTCCCTCTTGGAATAAAATGAAAATGCTTAGTGATTGTGCCTCTACAGTAAGAACAGCAGCTCCTCTGCACAGTGCTTTATGATAAGAAACAACAATTATCAGTCAACATATGTTTAAATGGTCAGAAACGTCCATTTCCAGATGTGTTAAAGTCCCTGAAAACAACAGCTCAACAGCTGCTGCACAGATTACAGTGGCTGAGTGAAAGCACATTTTCTCTGTTGTTTTGCACAAGAGTCGCCCCTTCGCCATGTGGTGATGACATCAACGACAAATCCCCCTCATGAGTCTGGAGCTTTCTAGTTTTGATTAACTTTGAGGAGGAGGGGGCTTTTCTTTGCACTCGACATACAATCTGGCTGCGGAGTAGTGTGTACACATGACAGATACACAGGTGTCCCTGGGAGATCATAGCAGGAGGGTTTTTTTTGTGGTTGTTGAGACCTCAGGGTTGTCATATTCACCCATTTCACTGAGCCACAGGGTGCCTGGAGGCCGGAGGGACCCCCACTTCCTGTTGGAGAAAAGGTCACCTTCCTGAACAACACATGAAGCACTCTGACTCTCTGACCTCCTGCACGGCCGGCATTAATTAGTCGGCTTTAATAAGTCATTTAACCTTTGTTTTCTTTGCTTGACTCCAACTGATCCACATGAACATGGCAATCAATTATAATAATAATAACAATAATAATAATAACTTTACTTATATAGCACCTTTCATGCAAGATGCAGCCCAAACTGCTTCATTGAGCAAGATAAGATATATAAAATCAATAATAATAAGTAAAAAACATAATGAAACAAGATGTAAAAAGATAGGTGTTGAATTTACTTTTAAAAATTCCAAGGTCCTTTTCTTAGATCCAAGATTAGGATTTATGTTACCTATGTTATCTACCTCATCCTAATCTTCTGCTGCCCCTTGATAATTAAAACCATCATAAACAATCGATAAAAACAATCACTATTATTATTATTACTACTTCCTTATTGACTAAATGTATTCCTAGAATTCTAAAAATGTTGCTTTTAGCATGTTTTTAATCCCTCGCAGAATTCCCACACTTTCTTGTCTGCATCATCCTGCTCGTCTTGAACAGTAAATCCCACCATGACATGTGGAATCCAACAATTAATCTGCGGGGATCAAACCCAGCGTCAGTCGCTGACCAGAGACGACACGACCACACACACACACACACGCACACACACACGCACGCACACTGAAAGGGCTGCTTGGACACACACAAAGTGTCAACAGGGGGCTTCCTGAATGGAGTCCCTGCCCTTTAACTACTGCTTCTGTCAATGCAGACAACAAACAGCGCTTGTTGTTCAGGACAGTAACAATGCTTAGGCTGCAATGAAATGATCACACATACACACACACACACACTCCCACATGCTTAATATTTCAGAGCGCAGGCAGGCTATTTTCAGAGTCCTATCAGTTTCATTCCAAGACATAGTAACTCATTAGAGTGAGTTTTTTTAGACATTTGGTCAGGTGGAGATGATATCTTTATGCATTATGGATTATGCTAAATGAGGAGAGGGCTGGAATCATAATGTGGGCGGTTTCTCTCTTCAGACTGAGCACATTAATAAGTCAACCGTGTCGTTCTTGTGGTGGAAATACGAGGCTATTTCTGCCTATGATGGTAGACGGTGGACACATTTAGACAATTGTTTAGTATCAAAGTGTGTTTTATAGATAAAACTGCTTATTTTTAGCCTTGATATTTCACAGGAGGCATCATACAAAATCCTAGGCAGCTGAACAATACTGTTTCTTCTCAAAAGTGAAATCAGGCTTTTGATTTGGCAGACTATTCAGGATCTGATGCAATGAAGTGTAACGAGTGGACTAACAACGCACAAGGAGACTCTGAGCGGTCAGCCTGTGTCTCGCTCCAAAAATCATTGAGGATTTAGTCTGATAACTTCACAGTCCGACAGGTATCAGTGGGCCGAGCTCGTTAGCTTGATCAGATTAGCTCAAATCTGAGTTTAGCTCTTCCCTGCTGCAGCTTGAGTGATGGCAGACACTTAGGCACCGTCCACACGGAGACGATATCAGTTGAATCTGCTAACGTTCTCTATCGTATAGACGGTTCGTACAGGCCGAAACGGAGCCGCGGATTCGGAGCCCGAATCCGATACACTTTGATAACGGGTAGTGGGTAGGTCTGAGGACGAAACGCTTGCGGCTCCGTGTGTACAGTACGCCCTATACGATAATTTCCTGAAAATGATGACGCCATAGCCCCGCCTCTCCCCACCTCTCCTGCCGACCCCCGCGTCATTGCTGATGCGTTTCGCCAACAACAACAACAACAACAATGGCGGATCACAGGGTTGCGTTAGTGCTCCAGACGCTACTGACCATGATACAGATTTTAGTGCAAAATCTAAAGCTCCTCTACCACAACCATTAGCAACAATAATAATATAATAATAATAATAATAATAATAATCGTCATCGGTCTATTCGCTGCTTTTGGTGGATTTTGTGGCGGAAGTACAGCGCCACTTACAGGCCCGGCATATGTACTACAACGTCTCCAGCGTTTTCGTGTGGACTCTCTGTCTGAAACCAGAGCCCAGTCTGCTCTGATTGGTTAGCTGACCGGCTCTGTTGTGATTGGTCAACCGCTTAGAGATGTCAATATAACAGCATGGGGATGATATCTGAGGTTTGAATCAAAATAAATTACAGGCAGTATGTCATTTCTTATGAGAAAAACCCATGTTAGCTAATACAATAGAGCTGTATGGCACAGAGGAATATTCTTTATCAGTCTTTGGGTACACAGAAAGCTATTTGTTTGTGAGATAAGTTTATTGTTGGTTTTCGTCTTTCATCGGATTTATTCACAATAACCAACATATACAGTAGATATTACCAGTCTGATTCTTTAAGTGTCCTCTGTAGAATTTACCCTGGAGTCCTTGACTGCTTTGTGATTTTATATTGCATGCTTGTTGCTGTCTGAGGCAGAGTATTATGCATTCTCCTGACGAGACATAATGTCATTACCCCCTGTCATTACTCCAATGGCAGCTCAAGGCTGCAACAAGACATTGTCACAGAACCATTAACCTTTTAAAACCAGTGGTCAAAGTACTCTGTCTGTCCTACTACTTCATGTGAATGTCGCCTATGATGATGAGATATTTAATTTCAGTGGAAGCATTGACGAGGAGGAGCAGCACCAGGCACTGGGATTTATGTGTACAAATTACATGTTTAAACGATTCCCTCAAAAGCTTGTTGGTTAGAAAATATTTGCATTCCCAGAAAGAAAACGAGGGGGGAAAGAAATACAGAAGCTGTAATTATATATTAATCTGGAGAAAAGCCGGTGATTTCATGCACACTTGGCTTTTGAGGTTGATTCCTGGAAAACGCGGCTGTACATTAATAACGTGTTTATGATGTGTGGACCACACCGGCAGGAGTGTGTGGAACACAGTTTGCTCGGGGAGCTACTGTGAGTTTTGGCTGCCATAATGTCCCTGGCACAACCTGCTACTCTGCTGTGTACAGCTTTTTACTGTCATTCAAGTGCACGGTAGAGGAGAGTTACGATCTTTTACTGAGCCATAGGTGGCGCAGATTTCTTAGATACATTTTGAGCATACAGTCTGTCATTCACAAGCCTTCCACCTCTTTAGAGAAATGCATTGAATTGCAGTGAAGCCAATATTCAGTGCACCATTTTAACTGAAAGACAGGAGGCTGAACTCTGAATTGCTGGTCCTTATTACAGATGTATGAGCCTATTTCAGCCAATGCTGCTCAGAAAAGCTGATTATCTGCACCTCCAGGGAGTGTTAAGGCCCAGACACACCGGGCCGATTTCGGCCGTCGATAGATGTCTGGCCGTCGATGTGCGTCGTGTCGCCCTACTCAGATTGGTGTGTCCCGCACCGTCGTGTCTTTTCGGCCGTGCCGACACCTTTTTGGCCGAAAACCGCAATCGGCCAAAGGCTTTCGGTCAAATAAATCACTCTGATTGGCTGTTCAGCTAGCGAATCAGTGCATGAGAAGCGAAACGGAAGTGAGGGACCCAAACAAACGATTAAGAAGGCACACACATTGTTTTTCATTTTCATCTCAGCTGGACGCAAGAGTTTATTTTTCATCATCGCGATCTGGAATGAAGAAACCGAAGACCAACGCACACGCTACTTGTTGTTTGTTTATATCACTTAGTCTGTTCTTCTTCTCTCGGTGCATCACCCAGGTTGCGGTCGAATAGTCCATTTAGCTTAGGAACCTTCCTAACGGAGTGAAATGACCCGGAAGTCCCTCAGTGGCAGCCATGATAAGTGCCGTTCGAATTCTCTAAATTAAAAGGAAAGGAGGTTTCAAACTTCCTTTATAACCTCCTTTAGCTTAGGAACCACTGGACCTCCCTAACCGAAAGGAGAGGAGAAAATGCTGCCCCACAATGCCTTGCGGCCGCCGCATTTGTCGTCACACAACAGTCGGCCGTTCACGGAAACAACCGATTATGAACGAGAAATTATATCATGAAAGTTACGGTGCTTATTAAGCATTTTAAAACGTATGTGGTAAGTTGCCAAAGTGCTTTGTTTTGAACGTTCATCAGTATTATAATCAAAAAGAGAAATATGAACGTTAGTTTTTACTGACATTATTGTGTGGATTTACATGCCTGAAGTGGAAGTTGGGGGATTGTATTAATTGATGTCTGTTATATTCATTCAGTCCCTTAACAAGAGGCAATGGAATGTTTTTACAGCTGTAAGTAACAAATTATTGTTTTGTTGTTGTTGTTTGGCGTTGTTAGTAACCACAGTGGACTCACCAGCACTGCATTTCACATTGTGTATGAGCTCATGGACAGTTAATCACCAGTTGTGGCTCCCTTAGGTGTCAAGCTTTTGTATACAATTGGAAAGAAGGCCTAACAATCATAGTTTATGTCCATATCTCTCCCACATGTTGTCTTTTTTGGGGCAGTTTGAGAAGAAATAGTGTTTTAGGCTACTACTGTTTTTGGAAACTGAAATTCTGTAAGGAGATGAGAATTAAAAGAATAGTTTGACATTTTGAGTAACATCTTTATTCATTTTCTTGCCAAGTGTGAGCTGAGTAAACATTAAGCTAAACAGCCAGCATACAGTTAGCTTAGCTTAGCCAAAGATTTAAAACAAGAGTATTATCCGTTGGCTTTGTCCAAGGGTAAACCAAAAAACTCCTACCACCTCTAAAACTCACTTAATAACATGTATTTCTTGTTTAATCTGTACAGAAACTAAAGTATAAAAACAACCAAGCTGCTTTCCTATGTTTATGCTAACTTAAGCTAACTTTCTGCGCATGCAGGGACATCATTCGACGAACTCGAAACCAATACAGATATATCTTCATTAAAATGTTAATATATTTCATTACAATTACACAATTACACTGCTGTTAGCTCAATTTTGAATGTTTATAGTTTTTAAAGAATCAAAATATCTTTAAATGTATGCCATCAGTGAGCTAGCTTAGTTAGCGGCCCTTTTAGCTTCGGCCTTTCTTGTGCACTTCTTCAGTGCTGGACTCTGATCCTGACAATTCATTATAAAAATGTCAAATGTGTTTTTATTAAGTGTAATAATGGCCAGCAGAGATTTCATTCCCCGAGACAATGAGGGTTATCTTTTGTGACACAGAATGCATTAAGTAAGATTCATGTCAGATTTTCACATCCTCTCTCAATAAAGATTTTAGTTATAAAATCAGCTCTTAATTAGGAGTCGGCCTGTAAAGATCTATGGGTTGTGAGACACAGTCAAGGAGAAATGCAATCGCTCTGCAATCCGTCCCTGGAGAAGCCACAGGGAGAAAAAATAGTGTGGGTTGTCTCTTTCTTCACTCCTACACTGGCTGACTGTGAATACTTAAACCATCACTCAGAGAGAGTTCACATCACTGCTGCTCTGAAGTCTGTGCTGACATCCAGTTTATTACAGAGCTTTAACATCCTTATACTTGCTCATAAATATTGCAGTTGATATGCTGCCCTTGTCCTGTGGATCCCGCAGAACCACAGGACTCTGATCCAGCTCTAGTGTTGTTGTCCTGCTGCTGTAAATACTCACAGTGCTTTTATTTACTCACTGAAAATAGTCCCACAGAAATGCAATATTCTCTTGTGCTTGAGTCATGTAGCTAAAGATTGATATTGTTTGCAGCAACCAATAGGCTTTTGGTACAGGCAGGGTTGGGTGACAATATTTAAAAATGGACTAAAACATAGTTTGTTTTGGTCTTTTCAAAGGTTTGTGGAAAGTAGTAGTGTGTAGGCGCCCTAGAATTGTTAAAAGGAAATTCAATTTTATTATATTTTTTGGACATGTAAGTCCTCAAAGTAACTTTTCAAAGTCACAGTTTAAGAATGTCCTTGCTGTTCTGATGATTGGCTGGTTTGTTTTATTTGGCATGGATTTTATCAGAGTAATACCCTTCTTTCTTTACACTTGTTACCACAATTAGTATGCATTTTATTTGACTTATTTATTTCGGTTTGTATTCATATACATTCATTCCTCTTCTTATCTAATGCCTTGTTATTGGCCAGATTCAATTAATGTGTGTTTCTGTTCCTGCTGTACATCAGACACTCGACATGTCTCTGCTTTAGGTGAAGTATTTCAGTTGGATGTTGTTTTTCTTAGCCTCTTTTTGGACTATATGTTTGACGGCATTGTGTGAAATATTTTACGTTTGAATGTTGCCTCACACACTGCGGTTTGCTAGTTTTGGAGCCAACTCTCCCCTTAAGAGACTATTACGATTCCAAGTGAATTCTTTATAAAAATGACATTCTGCCAAGTCAACCTCCATCTTGTGAGCATCATAATGTAATTTATATTGATTGTAATGAAAAAATATAGAATTTAGTGCAGGACAACAGAAGAACCCCATCCATACTAAGCATCTTGTGTCAATTCTCTGCTTTTAGCATAATGTACTGCAGCTGGCAGTGACTCTCAACTCTTCAAAACTCGCCTAATGGAGTACAGAAGACAAACGACTGAGTCTCTACCGCTGCATGTTTGTCGTGCCTCGATTTAAACGCGCAGCATTGTTGCGGGATTGCATCACTCAGGCCTTTCCTGTATATCTTGACACATCGGCATTCAACGGCCGTGAATGAGAGAGGGTTATTATGAATGCTCCAAAAGTCACAATCCCTTCAGAGGGAAAATGACCGCCTGCCACACAGTCACAGCAGCCTGGATGCTGCCTGTTCCTGTGGAGCGAGGACCGGATTAATTGAGCATCCATCCAGCCAAACGGACGTTGTCAAAACAGATCAATACCATCAGAGAAAGGTAGGGGTCACGGAGGAAGGAGTGGAGGTGTGTGTGTGTGTGTCAGGAGAGGGCAACAGTATGGTGTGTGTGTCTCCCTGACTCTGACAAGCGATGGCCTTTCTGCATGTTTTGCCCTCGTCTGGATGGCATTCATCACCAGTAATTGGCTATCTAAAAAGGGAGATCATGTTTCCTCCGTAATGATTTTCTGTCACCCATCCTGAATTAAGCTGCGTGCCAGTTTGTCAGATATTTGACAGAAGAGCATAAAAGGGTTATACATTTTTAAACAGATGAGTGTGTATGCAGGCGGTGGAGAGAAAGCATTATTTGCTCCTCCCCGGAGAAACTGTTTAGCAGTGAATCTCAAGGGACACTAAGTAGGACATGCTGTGCGTGGAAATGTAGAGATGAACGCCTCTCAGAAAGCAGAGGCATGGGAAACTGAAGCAGCAATACACACACACACACACACACACACACACACACACACACACACACACACACACACAAATACATGACCTACTTGTCAGCTTCCTTTCCATTCATAGTGAGCAGCGTTTTAATGAATCTGATGAAGCCAACTGAAGAAAAACATAAAAACAATTTGTTGTTATGTTGCCTGCTACGTTTTGGTGCTTCCCTATTTGACAATTAAACTTAAAGGGGAATTTCAGTGAAAACAGAGTCTGAAATATGATACAATATGATGATGTCATCAGGGTTTTTTGTAGTTTTTTGAAGGGTCCATATTATGCTTTCATTTTCAGAAACTCCATCTGTAGGGATCACAGGGGTTTGAGTCTTTATTCTGCTGATTGCATTGTGGGAAATGTAGGATCCTGTGTTTTTTTGCCCTACGTTAGACCTCGGGTGTTTCTCAATGTCGAGGACGCTTGCTTGGACATGTCTTCCGAGTAATTTGCTTCAGAAGCGAGGCAAGAATCCTTCCTCGCCTCGGAAAATGAAGAATTGTGGAACAGGCTAACAGGTGTGCGTCATATGCGAGGCCCCGCCTTAAACGGAGCGCGATTTCCGCCAAAGATTTGGGGAAATTGGTCCGTGCGCAAAGCATTGTGGGGATTTTAAGACCGCGGAGTCTACACATGTGCAGCCTCGACATTTCTCGCTACGAAGTACGCTGGCCTCGGTAGAATTCCAAGTAAGCTGGATATTTGAACAGTCCTTCGGCGGCACTTGATGACGTGGTATGCTTGAAATAGTGGCTCTGGAGCAGCTTTACTCGAGATTGAGAAACACCCCTCGTCTGCTTCACTTTTGACAATTCAATCTTATCTGTCCCTTGTAAGTTCCTGAATTTGATTGAAATCAAGACTAAATTCTTGGAGTTCTCCTTTAAATTCCACTCTTACTCCAAATTGGATCGACTTTCAACATCAATTTTCCAGCTGCCTGGACAGCATCTCTGGGGCACGTCTATATTCAAGAGAAGCCTGAAGACAGGACTTTAATTTCATCTGACATTAGCATTTTTACAACCGACAGGCAAAGAGGGTTTCCCATCAGCCACTGAGCCTCTGGCATTCAGGGCACAGTTGTAGATGAGCGTATAAAAAAAGATATATTAATAAAAAACTGCCGCAGCCAAACAAAGTGGGCTGTGTTGCTGCCGGTTGCGTAACTCCTCAGAACAGTCCTCATTATTTCTCCCGGAGCTCTCAGTGGGTTAATTCCCCGGCGCTTGTCATCTCCTTCATTACGCCGAGCGCTCGAGAGGCAGCAGTCCTCTTCCTCCCCGGGGGGGTGCAGGCAGGCGCCCACATCTCTGTGAAACTGAAGCAGGGCCCCCACTTCTCTGTGTCAGAGATTTAATACCCTGCAGTTCAACATGCAGTGCCAAACGAGTGGTTTATCAATCTCAGCAAATCAAATCAAACTTCATTTATATACACAAAGGTTACTCAAAGTGCTTCACTAACCATCTCCCCCTTCCCAGGTAATAACCAGGGGTAACACATAGCTTTGTGATTAAAAATAACACTTAATACAAACACATTTATAAAAGAGATGGGTCTTGAGTTTGCTCTTAACGCTCTCTGCTGTCCTCAGTCTTCACCGTGTCTTCTGAGTGAATGTCAGTTACATAAACTCATGTGTGATGCATATAAATATATATATATATATATATATATATATATATATATATATATATCATCCTGGATAAGTAGGGAAATAAAGCCAGAGGGGCATCGGAGGGTCATCAGCTGGGACCGTGTGTACCTGGCCTCCACAGCCTGTAATGGGCACCCCGGCCTCAGCTGTCTGTGGGGGAGTCAGGAGGCTTAATGGGAGTTTATTTTATCATACTGGGCTATTATTGCCTCACATATAAGCCACCGAAAAGCTTGGTACAGTGAACACACACACACACACACACACACACACACACACACACACACACACACACAGGCTGAAATGTCAGCACATCTGATGCTACCTTACTCCACTCAGCTGTGTGTGTGTGTGTGTGTGTGTGTGTGTGTGTGTGTGTGTGTGTGTGTGTGTGTGTGTGTGTGTGTGTGTGTGTGTGTGTGTGTGTGTGTGTGTGTGTGTGTGTGTGGTGTGTGTGTGGTGTGTGTGTGTGTGTGTGTGTGTGTGTGTGTGTGTGTGTGTGTGTGTGTGTGTGTGTGTGTGTGTGTGTGTGTGTGTGTGTGTGGTGTGTGTGTGTGTGTGTGTGTGTGTGTGTGTGTGTGAGCAGACACATGTCACAGTGTATTGTGAAGCAGCTGCTCTTTGGTGTAAATATTGTTTTGGATGCCAGCCTGTTGTAATTACCATCTCTCTCTCTCTCGGGTGGAAACAATCAATCTGTGTGTTGGGATGGCACTGAAAGGCTGATTTGGCTGCTTTCTCTCAATATTTCTTTTACATACAGTACTAAACAAATGATTAACTGTAAAACTAGAAGACTAAATAATAAGGAAATTCTTGATATGCTAACATGCCTATACTAATAGTACTTACAATGCTTTGTTTACGACGTTAACCATCTTCGTTAAACAATCAATCTAATAGTTGAGATTTTTCAGAACCAAAGTGATGGACTGACATTTGCTATATTTAGACTTTAATCAAACAGAACTATCCCTTTGAAGATGACATACATTTTCCTACATGTAAAACAACAAAGAGATAATTAAAAAAATTGTCAAGAGAAGAGTGAATGTAGCAATTTAGATGCAATTAAGAAGTGTTTTCTATTCTTAGCTTCTTCCCAGTTGGAGGTAATACTGCAGGGATTCCTAACACAATGTTATTCTGCTGACACAGAGCTCCCCACTGCTTGTTCTTCGGGCTTCAGGCTCATAGTGTCGGTGTTTCTGAGTACAATAATGGTGTTTTTTAACGTAACTGTATGGGCTACGGTAAACATGTTATCCCTGACTCCCAAAGCCTGAGCCATAGACTGCTGCTTCCACTTTTTAATGCAAAACCCCATGTCAAAATCTCAGTGATCAGAAAGATGATCTAAAAACCCTGCCCACTGTGGCTTGAGGTGATGACGGGTCATTTGTCACTGCTGGTGTTTTCTTACTATCATCACATGTCAGGAAGCTTGTTTTCCTCCGCTGAAACAGAGATGGAAATCCCTTCGGCTCCCGGCTGTTTTATTTTCGGTGTATGTTAAGTACCCGGCTGTGCCATTTTAAACCAGGCTGTTTTCCATCTGAATTATTTAGGATGCTCCTTCTCATGGACCGTTCTCACGTTCACCTTCATGCCCCCCGGGTACTGCACACATTACCTGCCTGGCTGGTCAACCTGCTGGAGTACAGGCACTACCAATACAAATACATTATTATTATTATTACGATATTATTGTGCACACAGCTTACCTTTATTTATTGAGTGCCTTTCATACAAGAATGCAGCCAAAGGTGCCACATAAAATCAGCAGAAACAAATAGACAATTTGTGCAAGTATGAAAAAGTGACTATAAAAACATAATTGCACGGTTTAAAATATATCATGTCTGCTCACTACAGCCAACCAGGAAGAGAGGATGCTACAAAAAATGCTTAAGTTAAAGTCTATTTGGATATAAAGTTATATGATTATTGATTCGCTTTTATTTAGCTGAAAGTAATTATTTTCTCATGGCCTTTTAGTAAATGTTACGAGGTCCATTGATGTGTGTTTCAACCTTTAAATCTGACCATATTTCTGCTCACAATCAAATAAATCCTGTTTAAAAGTAGGAAAATGAGACCTAAGTTGTAATAAACCTGATGCTGCTCTGCTGCCTTACTTCTGGCTGCAGAGGGACACATGTCCTGATATAAACCTCGGAGCCTTCCTCCAGCAGCTCAACCTAAACCTTCTGGTCGTATTTTAAACGTGGCATGTTGTCTTTTGACTTTATGTGTTTTTAAAGCTACAGTAAAGGGAGGCCACCTCCAGAGTCTTGAGCTAAGCCGGGGGGGATCACATTCCCTCTCGGAGCCTGGCATTAGTCCACGCTGTGGGTCACGGGGTGATAATCTCTTCCTGTCAGGAATGCCGAGAATTTCCTGCGTTTTCTCCCTCTTCCGGCCGTGTTCGTGGTTGAACATGTGACTCAGAGAGAGAGCCTACTGTATCACTGTTACCTAACGCTCAGCAGGCCATAAAGGGACGTCTTTTTGCAGCTCTCACATCAAGGGAATATGCTGATCAAATGAAGTGTATTCAGAGGGGAAAGGATTCTGCACCTGCTCTGAGGAGGCTGCAGCTCGGCCTCATATCGGAGCTTTTGTTACATAAAACCACTCGCATGCAACCAGGGCTGTGAGGAAAATGTGTTCAGTTAGAATTACAAGTTACCTGTAATCGAATCTGAGTATCAAACCTGCCTTTCATGAAGCATATTCAGGCAGTACACCAACAGTGCAATATGTATCCTGATTACGTAATACATGTAATCCGTTACTCCCCAAGCCTGCATGCAACACCCTGCTTTGATATCAGTGTGTTTGATCCCTAATTAAAGCCTCAGTTCATTCCTGGGTGTTTTAGTTATTTGACAGACCGTGCAGCCTCTTGGATTCGGTGCACTCTAACCTTTGGGCCGTTATTCTCAGAGCATTACTATGCAAGGCGAGCCGACTCCATTCACATTCCTGAGCAAGGACGTTGAAGGGAAAAAAAAGTTTGTGTGTGAAGTATGCAGTTGTGTGTGTGTGTGTGTGTGTGTGTGTGTGTGTGTGTGTGTGTGTGGTGTGTGTGTGTGTGTGTGTGTGTGTGTGTGTGTGTGTGTGTGTGTGTGTGTGTGTGTGTGTGTGTGTGTGTGTGGTGTGTGTGTGTGTGTGTGTGTGTGTGTGTGTGTGTGTGTGTGTGTGTGTGTGTGTGTGTGTGGCGATGTTGTTTGTGTCGTGGGGAGAAAGGAAGGCTCTGTTTGGGTGGTGGTGCAGGAGGGGGTGGAGTAAGAATGAGACCCAAGTATAGGCTGTCTCGCCACAGTGACTCTCCCCACCCATCGGACTCTCTCTCCCCCCTTCTCTCTCCCCACTCGGTCCCGCTCCAGCTCTCCCACCTGCTTTCATTCGGAGTTAGCGGACCAGGGCGGGAAAATGTAGATGTTCTCAAAATGGAGGAGCGGAGCATGACATCAAAGAGTTTGAGGAAACTTTAAAGAGAGTGAGGGTTCCTCCAAACTGGAAAAGTACTAAAAAGGTGCACTCACTAAAATCTAAATTGGTTTTACTTGTCCTCTTCTTTAAAGGTCACCTATTATACAAAATCCACTTGTCCATGTCTCTTCTACATCAACATGTGTCCCCTCTTCTTCATGTCTCTTCTTCATCAACATGTGTCCCCTCTTCTTCATGTCTCTTCTTCATCAACATGTGTCCCCTCTGTGTAAAGAGACTCTGAAAGTTTCAGGAACAAAGATTCTCTCTCTTTTTGTCCTGATCCATTTCTATAAAAACCTGTCTGAAAATGAGCTGATCAGATTTTGGCCACTTTATGATGTCATAACGATGTTTTGTCTTGTGTAACCATTAGCCAATCAGCAACCAAGGTAACCCCCCCCCCACCTTATCACCTGAATCTCCTCCTAGAGCACCATTGTGTTCTTTTTAACCAAATATCTCTCAGAGGGGCGTGGGGAGGGGCTCCTTATTTTCATCTAAAGTAACAGGCAGAGAATCAGCACTTTGGAAACAAGGCTGTACAAAATATACATTTTTCGTACCACTTTCTAATATATTCCTAAGTAATAAACATATGCACTTGTTCCCAACAGTGAGTGCATCGAGTCCACAGAGCAGCACATCTCCTTCAATCCTCTCTCAGACAGGCAGTGTGTTCAGAACCTATAGCAGCGTTTGTTTACCCAAGCTGCTCGGGCTGTGGACTACAAAGACCTGAGAGAAGAAAGAAGTCGAACCACCACGGTCTGTCAGATCCAGCCGGAGACGCCTGAGGAAAGTTTCAAGATCTGAAGTCTCAAGTGTGGCTAACTGTGTCACACGGCTGCATGAACACGTTAACAAGACGCCAGCAAGAGGGACACCAAAAAAAATAAGAAGATGGTTCTGCAGTCAGCCTGTGGACAGACTTCAAAGTCCTGCACAGATTTGGGATCTCCATGCTGAGAACTCACCTTTCAAGCAATTAAAGTGGCAGGATTTCCACTCCAGGAACACCTCGGGATATGTCTGATTTCAGCCTTTGTGCCCACATTTCTATTTTTATCCAGACAGAACATTTAAATTATAATCCATGATAGAAAATGAATAACTGCAGACCCTTTGAGCCGGATGGTTTCTGCTCCGCCAGTGTGAAAGTAGGCCATGGGCTTCAGAGACAGTGAAGGAGGCATGATGTAACCAGGGACCTATACACACTGTGTGTGTGTGTGTGTGTGTGTGTGTGTGTGTGTGTGTGTGTGTGTGTGTGTGTGTGTGGTGTGTGTGTGTGTGTGTGGGTGTGTGTGTGTGTGTGTGGTGTGTGTGTGTGTGTGTGTGTGTGTGTGTGTGTGTGTGTGTGTGTGTGTGTGTGTGTGTGTGTGTGTGTGTGTGTGTGGTGTGTGTGTGTGTGTGTGTGTGGTGTGTGTGTGTGTGTGTGTGTGTGTGTGTGTGGTGTGTGTGTGTGTGTTTTCTCCTCAGAGCTTTGCAGCAGTATTCCCAAACATGTGAATATAGCTGTCTGTTCAAAGAACTGGGTTTGTTTCCAAAATATAGGTTAGAATTTGCATTTAATTTGAAATCATTTTTCTCTTTCATTGTCATTTTTTCTGCCGCTTTCTCTCCCATATTTGATATTACTCTTGCTCTTGACGTTAATTAAGCGGCCTGGCTTCCCACAGGCCTCTGGTGAAGGCTATTTTTGTCCCTGCGCTCCCTCGCTGTGTTGCAGCACAAACTGTACATCTCAGCCGCTTTCTGTCACCATGATGCGATGATGCGTGTGAAACACAGTCTGTCTGACAACCAGCCGTCACACGGAGCATCGGACATTACACAGACTTTGAAATAGGCAGGGTAAAGTTTATTTGATTGTCCTTTTGCATAATTACTCTCGTTCTCTCAATTACTCTCTCCTCAAGGTAAAGTCTAGATGATTTCAAGGTTGAAGTGCATGTGATTCAGAGAGCGTTTTAATTAATGTAACAGCTTCTCAGCAGGTGGCATTGCTGGGAAATGGCACCGAGTCAAGACATCGTGTTATTAATGGCATTTAACACCTTAAAAAGTCAAATTGGGAGACATTTTAGCCTTTGCAGAACATGTACGTGCACAGGAGCCTATACAACACACTACAGGAGAGGGAACACCCAGAAAAGCGTAACAAGGCTCTTTGAAATAAGTGTTTCTGGTATTGCTGAAACGTTGTCTAAATGCAGATAACCTCACTGTCTCTTCTCCTTATCTCTTCCAGTCTCCCAGTCCAACAGCAGCCTGAAGAAGCATCGCAGCCGGAGCATCTTCAGCCCCTTCTTCTGCTGCTTCCGAAACTACAATGACTACCACGCGGACCCCCCACCCTCCAACAACAAGACCCTGTCCCTGCCCCCGCCGCCCGAGGAGAACGGCAGTCCTCCCAAGGTGAAGCGCCGTGTATTACTTGATGTTTTATGACAGCAGAGATCCAGTGATTTGTTTGAGAGCTTGTCAGGGGTTTGCTTTCTCCTGCAGAGAGCCGAGGCTGAGCTCCCTCCACAACATTTTTCCAGCTGCTTCAAACCCGATGAACCGAGAGCTTGTTTACCATCGGCTGCTTGAAAAATACGGGCTGGCTTCCCATCTCGCATTCTTCGATATCTGCCCACGCACACACGCTGAATAACACACACACTGTAGACACACTCGCTCTTACCATGACAACACTTGTACTGCTTTTAATCCCCCATAAAGTGGGCCCTATGTGTGTGTGTGTGTGTGTGTGTGTGTGTTTGATGGATTGCTGGGCACCTACGCCTCCCCCTCTCCTCACACACACTCTGACCAGTGTAGTGAGGATGTGTGAAGCGGGAAAAGGCGCCAAAAGCCTCCGCAAACACATCGCTCTGAAGGTACAGAGGGCTATAAATGGAGCACATTTCCACTACCTGTAAACAGTGGGGTGAAGTAACTAAGTCGATTTACTCAAGTACTGTACTTAAGTACAATTTTGAGAAACTTCTACTTCTACTCCACTACAATTCAGAGGTAAATGGTGTACTTTGACTCCACTACATGTATTTAATACCTTTAGTTACTTTACAGATGTTGATGAATGATGTGAAATATAACCAAGTGTTAAATCAGACTTTAGTTCCACCTGGAGTAAATCCACAAGCTACCCTGCAGTATACAAAGTCATTCAAACTAGCTGCACCTTTACCAGCTTTGAGAACACTTTCATGATCAATCATTATAAAACATATCATATATATTATTCTGAAATGGACCAATCTGCACAATGACTACTTTTACTGTCGCTACTTTCACTATATTTTGATGAGAATACTTTTCTACTTTCACTTGAGGAACATTTTGAATGCAGGACTTTTACTGTAACAGAGTATTCCTACACTCTGGTACTTCTACTTTTACTCAAGTACAATATCTGAGTACTTCTACTTTTACTCAAGTACAAAATCTGAGTACTTCTACTTTTACTCAAGTGCAAAATCTGAGTACTTCTACTTTTACTCAAGAACAAGATCTGAGTACTTCTACTTTTACTCAAGAACAAGATCTGAGTACTTCTACTTTTACTCAAGCACAAAATCTGAGTACTTCTACTTTTACTCAAGTACAAGATCAGAATACTTCTACTTTTACTCAAGCACAAGATCTGAATACTTCTACTTTTCCTCAAGCACAAGATCTGAGTACTTCTACTTTTACTCAAGTGCAAGATCTGAATACTTCTACTTTTCCTCAAGCACAAGATCTGAGTACTTCTACTTTTCCTCAAGCACAAGATCTGAGTCCTTCTACTTTTCCTCAAGAACAAGATCTGAGTACTTCTACTTTTCCTCAAGCACAAGATGAGCTCCCATTAATTCAGAGTGAACCTAGCGAACCTCTCCATAAAAAGCCTTGTTATTGTGATGTTGGACCGGCTCCCAGCAGTGTACTGTTTCTGGATTTCTGGCCAGCCGTGTTTGTTACTATGGCAGCTCTGTTTGTTTTTCAGCAACTCGTTCTCACTTTCTCTCCCTCTGCTGCTTCTTCTTCTTTCTTTCTGCCTGCACATTTGATCAGAATATACATGTTTTTACATTCCCTTTTCTGTTTTCTCCACCCAATATTTTCCTCCATTTTCTCTCTTGTTTGTTTTCTCCAGTGTGACCAAGTCCAGGTCATCCCCCTCCCCGGTGTATGTATTATTATTATCTTTCATTCTTCTTCATCTCGCTGTGCTTCATCATGTGTAGCAGCATGTGGTGTTGCCATCTTTCTACAGCAATCATAACCCATTTATTATCATATGATTTATCTGTGCCTTTGTGTGTGTGGTCATTTCTCCCTGGAACAGAACATTGATTTGTTTCCTTATTAGATTCAATTCATTGAAGACCTTTACCGCTGCAGAACGGCTCTTAAAACACTTGATTAAATGAAGTATTACATTGTGATTATGCACTAAATGAAGTCCTGTCCGTCCATCAGAAGGGCGGCTCCAATGATTTGTACTCCATCGGTTATTTTCTCTCTTTGTTTGTGCTGAAGCTGCGATTCATTTAGCTATTTTGGAATCTGCGCGGTTGCCTGCGGTTCACTGTAATTTAGGATATTCACACTCTCAGCGTGCCGCATCGCAGCCAAGCTTTAAACTACACCTCCCAGCAGACAGGAAGTGCATGTGGCGAGGAGGTCTGCTCTTTGTGTTCAGGGTCAGAGGACTGCTGAGGAGACTCAAATACCTCGAACCGCCATGGAAGAAAACACGTCTGTGTGTTTATTATAACAGACGGGTTAAAAACAACACAGAAGCAGACGAACAAGACATCTCTGCAAGCTGTTGTTTTGTTATCTCGCTGCAAAAATATCATCAATACCACGTCGAATAGCACCAAAAACAGAAATATAGACACTCCTTCCCTGCTTAGCATTCATATATATCCTCAAATTAAACCCCATATTAAATCCAGAGCTAAATCCCAGGTCAAATGTACGTTAAAGAGTCTTGAGCATAAAATGTAAGGGTGTAATGAACACCTATTTGTTAAATTAGATTACTCCAATTCCTAATATACTGCCCATATAATCCCTGAATCTCAAAGACACTTGGATAGAAATGTTTTCCATATTCTTTCATGATGAGAATTTTACAAAAACACACAAAATAAACTAGCATTGAAACATATGCATTGCTTTCTTTTGTCCTGGTTTCGAAGTAGTATAAATATTGCCGTCATTTACAGTAAGCTGCTTTTTTCTGTAAAATCAATTGTCAAATACAAATGTAGTTTATTATTGAAATTAATTTGAAATATTGCGTTTGGCCTATATTGCCTATTTTCTAGGCTAAACACCTTTACGTCCAACAGACAAAGGTGTTTTCCAGCATCTGTGTTTTACATGTCTCTGCTTCAAGGTGATCAATTAAATGATTTCCAATCAATAGGTTTGGTGCTCTAGCTAGCATAATCACTTTGGGATAGCGCCCCCTGGCTGCAGGTGAAGGTCTCATTTATCACGGTGAAAATGTCTCGGTCATTCTCTCTCTGCTCAACCTGCATGTGTAAATCAAATTCATCACGGACCTGACGGGGCGTCCTTCATTGACCTTGCTCACGGGGAATTCTTCCCATGATGCATCAGTGTGCAGTCCCGGGATAAGACATGATAAATACAGGCCACGCAAAAATGCAGATACATGCAGAAAATGGCTGGCAGCACATTAGTGAGCGTAGGTGAGAGTCCTTGCTCTTCACCTCTATTTAGTGGTGTGTGTGTGTGTGTGTGTGTGTGTGTGTGTGTGTGTGTGTGTGTGTGTGTGTGTGTGTGTGTGTGTGTGTGTGTGTGTGTGTGTGTGTGTGTGTGTGTGTGTGTGTGTGTGTGTGTGTGTGTGTGTGTGTGTGTGTGTGGTGTGTGTGTGTGTGTGTGTGTGTGTGTGTGTGTGTGTGTGTGTGTGTGTGTGTGTGTGTGTGTGTGTGTGTTGTGTGTGTGTGTGTGTGTGTGTGTGTGTGTGTGTGTGTGTGTCTGTGTGAGAGTGTGTGTGTGCCCCCCATGGCAGCACCATCTGCCTGTCTGACTGTAACCACAGACTGCTTGGCAGAGGACACAAGTGTGGCTCTTTTTTCCCCCTGACCCTGAAGGCAGCACAGTCACATGTGAGCGATGTCAATATGACGTAAAACAGGGGAGATCAGCAGGGACTCGAACAGAAAAACACACAGAGGAACATAAGAAAATGTGTTATTATTATATTACCAGCAGGACATGTAGGGTATCTATCTATCTATCTATCTATCTATCTATCTATCTATCTATCTATCTATCTATCTATCTATCTATCTATCTATCTATCTATCTATCTATCTATCTATCTATCTATCTATCTATCTATTAACTAATTAACTGCATGGTTTTCGTCGTCCCTGTAGTCAGCTTTTGTAGATTTGACCCACCTAGAGTGGCCTTAATCATAATTCACAATTTATGAATGATCTGGCATATTGAATAACAAATGCTTTACTGATAAATTCATTATAAATTGTGGATAGATTCTTGTAGATAAACAAATACCGCCCCCCCTTTCTACAGCTCATTTATTCTGTTAAATGTTTATTAAGTGATTCCCCCGAGGCAGCCATCTCCCACACTGAGCCATCATCACACCCTCAGTATGAGTGTGTGTGAGCGTAATTTGCAATATGTTCCCGCTAATGAACCTCTGTTTACACACTATATTAAAACCTGTGTGTGTGTGTGTGTGTGTGTGTGTGTGTGTGTGTGTGTGTGTGTGTGTGTCTCTGCAGCCTCCAGCCAAGTCCCTGCTGCCGGAGGTCAGTAAAGCTGACAACGGCAAAAACTGTGTGGTGATCGACCTCGATGAGACCCTGGTCCACAGCTCCTTCAAGGTATTTCACCACTCACACACACACACATAAACACACACTTTGAGTTAACAGGCTCTTGTGGTTTTAGTCGTGTCGTGCTGTTATTCCACACCCTGAGAGGGATAATAGGATTATACAGAAATAAATCCCGGAGATGCCATCCTTTGCTGTAAATGTGGGCGCGGTGGCATCGTAACAATTAGCATGAGGTCTAGCATCACTGAAGTACACACAGGAAAGATGTCGGTAAGCACATTATTGCAACGGTGAAGACACGGTACGTTCAGTATTAGAAAAGCTAGGTTTGAAGAATAGCAGACCCATTTTTAGCAGGCTTCCTGATATTTATAAGACAGGTGAAAAATTATGGAGCCATATTTACTCCTCTGCCGACACACCTGGTGACCCACTTCAGCTCTGCCTCACCACCAGCTGATCCTGTAGCGTGTGTGTGTGTGTGTGTGTGTGTGTGTGTGTGTGTGTGTGTGTCTCTTTGTCCTCAGCATGAGAGGTGTGCTACAGCAGCTCAAGGTGAAGCTGAAGTGTGTGAGCACTAGTTTTACCGAGCAGTGAAGGGAAACTATTTGTTTATTGAAAGAACTGCAGAGAAAACACATCTGCACATGACTGGGAATTAATTTGCTGTGGAAAGAGAACATTCTACACACACTGCACTGGACCCACCCATTACAGTCACACGCCAGCAGTACGAGGCCACACACACACACACACACACACACACACACACACGCACACACACACACACACACACACTCTCAGCCACACACACACAAGGGTGTGCCTTGAATGACTGCGGGATGAATTTCGCAGAAGTCCTGGTTCTGATAATCTGAAGGCTTTTTATTTTCCTTCCCCTGACAAAACAAGTCAGAAACTCACACAGAAACCGCCTTTTTTATCCTTTTTGAGGAAACTCAGTTGCACACTATATATTTAGCCAGTCAAAATGCATTTAGCTCAGAGATCAGTTTGAAATGGATTCAGGCGAGAGAGAGAGAGGGAAACGGAAGCGACAAGCACGTTCGCCTTTTCAGTTTCCATTCAAACGCCTGCAGGATTTCCTGTAGATTGTTTATTTCTAGATGTAATTATGAACAAAAGAATCCAAAAAACGACATCTCGGATAAGACCATTAGTGCGGAGAAAGAAGCAGAACTGACAGGGGACATGTCACATAGTGCACAGATGGACTAAAAATGAAATGTTACATCACATATAATTGATCCAGTATGCTATGGATGAAAAGATCATTCCTTGGCCTGCTTCGGGATTAGATGCAGTGTGTGTTGGATGTGTGAAAATGGCTGGATATACAGTATATGATTATAATAAAAGGAAGGGACATTTATTTGAGACTCGTCCAACCGCTGAACCAATGTTACAAAATGTCTCAAGAGGCTTATTTGCAGTTTAAGGCTTTATATTTTCTGCTGTGAGCATTAAACACGGCTGAATTTCTTCCAAACAAATCCATTGAAGCACTCGTCATCTCGTAAACATCTGTATGAGATCTCTGATTCTGCGTTGACTCACTCTTGCATCACCAAAACATCTGTTGTACAGTAAAACCATTGTTCCACTTTATCCAGATATGTGATATAGAACAGATGAAACAGGTGATGAGTGTCGGGTCAAAGTGTGCGTGTTCTTACAGCAAACACCCCCTCTGCTGGGCAGCACTGAACTGTAGCTGTAATGCATTATATTCACACATACAGCACAACCATGAGGCATGTGGGAAGGGTTATATTCAATCACAGCTGGTTTAGAGTTAACTTTAAAAAGGCCACGCTTAAAATGTATACACGTTACTTTAATTCCTTCTGAATAACCTCATGATTACACATGGTCTGATTTAAAAACAACAACAACAAAAAGGGACATTAGCTGTCTGTGCAAACGAACATAACAATGAAAAAATATACAGATAGTATAGACAACCTTATAAATGTCCAGGAAAAATATATTAAATAGACAATTAAATAATTACATGAATAAAAATGTGAAATAAATATGCCGTGGATGAGTAAACGTCATAACTACACCAAACATATTATATATACATTTTCATTGCATTAACAGTGTGTATTGTCAGGAATTATAAATACAGACAGAAGATATTTATTTTAGTAACTAGACTCCAGCTAGTTAAGTCTAACTAAAGCCAAATTAGTTAGTTAGCTAATTTACTGACTATTTCTGACCCGTTTTTCGTAATTGTAATAATAATCTAGATGCTCCGACATCTCAATGATTATATATTTTAAAGGGGACCTATCATGCAAAATGCACTTTTGTACGTCTTTTCTACATGAATATGTGTCCCCGGTGTTCCAGGGAACTCACCAAGTGTCAGAAAACACAACCCTCTCTATTTTCCTCCATACCCAAATCTCTAAAAAAGGGGCTGCAACGGATCTGATAAAAACTGATCCAGATTTGAACACTGTCCTGACGTCAGGACGGTGGCGCTACGGCTATTGGGCCAACTCCACCAATCAGGAGGAGACAGCCACGGCCATTGCCGTTCGAAAGCGCTGGAGACGCTGTAGTACATATGCCAGGCCAGTAGGTGGTGCTGTTCTCACTGAATCAACCCTTGCAAAAACAGAGCTAAAAAATGTCAAATTGAGCAAAATGAGGCATGGCTAAAATGCATGATCTGTTTGGTATTTTGAAAAAAAAAAAGTATAAATATGCCTTTTATAGGTATGGTCCTACACTATATTAATCAAATATAGCATGATAGGTCCACTTTAAATAAAGTTGTCGCTAAAGTTGAGTTTTATGCTCATATTGTCCGAACATTTGGTTTTATCTGAAAATAATAACGCTTTTTTTGAGGGCGAGGTTGAAAAATATTCACCGTGCAACTTAGCTTTAGAGTTTTTAAAGCAGGATTGTAAATGAGTAAAATATATTCTTATCAGTGGATGAATTATAGTGTATTAATTTCATTAAATTAAACTTTTAGAAAATCCTCTACTTGTTTTGTGTGCTAAAAACGATCCAAACAGGTGAGAGCAGCTTCCTTTGTGCTTCTAAAACACATATCTCTGAGCTTCCTGTCTCATCTCTCCCTCTCTCTTCTGGATTTGACACCGGCGTGCCTCCCACCTTTTCCTTTCATCCTCTTCTTTACGCCCTCCACTTCCATCCGCCCACAGCCCTCCGGCATCCATCTCCCTCCTCCACCTCTCGCACCTCTCCTCTCCCCTTTCCTGGCTTTTAAAGATGACACAAGTCGGCACTCTGTTCGTGTTCACGTCTGTCATCGTGCTCAGGTTCCTCCACGGAGTCTCTTCTGGTTTCTGTTCAACAACAAAGGAAACCACATTATGTAAAACCTTCCCAGAGCATTTCACCTTTCTCTATATGTCTTTTATCAGAAATGTGGGCATGTGGTTTAGCTGTTGTCATCTGCAATCTACCAATTTATATAATCACCATTTAATTTCGTCTTAATTTACATTATCTAATTTCATATTCTGTTCTTGTACATATCATATTCTATAGAGAGGCGAAGTCCCGCCCTTCTACTTCCGCCCGATGGGACCTTATTTCGGAAAAATTATGTATTGAAGTCAATGGAGAGAGAAAGATTATCTCTCGATCCCGTTTGAATTGTGCCACGAATTACACATACTATGTTTGTCAATTTAAAAGATAATTTCCATGTCAAAAAAGTCACAGTTTGTCGTAAAACTGTTGAAATAAAAGACTATGAAAAATACGCAACTAGAAAGACTACAAATCCCAGAGTCCCGGTCCCGCATGCTGGCTCTTAGGAACCGACTAACTCCCCTTGTGTGTATGCACAGCTCTCAACATGCCCAGACTTGGAGTGATTTTCACCTCTTTTAATACTTTCCGCCTCATTCTGAAAGAAAGAAGTGAAATGTGCCAACGTGACGGCCGTCTTGGTGTGTGGTGCGAGACGGGAGATGTAGTTCATTGAGCGGTTTCACACAAACAAATGTGTTACTTCACAGTTTTACGACACATTTTTATTTTTTTGACTTGCAAAATTATCTTTTAAATTGACAAACATCATATGTGTAATTCGTGGCACAATTCAAACGGGATCGAACGATAATCTTTCTCTCCCCATTGACTTCAATGACTACATAATTTTTCCGAAATAAGATCCCATGGAGCTCCCCCGGAAAGGGAGGGACTTCGCCTCTCTATGGACATGTATATAGACTTTTTGCACTACTTTTCATTTAGTATTTTATTATATATGTTGCATTGTTGGAGGAGCTCAGGTCAGAAGCATTTCATTGCCATTTCTACACTGTAGCTTTGTGCAAATGACAATAACACCTTTGAATCTTGAATCTTAGCGGTTTCCCTGGCAAATTGTGCTATTTAGACAATGTTTGAGTCCTTTCTCCTTGTCTTGTCTTCCCGCAGCCCATCAGCAATGCCGACTTCATCGTCCCGGTGGAGATTGATGGCACCGTTCATCAGGTAATGCTGCTCAGATAGGAAGGACTCCCAGAAGTGGACCTAAATAAAACAACATGTATTACTTTGCAAGATCTCCCCTGGAAGCTGTGGCTCCATTTTATTCCCTTTACTGTTTTATTATTCTCTTTTATCTCACAGCTAAAAAATAAGAATTGGGACAGCTCAACACTCCTTTCTGAATGTATTCAATGTATTCTCTGTGTCTTTGCTCGCTGTACAGACAGATAAATGTGTCACCGCGTAAATAAATGTCAGTAAAGAAGAACCAGAGGCACTGATACACCTGCAGACGTGTTGGTTTCCTGTTTTAAGGTGTATTTCCTGCGTGCGTCTGGACTGTAGCTGTGACCGGGTTCAAGTAATCCAGGATAGGCTTTCTCTATCTGTTTCGGCCTATTCTTGATTACTTGCACTTGGGGGCAGCAGCTAACCGCTTGAGACCCACTGAAGAGGAAGAAGACAAGCAGAAATAGCAGATATGATCGAGTAGAAATGTGTGTGTGGTTTGGTATTGTTTGAAAAATGTTTTATCCTCTCATGCCGGTCAGATCCTTGCATGTATCTCATTTTCAAAGTCTATACATTTACAGGACTTTTTGCTGCGGATATGACTGCACACAGTTCCTTTATTCCCCTAGCAACAGTCTGTTCTTCTTAGCAACGCTCTGTTCTCCCTAGCAACGGTCTGTTAGCGAAAATTGACAACCTCTGGAATGTCCGAATTGACCAATCAGAATAGTGATTGTAATCATAACTTGTTGCTAGAATATCCCGCTGTCCCTATGTATGTTTCCATTTTTGTTAATAATGTAAATTCTGCTTTATTCTGTTAATGAACTCAATTTCTATTAGACAAATAACATATTTGACTTCAGGGTCAAAACGAAGAATGTAATTAGTTAAAAAAAAAAAAAAATTATAAACCATAAATAACAGCTTTTCCCATTAAGTATACTAGGAATCAGTTCATGAGCACTTGGGTGAGACTGATTTGGTAATCTTTCCTGACATTTGATTGTGCTCGGTAATCAACAGTTGTTCATTTGTGTGTCTCTGTTCCAGGTGTACGTGCTGAAGAGGCCCCACGTGGACGAGTTCCTCCAGAAGATGGGGGATCTCTTTGAATGCGTCCTCTTCACAGCGAGCTTAGCCAAGGTTCGTGTCGTGACTTCCTTCCTTGTTTTTCTATCAAGCCACTAGACGCCTTAAACAGACATTTTTTACTTGTTTTGTTTCCTTTATATTACTTAAAAGAGTTGCTTGGCCTCCGATGGTTTTTAGATGATGTTATGCGATGTGTTAGCTCAAAATAAAATAACAAACATTTACACATGCAACAAAGAAAATAAGGCTTATATAACTTGATAACTTAAAGGGTAATCGGACGGTTAAAAACTGTACCTCGACGGTGTCTTTCTGACAGGTCGCCCATCACTGTCACTTTAGAGGAGGCGCCGTGGGAATTGTAGTCTTTTATAGTGTGTTGACTACAGACGTCACAATTAGGTGGCCTTTCTTATAAAAACAAAATACTGGCTGTAACAGTTCGTTTGTTTGACACTTAAGATGACGAAGAGATTTACACAGATCATATTAACCTGATGTTCTGTTGTTCTCCTGTCAGTACGCTGACCCTGTGGCGGACCTCCTGGATCAGTGGGGGGTGTTTCGCGCCCGGCTCTTCAGGGAATCCTGTGTTTTCCACAGAGGAAACTACGTCAAAGACCTCAGCCGGCTGGGCCGAGAGATCAGCAAAGTCATCATCGTAGACAACTCACCTGCCTCCTACATCTTCCACCCTGAGAACGCAGTGAGTGAAACTGCTGTGTGTACTTCTCGAGCATAGTGACATCACTGTGTAACACTCTCGCTTCTATTGGCTAGCGCTCCAACACATTGTACGTGATTGGCTAAGGGGCGGGACATCTCTAAGCGGTTGACCAATCATAACAGAGACAATCAGAGCAGACTGGGCTCTGGTTTCAGACAGAGGGTGAAAAGAGGTGCTGCAGCTAAAATAAAGAGATTTTTGAACATTTAAAGGAGGGGTATGTCATTTATTTCAGAAACACTTGTTGTTATATTCCATGGAATGCTCTTAACATCCCGATAGCAATGAATATATTAAATGCTTTGACAATAAATACATAAAAAAAGGTCATCTGTGGAAGCCGTAGCGCTGTAAAAAGCACGACCAATCATCTGAGCCGGGCAGGCTAAAATAACTGGATGGCCTACCTGCCTGTCAGCCTTCCATCTCGTGCACAAACTTATCTCGTGCCCTCATTGGTCATGTGCGCGTTCGTGTGTGTTGGAGGAGGGGCTCTGTAAGGAAGTCTGAAGGAAGAAGCAGATTTTTTTCGGCTGCGTAGTTTCAAATTCTAGCGCACTCGAGCTGGTTTCTCCAAAATGACATACCCCACCTTTAAGCATGGAAACATGTCACAGTATAGACACTATATGAACCTGAGAATTAGCATAATATGTCCTCTTTTAAGTTAGCTAATGATGGTGAATCCTTATATCTGCGTGTCGTTGTCAGTTTTATTCAGAGCTGTTGTTTTAGGAACAGCTTGGCGCCGCAGGCAGTGTTCCCAGTTGTATGAGATTTCTCTCCTCTGTGGGGAAGTTTCTCAGTGGAGCTGCTGCCACTCTTCGTGCCTTTGATGCAGTTTCCTCATTAATTATTTACCCAAAACTCGCACCACTTAAAAAGCAGCTGAGTTTATTCCCTTCAAACTAATGAAATGTGTGTTCCTCTCCGCAGGTTCCAGTGCAGTCGTGGTTTGACGACTTGACGGACACGGAGCTGCTGGACCTGATTCCTCAGTTTGAGGGTTTAGCAAAGGAGGAGGACGTTTACAGTTTGTTACAGAGCGTGAGGAACAGGTAGCAGACGGCAGATCTAGCTGGACTTTCAACCCTCGGCTACTCTCCTCTTATTGTGGCTCTGAATCTGAGGACTTCATGCGCTCTTTCCACTGAAATCAAGACACAGCCGCTGTAGGGAGTCTCTCCATCTCTGGATCCTTTGTACAGGACTGACAAAAGATTATATCACTGTATGTACATACTATATGTTTCTAAGCAAGACATGCATAAAGTAATTTTTCTATCAGATCGCGGAGGTTTTACTATCCTGTCAAGTAATATTTTAGTTACCAAAAATTAGACAGAACCAAGAGTTTTTGTTGGAGGATGGGTGACCTTTTTTTGTTCTTGTGTTGAGCTGTGCTATGCAGGCCGTTGTTTCTCGTCTGACCTTTCATTCAAACTGTGATTTCTCTTCTCTTACAGAATGAAGTGCCTTCATTACTGTGCTGGTTTTGTTGTGTCAGGTGATGGGGTGCACATTTTTATGCTGCGTATTTACTCAAGTCTCCAATTGCGTATTAGCTAAATCTTGAATTGAAAATAAGTCTTTGTTAATTGTCATTTAATCTGAGAAAAAAAAAGAAGAAATTGGAGAAATGTATAGCCTGTTAGAGCTCTTTGAGTTTAGTGGCATTGAATTGTTAAATTTACCAAAGATTTCTACAATTCAATGTGATTTATGACTGAATGACGTCATTTGATTCTTGACAGTGACTGTAAATTGAAAAAATTAACCTTGAAAAAAAAAACGTTGTGACATCACCGTCCAACAATACATGTAAAACGTTGAGGAAAATATAAGAATTAGCTTAGAATAAATGAAATTCTATTTATTGGGGTAAACGAGGGTTTGGGGCATTGTAAAGACTGCTGTTGAAATCGTACTGTACAACATTATTAAAGTTGCAAGTTTGCACAATCTCAGTTTGGTGTAATGACTTATAAACCTTACAGTTGCAATATTTATATGGTTGTATCGACATAATGACTGAATGTAAATTGTGAAATTAATGTAGCTCCAGCGTGATGCATACAAAAAAACAACCAACTGTTTGCTAACAATTTTGACCAATTTTAAAGAGATAATATATCAATGTTGTGTTTACGGGCTTGTTTCTGCTGCCCCCTAGTGGCTCGAAAATCAGATGAATATTAAGGGCCGTTTTTCTTTTCTGTTTGAAATATATTTTGTGATTCTAAGGGTGCTTTTATTTAAGATACAGTGTTGAAAATGGGGAAATAGAGGGTACAAAAACCTATATAACACACTACAGGAAAGGGAAAACCCAAATAAGACCCCTTTAAATTGTGAACATGTACTGTAATGTAAAACAATTCAACAGATGCTAAAGTACGGCTAACTTGTATTGTTAAGTTCAATGTGTTTTATTATACATGGTGCATTTAAGGCCTTTTAATCTTGATTTACGACAAGAAGACACTACGTCAACAAAGGGTCGAGCTTCTTTGTCTGCAATGATCTGCAGATGTGTTTATTGTATGAATATGAACTGGTTAATGAGCAACCAAGAGGCGCTAAGCAGCATGTGATATCTTGATGTGAACTTTTAGCTTCCGCTTACGTCGCAGGGACTTTAACTGCAGCAGTGGATTAGGCATTACAGAGCCTATTCTCCTACTCCTTCTCCTGTGGAGGTTTTATTCCTCTTTTCCCCAGATATGTGGGGACTAAAGTTCACCACGTCGTTGAAATGATCATATTGTCATAATGGAGCCCAGGTTTGGATCTAAAAATGAAAAGCCGTGGTCGAAGGTAAGAGAAACTTTAACCAGCAGTTATGTAACAATCTGATTGTTTTTCTAGATTCCCTGGTAGAGATTTGTGTATACTAATCATCCATGACGCTTACTGCAACAGAAGAAGACATTTTTTCAAGGTTATCCTTCTCTGTAAAAGCAACCAACCCACAATGCATTTGTATTTACGTACAATTAAGTGTTTGACTACACATCCACACTCTGCAAACACTCTTCTTCACGTCCAATCACTTTGGATACAGCGCGTTAACACAACCCCACTTTCAGCAAACATATTGAAAAACAAAAGCTGCAGATGCCTCGTCTGTTCGGAGATCAAATCCCTGAACAAAACCTTCAGTCCAGCGTTGCTCCTCCAGTGACCGTGTGAGAAGGAGAGACTTAGCCACAGAAAGCCTCTGATGCCTTTCCAACAGCACAAGGAGATGCTTGAGTCCAATTCCCCCATCTGCTAGTTGTAACCGTTGTGAAATGGATAATTGGTGTCAAGCGGCTCCTGATATGCACACTGAGCTGAGAGGGACGTAATCACAGTTACTATGTGACTCCAACACAGTCAGAAAGAGTGAGGCTCGAGTCCTTCTCCATTCATCCTGCTAGTAATCCAACATTTTATAAAACGTGACAGTAATCTGATTTATTTTATGACCTCTAAGAGAATACAGTTATGTATCCTGATAACCAGAGATGGCAAATGTACACACATCCTTTACTCAAGTAGAAGTACAGTGATTAAAAATACTCTGGTAAAAGTAGAAGTACTGACTAAACTTCTTTACTCAAGTCAAAGTAAACTTTGAAATGTACTTCAGTAAAAAGTACCCATAACTAGCAGCTGTTTTAAAGAGTACCTGACCTCCCTTTATATTAATAGAACAATAATGTCATTGTTAGCTAATGAATGTTTCCATGCTGAACAACGGCAACATGACAACGTTTTCATTGGTCCCTCTTCTTTAGAGAAGACCAGGAAATGATGGATACACGGATCGTGTTCAAATCAATAGGCACGCAATGACTCTAAATAATAATGATCACGCCACCAAACACACATTCAAACTAAAGGAACCAGCCTGTTTGGGAAATGTGAGAAGTAGAAAGTACAGGTATTTGGGTTCAACATGTAAGAAGTAGAAAATACAGGTATTTGTGTTCAACATGTAAGAAGTAGAAAGTACAGGTATTTGTGTTCAACATGTAAGAAGTAGAAAGTACAGGTATTTGGGTTCAACATGTAAGAAGTAGAAAGTACAGGTATTTGTGTTCAACATGTAAGAAGTAGAAAGTACAGGTATTTGTGTTCAATATGTAAGAAGTAGAAAGTACAGGTATTTGGGTTCAACATGTAAGAAGTAGAAAGTACAGGTATTTGTGTTCAATATGTAAGAAGTAGAAAGTACAGGTATTTGGGTTCAAAATGTAAGAAGTAGAAAATACAGGTATTAGTGTTCAAAATGTAAAAAGTCGTAGTAGTGGAGTAAAGTACTGATACCAGAAAAATGTACTTAAATACCGTAACAAAGTATTTGTACTCCACTACTTCCCACCTCTGCTGATAACCTAATCCTGTTACATGTCATCCATTACTCCCAAGTCAGTTTCTCCTTTTAGAAATACCTTTTTTTTTAGAGGAGGGGCAATGCACCGAGAGGCGTATTTAAGGTTGTTGTACTGTAAATATTGAGGCAGGAAATTGCAGGTGTGTTCTAACCTGGGTGTGGAAACAAATAGAGTCAGCCCTCTGTGATACACGCACTCAGCTTTCACACAGGAGGGGGAAGCCAGCTGTACTTCACTGCACAAAGACATTAATTCACGAATTCACCTGTAACCTTGTAGGAGAGGCCTTCACTCCGCCAGACGCAACACAAGGTAAGATCCTGACCCATTTTTTGTTGAGATAATATCTTTAAAACGGGCCTCAAGCAGTGTTTTTTAAACCCTACATCATGACATTAGCACGCATTTAGAGGAATAACAAAGCTCATTGTGTTGAGTGAATGCACACGGGGGGGTTACTTGAAGAGGAACCAGTCTTTCTTGTCGCAGTAATGGAAGCTGGTCTTCATTTCATCTTTCATATACAGTATGTTGACCTGGATCATGTTGCACGGCACAATGGATGCTTTTCATTCACAACACAAGGGAGAAGCCACAGACGAAATATTGAACAACTAGCATAAACAGCTGTTCAGTCAAGAAAGTGAGTTGGTTAATTGAAATAAATCAATTAAGGTAACACCGAGATGTCAAAATGAACATATTATAACATTGAGATAGTAAATTAAGTAATAAAAGTCAGTATTTATAGTATGTTTGCTTTGAATATTAAGTATTTTATGCGTACAGATTTGTTTTAATGTGTGGACAGAGTTGGAAGTATCCTCTAGTTAAGTAAAAGTATACATTCTTTGGTCTTAAAATACTCCATTACAATTAAAAGTCCTAAATTATTAAGTATTATCAGCTAAAAGTCATAACTAAGTACCTAATTATGCACAATGGCTCTTATCTTTTTATAGAATATGATATTATTGTGTTTTAATCGCTTAAAAATCACTTCCAAATGTTGTAGTTTGTCAATTTTTAGCCCATTTTAGATTTTTTTTTAAAATACTGGGTATATAAGGAGTACATTTCCCCTCTGTGTAGAGAAGTCATGGGTGTGTCCTCCTCCAGATAACAAAAGGAAATGGTCAACAGATATTTGTGCCGGTCAATGAGCAACTCCCATTATCATTTCAAATCTCATTTTATCAATTTGAACCCGACTAAGTGTAGTAATAAACATACATATAACCATTTGATGTGTTGTAGTCTGTTACATAATTGTTGCTGTTATTGCGAGATAATCTTGCTTTAAAACTGTAACCCTTATATTAGGTGAGATATCGTAGTATGCCAAGCCCTATCACATTATAAAATCTCAACCCTTTTTTTCTGTTTGCTCTGTGTCACCGCTTTTATCTGATTCACTGAAATCCTGAGGCTTGATAATATTAATGAAGGGTGTGGTTAACATCCTGCTTACTGACCTGTATCACCTCACACAACCTCCATCAATCACCACTCAGTTATTTTTGGAGCAAATATTAAATTAGCCAATGCATTATAGCTTCCTCTTTGGAATAACTCCCACATCTATTTGCACAGCATGTATGGATCCTGTGTTTGTATTCATGATATGTAGCCGGTAGCATTTCACTGAGCCTGTTTCCATACAGCGTTTCACCCCCAAGCCCTCGCTATATTCTCAGCTCAGATGGAGACGTTAGCTTATCAGTGCTGTTGTTCCTCATATCTGAGTCAAGAGGCGCTGATTGCAGAACTTGTATCATGCTGAGGCGCCAGGCTGACACTCATTAGGAGGGTTAGAGGTGTTTCCTCCGTGAGATCCAATCTGAAATGCTTCACTCGTCACTTACTGGAGAGACATCTGTTTCCAGTGAAAAGAGAGGGAAAGGATGAGCAATTAGAACGACTCAAAACGTATATTTTTCTGTTGAAGTAGTTTCGAGTACTTGTTATTGAATATGTGTTTCTGTTGAAAGTTCTTACACATACTTACAGCTTAAAATCTTTTGAAAATCCTACACTTTTTGAGCATTTCACAGGGCATCTTTTTGGTTTAATTTCACAAAAGGGAGACAAATTATTTCCTAAACTAACTGTATACCTGCACCACAGGGCAGACAACTTTTTACAAATTAAAATATTGAAGTGTTGGGCAGCTAAAGACCAAAATATTCCCCTTGGAAGGAGACCAAAATGTGGCTTATTCCCATCAGTACGAATATACTATTATATGTTTCAAGTTTCTCTATAGCTTTTACTTATACATCTTACTTACCTTAAATCTGTTGTATTGCATATATCACCTGTACAAATGTATATTTCTTGTTTGAGGAGGAATAACAAAGCTCATTGTGTGAGTTGAGTCAATGACAATGCAGGTTAGTTATAGTGGAACTAGTCGTTCCTGTTGCAGTAATGGAAGCAGGTCTTTAATTCATGTCACGGTACGTCCACACGGCAGCGTCGCGTGCTTCAACGGAGACGCTTCCCATTCACTTTGAATAGGGTGGTTACGTCACCTGTACACATTTATATTTCCTCAGTTAAAAACAACAGCAATCCTCCCTGTTTCTTTTCTTAAATGTGTGTTTTTTTGTTTGCAGTTCAGCAGAATGATGAGCGATGACAATCAAGACACGTTTAAAAGTGTCAGCAGGAAGCCCGGCCTGCAGATATGGACCATCAATGTGAGCCAGCCCTTTAACAATATCATATTTCTGTGCATGGGGATATCACTGGTCCTATTTGTGTGTAAAACTTAATTGTATCGGTTTTCTCATTCAGAACATGCAGATGGTGCCGGTTCCAGCTCAAGGCTTCGGTAACTTCTTTGAGGGAGACTGTTACATTGTTCTTTTTGTGAGTAAAATCCTGATTTCCCAACACTAATAAATGATTTAAAGGTCACCTATTATGCAAAATCCACTTTTCCATGTCTCTTCTACATCAACATGTGTCCCCTCTTCTTCATGTCTCTTCTACATCAACATGTGTCCCCTCTTCTTCATGTCTCTTCTACATCAACATGTGTCCCCTCTTCTTCATGTCTCTTCTACATCAACATGTGTCCTCTCTTCTTCATGTCTCTTCTACATCAACATGTGTCCCCTCTTCTTCATGTCTCTTCTACATCAACATGTGTCCCCTCTTCTCCATGTCTCTTCTACATCAACATGTGTCCCCTCTTCTTCATGTCTCTTCTACATCAACATGTGTCCCCTCTTCTTCATGTCTCTTCTACATCAACATGTGTCCCCTCTTCTTCATGTCTCTTCTACATCAACATGTGTCCCCTCTTCTTCATGTCTCTTCTACATCAACATGTGTCCCCTCTTCTCCATGTCTCTTCTACATCAGCATGTGTCCCCTCTTCTTCATGTCTCTTCTACATCAACATGTGTCCCCTCTTCTTCATGTCTCTTCTACATCAACATGTGTCCCCTCTTCTTCATGTCTCTTCTACATCAACATGTGTCCCCTCTGTGGAAAGAGACTCTGAAAGTTTCAGGAACAAAGATTCTCTCTCTTTTTGTCCTGATCCATTTCTATAAAAACCTGTCTGAAAATGAGCTGATCAGATTTTGGCCACTTTGTGATGTCATAACGATGTTTTGTCTTGTGTAACCATTAGCCAATCACCAACAAAGGTAACCCCCCCCCCCCACCACCTTATCACCTGAATCTCCTCCTAGAGCACCATTGTGTTCTTTTTAACCAAATATCTCTCAGAGCGGCGTGGGGAGGGGCTCCTTATTTTCATCTAAAGTAACAGACAGAGAATCAGCACTTTGGAAACAGGGCTGAAACAGAGGGGATTATGGGATGCTGCAATGATCTGTTTGGTGTTTCAGCCAATCAGAGACATGCTCTGTATATATCTGAGACCTGTGATATATTGATGAAAAACAGTATAATAGGGGACCTTTAAGTACAGAAATGCAAATGTGAGATTTGAGTCTCCTTCTCTGCGTTTCTTCCCCAGATGAGTCAGAGTAAGGGCTCGGGTCAGTCTGCTGACATCCACTACTGGATCGGGAACTCTTCCTCTCAGGACGAGCAGGGTGCAGCGGCCATCTTCGTCACCCAGCTGGACGAGCACCTGGGGGGGGGTCCGGTGCAGTACAGGGAGGTGCAGGGCAACGAGTCCCCGCGCTTCAGGAGCTACTTCAAAAACGGCCTCATGTGAGTTTTAAGAAAGAGGCTGGAATGTGGACAAGAAGTGGTTCGGTACACACACACACAGGGATGGGAGGGTTACTTAAAAAATGTAGTCTGTTATTCCTCAAGCCTGCACACACACACACACACACACACCACACACACACACACACACACACACACACACACACACACACACACACACACACACACACACACACACACACACGAACACACACTTATTATAATCCTCCTGGGTTTACAACAATAATCCGTTTGCATGAAATCATTATGACACAGATCACCCTTGTTTGGTTGAGGCTTAGCGAGGAACAGCTTCCTGTCACCCGGCTCATTAACCTATGACTCTACATTTGCTTGTGTAATATTGGGGTTACATTTCAAAATGCCCTCAGGTGTTCTTGCAACAATCGTGTGTGCATTTCATGTTTTTACTGCACTTGAACTTTGGTAATGTGATCTCTCCGCAGCTATAAGAAAGGTGGGGTTGCCTCTGGTTTTCACCATGTTGACACGAACGTCTACAACGTCTTGCGGCTGCTGCACGTCAAAGGGAGGAAGCATGTGACAGCCTCAGAGGTATGAACAGCAGAACATGAAGGGCTACAGCTGATTAATGCTGTGCCTCCCACTGGAGATATCACAGGCCTCACACAGCCAAAGGGGCGTTGGCACTCCCTCTTAAACAAATTATGGCTCACATGTCGCCATGGATGTCAAAGTAGGTGTTCATTTGCCTAAGGAGTGTTGAGACTGGTATTTAATTACCGTTTTTCAGGCAGCATGTGTTAATACAGGTTGATGACCCTCCATGTTTGTTTGTGTGCAGGTGGAGGTGTCGTGGAGCAGCTTCAACAATGGGGATATATTCCTGCTGGATATGGGGAAAGCTATAGTTCAGTGGAACGGGCCGCAGAGCAACAGGAGGGAGAAGCTCAAGGTAATCCTGCCCTCTGATTGGCTGGAAAAGGGCATTCATGTACTGAGTTTAGTTTCTATACTGCACTGCAAGAATCCATGTGATGTGGACGTAAGGAATCTTTACAAATAAATACATTTACACATTCAAAGACAGACTTTGTACTAAAATCAAACACTTTGATATTTCAGTCAGACAACTCACGTGTTTCTTAATATGTTTATTAGAAGCAGCATATAGTTTGAGTTTGGCGTCTAGGCTCGGGCCTCATCACTCCACAGATTTACACAGAACATTGAGTGATGATTAAGGCCCTGACACACCAGGCAGTCACCAGAGAACTCGCCGACACCCGACACCGACAGTTCCATCGACGATAACTATCCCCCGAGCCTACAGGTGGAAGCTGGGGTGGGAGCTGGGGTGGAAGCTGGGGTGGGAGCTGGGGTGGGAGCTGGGGTGGAAGCTGGGGTGGTGGTGAGGCAGGCGAGCAGCAGCAACATGAAACACAGCAATAGCAAGTGAACACAGCAGTGGCAGCATAGCGAGGCAGAGGCAGGAAGACCTGGCAGGAGAATGTGTTTGGTTGGTTGTAAAGAGGGACGAGGTGCGTCACGTGATAATGTATCATTGGTGCTCGAGTTGACTGCCTGAACTAGCTCGCAGGCTTCGCCCCATTCAAAGAAATTGGTCCATTTTGTTGTAATTTAAATAAATATTTTTTTATGCAAATGGTTTTATTATCCTTATGCAATAACAAATGTATTCTAAATAACATCATAGAATAATAATTGAAGCAGGACATTGTTGTCAGGCACTATCCAGGTCGTGTTTTTGTAATAAAATAATCAATAATAATTACAAATAATAATAATACAATCAGTCAACATGGTATAACCTTTATTTATGGTGCATTTAGTCCTTTTTAGGCAAATTAATTACATGATTAAAACAAATGGACTCATGGAAAGGCAACCGGGTGAACTGATAGAAGGGAGGAAGTGGAAAGAAATCTATATACTTTAAGAGGCACTGAATGATTTACTAAATATGATCACCTGTGTGTTATTAACGTGATATCAATATTTCATTATTTAAAGAAAGAACTGTTATTGTATAAACCGATTTACTGCAAACCCAATGAAAAAGAGAGTCTCTAATATGTAGAGTGGCTGTTCCCTGTGTGCAGGCGGTGTTGCTGGCTCAGGACATCCGGGACCGGGAGCGGGGGGGCCGGGCTCAGATCGGCGTGGTGGAGGGGGACGACGAGAAGGACTCCCCGGAGCTCATGAAGGTCCTGATGGCGGTGCTGGGTCAGAGGGCCGGGCCCCTGAAGGAGGCCCTCCCTGACGACAGACCGGACGAGGTGCAGAACACCAGCGTCAGGCTCTACCAGTAAGATCTGCTCCTTTTCAATCTGTCAACACGGTCTGCACTCGCCTCCTTTAATGCACTGTTTATTGTGTACATCTATATTTTCTATGCTCTTTTCATGTCTTTTTTATGTATTTGACTGGTAACTGTATTCTAACAATAAATACATCGATTTCTTCTATGTCTCTTCTATGCTCTGTGTCTCTTCTATGTCTCTTCTATGTCTCTTCTATGCTCTATGTCTCTTCTATGCTCTGTGTCTCTTCTATGTCTCTTCTATGTCTCTTCTATGCTCTATGTCTCTTCTATGCTCTGTGTCTCTTCTATGCTCTATGTCTCTTCTATGTCTCTTCTATGTCTCTTCTATGCTCTATGTCTCTTCTATGTCTCTTCTATGTCTCTTCTATGTCTCTTCTATGTCTCTTCTATGCTCTGTGTCTCTTCTATGTCTCTTCTATGTCTCTTCTATGTCTCTTCTATGCTCTATGTCTCTTCTATGCTCTGTGTCTCTTCTATGCTCTATGTCTCTTCTATGTCTCTTCTATGTCTCTTCTATGCTCTGTGTCTCTTCTATGTCTCTTCTATGCTCTGTGTCTTCTATGTCTCTTCTATGCTCTGTGTCTCTTCTATGTCTCTTCTATGTCTCTTCTGTGTCTCTTCTGTGTCTCTTCTGTGTCTCTTCTATGTCTCTTCTATGTCTCTTCTATGTCTCTTCTGTGTTTCTTCTATGTCTCTTTTATGTCTCTTCTATGTCTCTTCTGTGTCTCTTCTATGTCTCTTCTATGTCTCTTCTGTGCTTTCTTCTATGTCTCTTTTATGTCTCTTCTATGTCTCTTCTATGTCTCTTCTATGTCTCTTCTGTGTCTCTTCTATGTCTCTTCTGTGTCTCTTCTGTGTCTCTTCTATGCTTTCTTCTATGTCTCTTCTATGTCTCTTCTGTGTCTCTTCTATGTCTCTTCTGTGTCTCTTCTATGTCTCTTCTGTGTCTCTTCTATACTCTTTTACTGGTAACTGTATTCTATGTGGTATCAACTTTCTGTGACTATGTTAAGAGATGTCAACGGTCTACTGAGAAGCACTTTGGACTGCATTTCTTCTATGAACGGTGCTTTAGCTGAAGACACATCTCTTTAGTTGGTCATTTTATTTATTTCGTTTTTATTATTATTATCTTATTTGGGTTTTTATTGTTTTAATGACTTATTATTATACAAATAAAGCTTATTATTATTACTACTATTATGAATCTGCTGGATCATCACTGCAACATATCGGGGAGACGTTGAATGACACATTTCTTTCTTGTGTTTCCTCATCAGTGTTTTTGAGAACAGCGGGAATCTGGTGGTTCAGGAAGTGGCGACGCAGCCTCTGACCCAGGACCTGCTGCACTCCTCTGTAACTCTCTTCAATCCTTCCAGCATGTTCCTGAGAGATTGAGAGGAAGTAGATCCTCTCTCACTGTTGTTGTTCTTCTCCTCTCTCCGTCAGGACTGTTACATCCTGGACCAGAGAGGCTCCAGTGTGATGGTGTGGAAAGGGAAGCAGGCGTCTCAAGAGGAGAGGAAAGAAGCTCTGAACCGGGCGGTGGTGAGTAATAGATTACATGTAACGGGTAATCAGGACACAGTAAATTAACCCTTACAGTTACATAATAGACATGGGGATAACTAGCAGGATTACAGTGTTAGTAAAAACCTAGAAAGAGCATCTAGTGTTTGTTGTAAAGGATCAGATGTTATCTCTATCTCTGCTCCAGAGCTTCTCTTAATAACTGGACTTAAACTCCCGCTGTACATTTTACATTTATTCTGAATTTAATATTGAATAATCAATTTATTGCACGATAATATCCTGCATTATATTTGTTACTGGACATTTGTATTTCCACATGTATATATTTTTTAACTTTTTAACCTTTTAATGCTATTTTATCTATCTATCTATCTATCTATCTATCTATCTATCTATCTATCTATCTATCTATCTATCTATCTATCTATCTATCTATCTATCTATCAACCTACTACCTACTACCTACTTACCTACCGACCGACCGACCGAGCGACCGACCGACCGAGCGACCGACCCATCCATCCATCTATCTATCTATCTATCTATCTATCTATCTATCTATCTATCTATCTATCTATCTATCTATCTATCTATCTATCTATCTATCTATCTATCTACCTATCTATCTATCTATCTATCCATCTATCTAGGATAAATAACCTATCAATAATAACTAATCATCTCTTCTCCCAGGGTTACATCAAGGCCAAGAACTACCCGTCCAGCACCAGCGTGAAGGTGATGACGGAGGGAGGGGAGTCGGCCATGTTTAAACACATGTTTAAATCCTGGAGCGACAGAGGGCAGACTCAGGGTCTGGGGTCCACCTACAGCATGGGGAAGATAGGTAACATCACCTTAAATATACTGTATACACATCTGGGTCAAAAAGCTTCAACTTTCTGTATAACACTCCCTCTTTAGAAATCTGCACAGCCCTCCACTTTAAGATCTAATATTCTGTATTTTCTCATATTTATCCTGTACTTAGTTTTAAGTTTTCTTGTCCAATTATATTATGTGTAAATATTTCTCCTTATTTTGTATATGCTAATACATTTTTGTAACATATTCGTTCTGTTTTTTCTCCTTCTCTTACAATGTATTTCCTTATACTGTGATTTATTGTCGAAATCTGATTTTGATTCACAATAATATATCAATTTTTATTTAATTTCAACAATTTGTCAGTGTATGATTCATGATTACAAATTATGTTGTGCTTTTATATTTATTTGTATTTTTGTATTGCAACAACAAAGACAAAAATGACATATATAGGTCATAGGGGTGGATTCATGTTAACAATACTGAATATTGAAATGAATTGCAGATGTTGAAATAGGGAAGCAGCTGTTTGGAGTCATTTTGACCTAGAAGTATTTGAGATATTAAAGATATTTGAACTGAGAAAAACACTCTATTTGAACGTCTTATTTACCTTTTTGACACTAAACACTCTCCGTACAGCAAAGGTAGAGCAGGTGAAGTTCGATGTGATGGAGCTCCACGCCCGCCCCGAGCTGGCGGCACAGCAGCGCATGGTGGACGACGGATCTGGAGATGTGAAGGTGGGGTAAAACAATAAATCCACAGAAACTAAATCCTAGCTTTAAGGACACCTGCTGACTCGCTTTTAAATCTTCCTTTCTGCGACAGGTGTGGCGTATCGAGGACTTGGAGCTGGCTGAAGTTAACCCCAGTACTTACGGGCAGTTCTATGGAGGAGACTGCTACTTGGTGCTGTACACATACCAGATATCCAACCAGCAGCAGTACATACTCTACATGTGGCAGGTCAGGACCCTCTCAGTGGGCTCATTTCCCTCGTTTTAAAGGTCACCTATTATGCAGAATCCACTTCTTCATGTCTCTTCTACATCAACATGTGTCCCCTCTTCTTCATGTCTCTTCTACATCAACATGTGTCCCCTCTTCTTCATGTCTCTTCTACATCAACATGTGTCCCCTCTTCTTCATGTCTCTTCTACATCAACATGTGTCCCCTCTTCTTCATGTCTCTTCTTCATCAACATGTGTCCCCTCTTCTTCATGTCTCCTCTACATCAACATGTGTCCCCTCTTCTTCATGTCTCTTCTACATCAACATGTGTCCCCTCTTCTTCATGTCTCTTCTACATCAACATGCGTCCCCTCTTCTTCATGTCTCTTCTACATCAACATGTGTCCCCTCTTCTTCATGTCTCTTCTACATCAACATGTGTCCCCTCTTCTTCATGTCTCTTCTACATCAACATGTGTCCCCTCTTCTTCATGTCTCTTCTTCATCAACATGTGTCCCCTCTTCTTCATGACTCCTCTACATCAACATGTGTCCCCTCTTCTTCATGTCTCTTCTACATCAACATGTGTCCCCTCTTCTTCATGTCTCTTCTACATCAACATGTGTACCCTCTTCTTCATGTCTCTTCTTCATCAACATGTGTCCCCTCTTCTTCATGTCTCTTCTTCATCAACATGTGTCCCCTCTTCTTCATGTCTTTTCTACATCAACATGTGTCCCCTCTGTGTAAAGAGACTCTGAAAGTTTCAGGAACAAAGATTCTCTCTCTTTTTCTCCTGATCCATTTCTATAAAAACCTGTCTGAAAATGAGCTGATCAGATTTTGGCCACTTTATGATGTCATAACGATGTTTTGTCTTGTGTAACCATTAGCCAATCAGCAACCAAGGTAACCCCCCCCCCCCACCTTATCACCTGAATCTCCTCCTAGAGCACCATTGAGTTCTTTTTAACCAAATGTCTCTCAGAGGGGCGTGGGGAGGGGCTCCTTATTTTCATCTAAAGTAACAGACAGAGAATCAGCACTTTTGAAACAGGGCTGAAACAGAGGGGATTATGGGTAATGCTGCAATGATCTGTTTGGTGTTTCAGCCAAACACTTCAGAGACATGTTTTGTATATATCTGAGACCTGTGGGGGAAACTTCTGAAGCAATTGGAAACAGGACTCAGAGAGGCACGAGGAGAGCTGGAGCTTTGATGGCAAACACTGACGGTTTATTTGGAGTTACAGCCGGAGAATTGACAAGACAGGTGGTGTGTCACGAGTTGACACAGCGGTTGCCAAACCAATTCTGAAGAACTCTTTCTGTAGCTCGAGGTTTTAACTAGTTCAGAGTGTAATAATCAACATTCTTTATCAGCGAGACTAAACAATGATGGACCCTGAATCTAACTAGAGCCGTCGTCCATAGAAAATAATGTGTGCCAGGGAACCTTCGTCCCTGAACAGTAAACTACTTCATGGCGGCTTGTGCTCGGTCATAAGCTGGCAACAACAATGCGCCCAAGCTGCCCTTCCTTAAGAGAGATAGCAGCAATACCCAAGGCCGTAGACCTATGCCATGGGAAAGGAGAAAGTGAGAGGAGAAAATTATGAACTGTGTCGAAGGTTGAATACCTAAGCAAATTATTCCCTAACAAGACCTATAATATATTGATGTTAAAAACAGCATAATAGGGGACTTTTAATCTCTCTTTTCTGGCTCTGAAAACACTTTTTTAATGTTTCCTACCAGGGCCGTCACGCCACTAAAGACGAGATCACAGCCAGCGCCTACCAGGCTGTGGACGTTGATAACAAGTACAATGGAGCGCCGGTGCAGGTCAGGGTGGTCATGGGAAAGGAGCCTCGCCACTTCCTCGCTATTTTCAAAGGCAAACTCGTCATCTTTGAGGTACAGGTTTGCATTCATTTTTTTGACAGATAACAAATGCTCCAGTGTAACAAAAAGTGTGCGGTTTAAAGTGTCCCTATTGCGCTTTTGGGGTTTTCCGTTTCCTGTAAAAAAATAAAGAGCTTTTTGAACATTAAAGCATGGAAGCGTGTCACATAAGAAAATTCATACATTGTCCATCCTCCACATGCATTGTATGTATGTATTTCCATTCAATGCTACTTTACATACTTCTACTCCACTTCCCGTATTTGATTAAATGAGTTACTAGTGACTTTACATACTCAGAATACAACATATAAACAAACGTATAAATAAACACTGATTTATGATTATAGGCTAAGATATCACGCAGCAGTATATAAAGTAATTTAAGTTAGCTCCACCTTGATGAACACGTTAATGCATCAATAATCAGAATCCAGTCATTTAATAGATATGATTCTGAAATGGGGTATTTTCGTACTTTTGTACTTTTACTATAGTAAGATGCAGGAGTGTTTTTAGTAATATTTCTACTTTTTACTTTTAGTATATGAAGTGAGTAGTGCCAGGATTCTTTTATTTGTATTTATTCATGATTGAATAGACACAATCCTGGCTGGGAACAGTAAATGAGGGACTTTGTACACATCGTTTTTCATACAGTCTTATATGGTTTTGATACAAATATTAGCTCCAATAAAATACTAGAAACAGGCATTTATTGTAATTGTTGTGACACCACAGTATTACTTTCACATCTACTGGAACAGCCTGCTTAATGCAATCATGTGATGTCTTAATTTACGTTCTTTGATCTTTTTTGTGATTATTGAGTCTGAATCTGACTTCTGAATCTGAGTAAAATATCTGTGTGTGTGTGTGTGTGTAGGGTGGTACAGGCCGACCTGGTGTAGCTAACCCTGAAGGCGGGGCCAGGCTCTTCCAGGTCAGAGGGACCAACGAGATGAACACTAAGGCCACGGAGGTGCCTTCGAGGGCCTCGTCTCTCAACACCAACGACGTCTTCCTGCTGAAGACCGACCACATGTGCTTCCTGTGGTACGGAAAGGTACGTCACAGTCACAAGCTGAATAAACCACACGGGGAAATGTGAATGTGTTGGGAAAATAGTGAATGTACTCTTCCAACATCAGAGTAGCACATGATAACAAAGGTATCCCAACTGTAGCTGTGTACATGACAGGATGTCTGATTACCTAGAAGAGCATCAGGACTGTTTGAGGCATATGATAGCTATGTGATTAACATGATGATTCAGCCTCTATGGAGATAGACATATGACAAGCATGATCATTTCTGACGTGGAGCTAATCTGAAGTAAACATTGAATACTGCTTTCTATTCCTCCATCTTGTGACTGTGTAACTCCCTCTCTTGGATATCAGCATGTGAAGGACACTGTTCAGGAACTAGTTGATGCTCTGTATGTGATGACTACTTCCATTCTGGAGAGGATCAGAAACACATGGATCCTGAGATTGAAGCTCAAGCCGGTGACCAGTGAGATTGTTCTAACATAATGTGTGTGTGTTGTCGACTTGTGTGTGTGTGCAGGGCTGCAATGGGGATGAGAGGGTGATGGGGAGGGCCATGTCTGATGTGCTGTCCAAACAGGACAAGCAGGTGGTGATGGAGGGCCAGGAGCCAGCTGAATTCTGGGTAAATCTGGGAGGAAAGGCTCCCTATGCCAGCGACAAGAGGTGAGCACAGAAAGAAGGAACACTCCAATCCATGAAATATATTTTATATATATATATTAGTTTCAACAATACATATTCCAGAGATGGTTTATTTTGCTATTAAATTGGACTCTAGTTGTTATTTTTTTGCTTAGATATTCTGCAGCAGACAGATATTAATAACTCTGAGCTTTCAAACAAGCTTTTGTTGTTCTTTAATTATGTATTATATTATGTAAAGCATACAAAATAACAATAACAACAGCCTGTTAACAAGGACTCGTCCAAAAATGCTCTGAATTTGGAACATTAATAAGCTTACATTTAAGTCTGCATGGATTATTTTTATATCAAGGTCAGTGGAATATGCCCAATGCCATGTGAAATGTGTTCTGGACACACACACACACACACACACACACACACACACACACACACACACACACACACACACACACACACACACACACACACACACAGCAGATTACAGTGAGCTGTGTGTTTCAGGCTGCAGAAGGAGGAGCCCCCCCACAGTCCCCGGCTGTTTGAATGCTCCAATCAGATTGGAACGTTCCGGATGACGGAGGTGGAGGACTTCGCCCAGAGCGACCTGGACGAGGAGGATGTGATGCTGCTGGACACCTGGGAGGAGGTGAGGGAGGGGGGGTTTCTACATCAAGTTTTCTGAAGACCTACAGAGTTTAATAAAAGGGTATATGTGGGAAATAACATAGTCATTACTGTAAGTGAACGTTATTTTGTACATTTTAAGAAGTTTTTACCTCATATATAATAATTGAAGGTGAAAGTTTAAGGTCATCAAATACTATTTAGTACATTTTATGGGATTATTTCTCCTTAAAAACTCATATTATTTACATAATACATATAAATTATATAAATACACACTTTTGAGGAAAGGTAAGCACCAAAACAAAAATCTGTGTTTTTTTTATTTGTTTTTATTGAAAGCAACTTCAGCTGTGTGGATATAAACGCTAACACATTTATTTATCTATTAATTAGCCACAAATGTGTATCTTAATTGATCAATAAAGCAGCCTTTTTTTAAATATACATATATTACTAATGAGGTCTGTGGTATTTTGCACAACCTTTGTGAGATTGTATATCCCTAGGCACGCGCACATGTAATAGCAACAACGACTCCAGCTAAAGGTAAAAGTAAGGCGTGTTAACTGTAATGTCTTTAAACTGCATGTAAAAAGGACTTGGAAATTGCCCGTCAAGCTAACTGAGATGCTAGCTTGACTCTTCGGGGCTACTCACGTGATCTCTGCTGCTTCACGGTGGAAATGGACATTCGGAAACGCGCAGTTTGAAAATCGACGCGAAGCGAGCGAACGTTTTTGACGCAAGTTTTGAAGTTTTGATAGGCGCAAAGGTGATATTTGATTGACCCTATTAAGTTTGGAGTTTTTTAATTGACGCTTTGTGTTTTGTTATAGTGATGCACATTAAACCCGGTTGTGTGACGCAGTCCTACCTGCTGCTGTCGGTTCAGAGCCTCGACTCCTTATCCACAGGACCGTCTCTGGCACTTGCTCTCGCCAGGAGACACTAATTAAAAACAAGACATTTCAATTGTAATAATCAGCAGCAGAGAAATTAAGTTTAGAGACTTTAATGACAGACTGAAAACGGCGGGCATTGACATTTTTCTACTCGTTTTCATTTTCACATAAAGTGCAATGAAATTGGGATCAATAAATTAAATCTTATCTTCTACAACATTCACAAACTATAAATAATAATACGTCTGTGTTTTTTTCCACACTTCCCCTCAGATTTTCCTGTGGGTCGGGAACTCAGCGAATCAGTACGAGACGAAGGAGGCGTGGAACAGCGCGCAGGATTACCTGAGGACCCACCCTGCGGGCCGAGACCCCGACACACCCGTGCTCTTCGTCAAACAGGGATTCGAACCGCCAACCTTCACCGGCTGGTTCACCGCCTGGGACCCTCACAAGTGGAGCGTGAGTTTGTAAAGAGCAGGGGTGTCCAAACTCTTTTCTCCGAGGGCCACATACAGAAAAACATAAGAAGGGCTGGGCCACTCACTAGAGGAGAGGTTTATTGCCTCATAAGTTGAGTTATAAGTTAGCAAAATCAATCAAATGTAAGTAAATTATGCTGCAGCCTACATGACAGCTTTCCATAGGGTTTAATTTATTTGGTTAGCAGCTCATTCCTTAAAACAGAAGTCTCAGATTGCTTATCATAAGAGGAAATAGGAAGGGTTTTTATGTAAATAAGTTATTGGGCTTTATTCTTATCAATTTAGATTTGTTAATCATATTTGAATTGACTGAAAATGGTCTTATTAACACATGAACACTATACTGTGTAATATGTTTACAGATATATTTAAGAAGTACAATACAAGACAAGCAAAAGTTTCATTTGTGGGCCATATTTCATTGTACTTTTTGAATTAGCTGAGGGCCAATTCAAAATGGACACCCCTATAGACTCTCAGTAAGAGAAAGCTGCATGATGACAAATCACTGTTCAGGTCTGTATGTGTGTATGACATTAACAGATGATTGAGGAGAGACACAGGTGATGAATCATTTCAGAAATAAGAAAGCACATGTGATGATTTCATGGATTGTTGAACCCTGCATGCTCACCCATATTCTCAATCGATCTTCTCAACAGGGAGGCAACTCCTATGAGGAGATGAAAAAAAAGCTGAGTGATCCAGCATCTCTCTCACAGATCACTGTTGTAAGTGATTGATTAACACTAATCCCTTTTAATTATTAACTATGCACTAATACCCCAATGGTAAATATGATACTAATCTGTGAATGCTTACAATGTTGATATTTCCTCCCAGATGTCATGTAAAAAAAAATGATCCTGCATTACACTAATCTCAATCCTTTTTTAATTATTAACTAATATCCCAATTGTAAATATGACTAATGTGTTGAAATATACTCATACTACTCCTCAAATGCTTACAATTTAGACGTTTTCTCCCAGATGTCATGTAAAAACCACCAGAATGATGATTTCCCTCACCTATCTGCAGGATCTGAACAACACTAATCTCAATAAGAGTGCTGTTGGGGGGGGATACGGGGCTCCTGGAGGCCCCGCCAGCTCCCCTCCTTCCTACAGGATCCACGGAGGGGATCTGTCCCCTAGACCCTCCACCCCCAGCAGCCCGTCCACCCAGAGAAACTCAGCCTCCGTGACCCTCTCCCCCTCCTCCCCCTCTACTGGAGGCTCTGTCATGTTTCTGGCCCCGGAGCTCCTCGTCAACAAGACCCCCGACGAGCTGCCGGCTGATGTGGACCCCGGCCTGAGAGAGGTGGGTGCAGAGTCAGGGTGTAGCAGACAAAATGCTAACTTAGCCTGAGTTTAATATCTATATTATTATCATTATTTGCCTAGAAAGCACATGTTTGCATTTAGTCTCTTCCTCCAATTGTCGGCCTGAGAGAGGTGGGTGCAGAGTCAGGGGGTGTTTCTCAATGTCGAGGACGCTTCCTTGGTAGGACAAGTCCCTCCGAGTCAGGTCCTTCAGAAGCGAGGCAAGAATCCTGCCTAGCCTCGGAAAACAAAGAATTGTGGAACAGGTGTGCGTCATATGCGAGGCCCCGCCTTAAATGGAGCGCGATTTCCGCCAAAGATTTTGGAAATTGGTCCGTGCGCAAAGCATTGTGGGGATTTTAAGACCGCGGAGGATACACATGTGCAGCCTAGAAATGTCTCCAAACGAAGTACGCCGGGCTCGGTAGAATTCCGAGTATGCTGGACATTGGAACAGTCCTTCGGCGGCACTCGATGACGTAGCATGCTTGAAATAGTGGCTCTGGAGCAGCCTTCCTCGACATTGAGAAACACCCTGAGTGTAGGAGACAAAACGCTAACTTAGCCTCACCACCTTCAAAAAACTCACCTCTTCAAACTGGCTTTTAATGTGTTTTGGTCAGTAAACATGGGGAAAAATAAAAAGTTATTACACTAATTGTGTGAATTACTAAGCCAGTTAAAAGAATGTCATGATTGCTTTTTTAACAGATCTATTAAGAGTCTTCTAAATTGAATATCTCTGAAAGGTAATCCAATATTTACTAGTACAGGTGCACCGAATGATAAGGTTATGGTATAAAAAGCACAAACACATGATTAGTAAAGCTCTTTATTCAGAATGACAGTTGAACAGCGGTGCTTTACTAAATAATACCTGCATTTTCTTAGCCCTTCTTTGTGGTTTCCTATAAAGAAAATGTACATACAGACTCAAAATGACAATGCAATGTCTACAGAGAGACACAAAATAACTAAAACATATGCATAATGACTAAAAGGAGATAAGTATTATGTATTTATTTCAACAAGGACCATGCATACAAATACATTAATCTCACAAAAGAGAAGAGATTAATTATGCCAGATTTTAGCGAATAGCTCATTTCCATCTGCTGTCAGATGGAAAACAACCTTGAAGAAATGCAAACTGACAACAAATAGACACAAAATAACAACAAAGATACACATAGAAAGACACACACATAACTACAAAGAGACAATAGTAATCGTAGGATAATGATAGGAAAAAAACAACCACAAAGAGACACATGTAATCAAGTGGTTTGTAAAATAATGTGATTCAGTGAAAGGTGTATTATATTTAACCTGTGTGTCCTGCAGTACCTCAGTGTGTCCAGCAGAGGTCAGCCTTACTCTATTGTTCCCCTGTGTTTTCAGGACTACCTGTCTGATAAGGACTTTGAGAACCTGCTGGGAACAACTCGAGCAGATTTCAAGCGGCTACCGAAGTGGAGGCAGAGTGACATGAAGAAAAAAGCAGGACTTTTCTGAAAAAACCCCACATATTTTTAGCAGATACATGTCTTTTTAAAACTAAATAAGGCAGCTGTTCGCAAACAGGCCTTAATCATATCACCTAAATGTTGTTTTTTAATACTTTCTTCCACCATCAACCCATTAAAACAATTTAAAATGCTTATTTCCATGATTGTGATTTAACTAAATAACTTATGCTTTAAATTAATTTTTAATTGTGATGCTTTGTATTTATCTATATTTTTCAATGTTTTAAGCTGATCTTACCATGATTACATTTTCTCAGGATGTTATTGCCATTTGCTGAATCGCTTACATTATGAATAAAAACCCAAAAACCTTTCATGAGAAATTCTTCTGGTTTTATTTGAGAGCTAGTGCAAAGGTATAATAACAGACAAGACAGGAATAATGTGAAATATAAAGAGGTTTATGACATGAAACACTTGGTGATTAGCTTCAATTTTGCAGATTTATGTATGACTTTCTTAATATTCTCAATAAAAAAGTCTTAAAGGTAGGGTAGGTAAGTTTGAGAAACCGGCTCGAGATACACTTTTTGTTATATTCCATGGAATGCTCTTAACATCCCGATAGCAATGAATATCTTAAGTGCTTTGACAAAAAAATCCATAAAAAAATGTCATCTGTGGAAGCCGTAATACTGTAAAAAGTACCATGCGTGAATTATGTCAATCAGTGATCACTACAGACCAATCATTTTACCCGGCCCGGCTAAAATAACTGGATGGCCTACCTGCCTGTCAGCCTTCCATCTGGGCACAAACTTATCTCGTGCCCTCATTGGTCATGTGCGCGTTCGTGTGTGTTGGAGGAGGGGCTCTATAAGGAAGTGGCAGATTTTCTCCGTTTGTGTATTTTCAAATTCTAGCGATCTCGAGCCGGTTTCTCAAACTTACCTACCCTACCTTTAAGGGAGTTTAAAAAGGCTGTTTAAAAAACGAAAACACAGACACACACGGCTCTAAATGAGCGTTTTAAAATCATACCGGTCCAGTTAGCGTCATCATTACGGCACAAAAACAGACAACATAAATCAATGTGAAGTCACTAAATCTGTTAGGTGCTTGTTGTGCTTTTAATACATCGTGTCCATGATTCGTATGATCCTGAAGCGTCAACACATTTATAAACATTACAACACTATTCAGGAATATCCAAAAGCTGGATTTTACTCCTGTAATTTATTGTACTTCTCCCCAATATGAAATATACAGTTTAAAGACTTTCCTTAAATAATTTACCACACTGCTCGTTCATTCATTCACTCTCTTGTTGCTTCAATCAAACACACTTCTCTTTGAAAATTACAAAACAACAGGAAAGTGTTAGGCAGACAACGGTGAGTCAGCATCCCATTAAATATTTGATCAGAGTTAAATTACGTAGCTTTAAAACTGGACATGGTCCTTTTAGAGTTTCCAGAAAAACACATGGAGGTTTTTTTTTACTGAGCGTCCACGAGCATGAGGTGCACAAAGAGTCCGGCGGAGCAGATGACGTCTCCTCTCTTGGTGAGCAGGGGGACGTGGCGATATCCTGGGACAAAAAGAGGAAGTGGGTTGAAGTAATTATTCAGACCGCTTAATAAGGAACACAGAAAGTGGAATCATGTGATTTAAATAATGCTGTCAGCAATTCTTGTTCATGGAAAATCAGAGCTTTAGTGCTTATTCTGCTCATTTTCAGGTGTATATCAGTATGTAGTGTCTCTACTTTAAAGAGTCCTCTCCTGCTGATGTTCAGGTGTATATCAGTGTGTAGTGTCTCTACTTTAAAGAGTCCTCTCCTGCTGATGTTCAGGTGTATATCAGTGTGTAGTGTCTCTACTTTAAAGAGTCCTCTCCTGCTGATGTTCAGGTGTATATCAGTATGTAGTGTCTCTACTTTAAAGAGTCCTCTCCTGCTGATGTTCAGGTGTATATCAGTATGTAGTGTCTCTACTTTAAAGAGTCCTCTCCTGCTGATGTTCAGGTGTATATCAGTATGTAGTGTCTCTACTTTAAAGAGTCCTCTCCTGCTGATGTTCAGGTGTATATCAGTGTGTAGTGTCTCTACTTCAAAGAGTCCTCTCCTGCTGATGTTCAGGTGTATATCAGTGTGTAGTGTCTCTACTTTAAAGAGTCCTCTCCTGCTGATGTTCAGGTGTATATCAGTGTGTAGTGTCTCTACTTTAAAGAGTCCTCTCCTGCTGATGTTCAGGTGTATATCAGTATGTAGTGTCTCTACTTTAAAGAGTCCTCTCCTGCTGATGTCCAGGTGTATATCAGTATGTAGTGTCTCTACTTTAAAGAGTCCTCTCCTGCTGATGTTCAGGTGTATATCAGTATGTAGTGTCTCTACTTTAAAGAGTCCTCTCCTGCTGATGTTCAGGTGTATATCAGTATGTAGTGTCTCTACTGTGACATGTCTCCATGCTCTAATGTTCAGAAAGCTCTTTATTTTTCTCATACTGCCTGTGCTGCAGCACCTCTTTTCACCCTCTGTCTGAAACCAGAGCCCAGTCTGCTCTGATTGGTTAGCTGGACGGCTCTGTTGTGATTGGTCAACAGCTTAGAGATGTCGAAAAAGCAGCGCAAGTGTTTTACAGTGATGTCACTATGTTCTGAATGTTGTACATGTAGCCTTTGCAGACCACACACTTTAAGAGGTGTTTCATGTAGCCTAGCTGATATGTAGTTGAGTGCTGGACTCTCTTACCGTTCTGTACGCTGCTGAGCGGTAGACAGTACTGCCCGATGAGGTCATTCTGGGATGTTGAGTCATAGTCCTCCACCACAAACCGCAGGAGGGCCAGCTCTGCCACGTGGATGTTGAACTGGAACTTCTCATTCCACATCGGGTTGAACCCTGCAGGCATGGAGTATTGTTGTATGAGGGTTTTCAGTCTGTGGCTATAAGGATGGTTTTATTGTCTCGTGCTTTTACATTAGTTTCTTTTTGTCCTATCGGTTTTCTCTAAATGTAATTAAGCTGCTTTTTTATATATGTATTGATGCACAGCACTTTGGTCAACTCTGTTGTTTTTAAATGTGCTATATAAATAAAGTTGGATTGGATTGGATATATGATTATTTCCTGATGTGTGATTTTCTCACCGTTGTTATCGATGTAGTGCGTCTCCTTGCTGGCGTTGTCTGCCGGGACGCCGTAGATCTCCATTCGAACCAGAGGGTCGACGATGGATTTGTGTTTGTCCTTGTTGATTTTAGGTAGCTGCTGAGCTGAGATCACCTTTAGTCATTTGAAAGAAACCAATCAATTAAAAAGGAAATCACTTCCAGGTACCAGATATCTCTTTCTTTGAGGCGTAATATCTCGTACTGTTGGGAAAATACTGAATGTACTCTTCCAATATCAGAGTACACATTGTTGGGGAAATATTTTCCAAGGCCCATAACTTTGACCCAGTGTATCAGTTCATGTCCTGACTGAGCACACGCACCTGTGACCTTGGCTGCTGTGCTCTCAGTGTTGTGTCTCCCTGTTCCTGCCTGTTGGCTTCAGCTGATAGAGGTGTTATGGTTCTATCTTGTTATGCACAATGTTGATTATTCTCTCTGAACTAGCTAAATACACGGGTCTGGGGTAGAGTTCTTCAGAATTGACGTGGCAACTCTACCGTGAAGTCAGAACCTCTGACTCTTTGACTTGTTTTGTGAATTCTCCGGCCGAAGCTCCTAAATAAACCATCAGTGTTTGACATCAAAGCTCCAGCTCTCCCCGTGTCTCCTTTTGAGTCGGTGACTCCTCCTGCATTGCTGCACAGAAGTTTCCCCCACACACATGATAACAAAGGTATCCCAACTGTAGCTGTGTACATGACAGGATGTATGATTACCTAGAAGAGCATCAGGACTGTTTTAGGCATATGATAGCTATGTGATTAACATGATGACTCAGCCTCTATGGAGATAGACATATGACAAGCATGATCATTTCTGACGTGGAGCTAATCTGAAGTAAACATTGAATACTGCTTTCTATTCCTCCATCTTGTGACTGTGTAACTCCCTCTCTTGGATATCAGCATGTGAAGGACACTGCTCAGGAACTAGTTGTACCAAATGCTCTGTATGTGATGACTACTTCCATTCTGGAGAGGATAATAAATACATGGATCCTGAGATTGAAGCTCAAGCCGGTGACAAGTGATATTTGTCTAACACTTACCATCACATAGAAGGTCTTCCTCTTCAGCCAGGGCCCTGTGTTGGGATCAAACTGAGAGGAAAGGCTTCTCTGAAATTCTGGTTTCAGGACGTATCCGCTCAAACCGTTCTGCAGAAACCGACCCTGGTTTATGTGCATCTCCTTAGAGGGAGTCTGGAAGTTCAGCGCCACTGGAAACCAAACCAGAAAGACTCTTAATAACAATAACACTTCATATACTAATAGCTAGATTTCTGGATATATTAATGGTAGCGTACCTATCTGGCAGCCGACGTTCCACATAGGAACAGGGTTATAGTTTGAGGAGTCGGTTCTGGATCCGGCTGGGTAGATCCTGCTCAGTTTGTCTATGTTGTGATGGATATATGCAGTCCCTATAAGAAGACATTAAACACAATAAAGTTTGATTTGATTTGATACTTTCCTTGTGATAAATCATAATCCACTCGCAGTGTTGTTAGCAGAGATGGCAAAAGTACACACATCCTTTACTCAAGTAGAAGTACAGATACTTGTGTTTAAAAATACTCTGGTAAAAGTAGAAGTACTGACTAAACTTCTTTACTCAAGTCAAAGTAAAGAGGGCTTTGAAATGTACTTCAGTAAAAAGTACCCATAACTAGCAGCTGTTTTAAAGAGTACCTGACCTCCCTTTATATTAATAGAACAATAATGTCATTGTTAGCTAATGAATGTTTCCATGCTGAACAACGGCAACATGACAACGTTTTCATTGGTCCCTCTTCTTTAGAGAAGACCAGGAAATGATGGATACACGGATCGTGTTCAAATCAATAGGCACGCAATGACTCTAAATAATAATGATCACGCCACCAAACACACATTCAAACTAAAGGAACCAGCCTGTTTGGAAAATGTGAGAAGTAGAAAGTACAGGTATTTGAGTTCAACATGTAAGAAGTAGAAAGTACAGGTATTTGTGTTCAACATGTAAGAAGTAGAAAGTACAGGTATTTGTGTTCAAAATGTAAGAAGTAGAAAGTACAGGTATTTGGGTTCAACATGTAAGAAGTAGAAAGTACAGGTATTTGTGTTCAACATGTAAGAAGTAGAAAGTACAGGTATTTGTGTTCAACATGTAAGAAGTAGAAAGTACAGGTATTTGTGTTCAACATGTAAGAAGTAGAAAGTACAGGTATTTGGGTTCAACATGTAAGAAGTAGAAAGTACAGGTATTTATGTTCAACATGTAAGAAGTAGAAAGTACAGGTATTTGGGTTCAACATGTAAGAAGTAGAAAGTACAGGTATTTGAGTTCAACATGTAAGAAGTAGAAAGTACAGGTATTTGTGTTCAACATGTAAGAAGTAGAAAGTACAGGTATTTGTGTTCAACATGTAAGAAGTAGAAAGTACAGGTATTTGTGTTCAACATGTAAGAAGTAGAAAGTACAGGTATTTGTGTTCAACATGTAAGAAGTAGAAAGTACAGGTATTTGAGTTCAACATGTAAGAAGTAGAAAGTACAGGTATTTGTGTTCAACATGTAAGAAGTAGAAAGTACAGGTATTTGAGTTCAACATGTAAGAAGTAGAAAGTACAGGTATTTGTGTTCAACATGTAAGAAGTAGAAAGTACAGGTATTTGTGTTCAAAATGTAAGAAGTAAAAGTAAAAAGTCGTCAGAAAAGTAAGTAGTGGAGTAAAGTACTGATACCAGAAACATGTACTTAAGTACAGTAACAAAGTATTTGTACTCCACTACTTCCCACCTCTGTTTGTTAGTGAGATGTTTACCTGAGTTCTCGGCCAGGTTGAAGGCTTTGCTCTCCTTGAAGGACGACATCTCGTAGAAGACTTGGCAGTCCTTGGCGTGTTCGAATCCGCTGAAGTGGACGCTCTTACAGTAGACCACGATGTCTGACAGCGCTTTGGCTAGTTTGATTTTTGATTTCTAAGAGAGACAGAAAAAAGGCTCAGTTTAGTTGAAGAAAATACATATATTTGAACATATATTTGATCTGTGTGTGTACTTATTTAAATAGGAATGCTCTGGTCGTGGCCCAAAATTACAAATTGTACACAAAGAATATACTAAGAATTCCATATAAGCTACATATATTCATTTTTTAATGTACTTCAAGTTAGTAAAAAACATTTCTCTCACCTTTGATTTAGATTTATGTCCGTTCTCTTTACAGTCTGCAGCCTCGTCCTCCTCAGACACGGTGTCTTCTTCTAAGGTGCTGTTGTTGTTGTTGAGCGCAGCATCCAGTTTGTTTAATCGTTTTCCCTTAATGAGGAACTTGCCCTTCAGCCCCTGCACAGAAAACGGGTTTCACTGTTAAAATACTGGGAAGCTGTGTCTTATTTTCCAGGGAAACATGTGTTATTGATTACGTCTGATCAATCACCCTAGGCAGTAAATGACAGAGTGAAAAAGGTTTTGAAATCCGTAATTATAGCATATTTTGAGGTCACATGGCAATCATCCCATGGGTGCAAGAAATACACATGGCTTGGGAATGTAAATTCATATTTCCCCGCCTCTCTTAGTTTATTTTCTAGTACTAAATACTTTTTCAGTACGTCTGGGAGTCACGCTTATCATCAGAGCTATAATATGTAAGATATATATATAAAGATTATAAGGCAATTAACAAGAACAATAAACCTTGTTTGTAGCAGAAAACGACCAAAATGATTATAATGCTTGCCCCTGGTCGCATACTCCACTTTGCCACCGGCTTCTCTTATCAAACAAAGTGTTCTCTCACACACTGCAAAGTCTCAAATCTAGTGACAATCTGTTGGTTAATAAACAGCTAATCTCTGAGCGAGATAATAAAGTGAAAAACTCTAGATCGTGTGTGGGTGGAGCAGAGGCTTTGAGATGCTGCTGTTTTGATTTGCTTTCATGTGGCGCTCACATCATTCCCAGACAAATCTAATAGTCACGTTAGAGTAAACAGGACAGTGAGGTGGATCATTAACTTAAGAGAAATGATTTGTAGGTGCCGCCTTCCTTTGGTGTTTGTTTAGGGGCTGTGAATGTTCAAATAGAGATCAGAGTAGCTAACACACCTCAGGTGAGGGGAAGTCGGAGGGCATGGTGTTTCCCACAGGCTTCGTGAGCAGAGCCTCTCCCAGGATGGAGATCAGGTGATGGGCCATGAGCTTCTGCTGGTCCACGCTGCAGTGGTTCTCCAGGGACAGGATCACCGGGTAGTCAGAGGTCTGGAGGAACAGAATAAACAATCATGCCGTGATGCATCCAACTTTAAAGAGGCCCTATAATGCTTTGTTGAGTTTTCCCTTTCCTGTGTTGTAATGTTTGTGCATGTAATTGGTCTGCAAAGGCTAACATCCAAAGTTCCCTGCAGAGGGAGTTTCTCTCGCCTCGATTGGACTCCTTTGTTTACTTTCTGAATATTGTGACATCGCTATGTAACACACACGCTTTGATTGGCTAGCGCTCCAACACATTGTACTAATTACTAATGCAGTATGAACCTGAACATGTGCAGAATATGTCCCCTTGAAATGTCTTGCAATTGAATGCTACACATACTTTGAAGGCGTAGTCGTTGATGGCTTTGATGACGTCTCTGAAGAGCACTTTGGATGTGAGTGTGTATCCGTGGTAAATGACCGGCTCTCCGTTAGCCCCGTCCCAACAGTCCAGCTCCACACAGCGGCAGCTCTTCATCAGCGCTCTGCAGGGAGAGAAAACATTCTTTAAAAAACCTGCACAGTGCTTTGTGTGTAAGAATAAACCAAGATGGGGTAAAGCTGTTTCCATCTGTTATGTTCAAGTTACTTTATGTAGGCTTCTGTGCTGCTGGGCCCTTTGAGTTGGTCTTCCATCAGGTACGTGTTGTGTGACGATGAGATGTAGTAGTGGTTGAGGGGCTGGTGCATGTCCTGATACACCTGTTTGTGTGCCGGGTTGAAGATGGAGCCCTCCTCCCTGTGCAGGTACATCAGGAAGCCATCTTTGGACATGCGTTTGTTCTGCTTCGCTGGTGGACGAAAGTCAGAAAGAACCATGAATATGTGGACATTTATCGCTCATAATGTTTAAAACCCCTTAAGTCTTCCTACCTGTTCCATCCACTTCGTATTTCTCTATCAGCTTGAGAGCGTCCTCCATGGACACCTTCTCCATCTGCTCGGTCAGCAGGAAGTTCAGCAGGTCTTTGCTGCTCATCTGACCCTCGGTTTGAGCGTACTTCCCGTAGATCACGTCGACCTCCTCTCGGTGCGTCAGCAGGTCGTAGAAGTGCTCGATCTCCTCGCCCTCCAAGGAGCCTGAGTTGGACGTGTCGCATGTCTGTAAGACACGATGAGACAATCAATCAACCAGACAATGGATATGGATACTACATTGATCGGCAGGATGCAACGGCTCACCTTGAAAATCTCCGCAGCGTAAGTGTCGTCCACTTCCACGTTGACCTGCCTCAGGAAGTGCTTCAGCTCCTTCAGCGTCATCTTGTTGTCTGCGTTCTTGTCTGCTTTCCGCATGCAGTTGATGATCCAACTGTCATGAAGATGTAAGGATTATACTGGAACTGATTAAAAACTTGACAGATAAAAAAAACCTGGAGGAACATGTATGCAAATGTCCCAAAGAAAAACTTAGTGAAGGATACTGCTCACTCTTCTGCTGGCGGCTCAGGTTGCGCATGTTATGGATGATCTTGTCCAGGCCGCTGACCCACTGCTTCGCCTCCGACCCATTGGCCGCCATCAGATCCAGATTTTTCTTGCGGCCCTTGAAGATGATGGAGAAGCACATTTCTTCCACGCTGGGGTCGGTGTGTTTGTTGAGACCTTCAGATTGACGGCCTTTTCGGATTGACTCAATGTCATCGATGGAGACTGGAGAGAGGAAGGCGTTAATGTAGCTTAATGCAACATCTACAAAACATGTTTGTGCATCAAGGCATTAAGTTGTTTTACTATGGATCACTTTTTCCATCATTAGCGCTATGATTAGTGTTAATAGCTTCAATAGAAACACATGTACAGTAGCTGTTGGCCCCTTGGAAAAAGTCTTTATCCTCCCCCTTTAGACACATCAGTATCTCGCAGCACAACAAGCTGTTTTTACGTCTTATCTGCAGGAAGGCGTCTGTTCCTTTGTGATAGCTCGCTTCTGTGGCCTTCACTCACAAGGCATATCAGTTGCATGTTTAAACATCCAGCAGACACAGAGCAACATTAGCATCTATTTCCGATTGTTTTTTAACCTTCCTTCTAGCTCTGTTTAAGTCTCCAACAGATCAGGAAAGAAATATCTTGGGTGCATGCACTACTGTATGTTAACCCTAACCCTAACCCTGTCTGAAAATATGTCTGGTCCTAAAGGAGATAAATGCAAAATGCTCCAAAACTAAAACCCTTTCCTCATACAGAAATCCAAAACAACCTCCAGTGAGACATGAACTTGTACAACATAATTCTTTCTCACTAACATGTTTCAAAACAGCAGTATCTTAATCTTGTCTAGCCCAAACTGAACACACATTTAAGAGTCCTCTGAGACAGGACGGTCTCTCAGGCATTTTGTTGTTGTCGGCTAAACATTTGGGTTCTTTAGCAACGCAACCACATTCCTTGGAGATTACATTACTTTACTTAACAACACTTCGTCTCACACACTTGCAACACATAAAATACCACATTTCTAGGACAAAAACATATACAAACACACGTACTGAAGCTCTCTGCACACACACAGCCAGCTTAATGTACGGAAGAGCCGCCCATGATGTAATCACAACCGCCCCGGCAACCAAACACTAAAGACCAGGCTTAGCTAAGAGGCCATATGTTGCAGCGGGGTTACAATCACAGTGTTTCCAGCCTGGGCATCCCGAGGCTGGAGAGGCTATGAAAGAGCAGCCATTGTTCCTGAGAGAGAATCAGAGACTATTTAGGGCCGGGGTGAATCTAAAGGTCGGACTACTTGGAGAGAAAAGAATGGGCGGTTTGGTGAAACACACCCTGATGAAAATACCTTGGAGGCATTCACCAGAAGCAGAGTGTTTGTTGTTGATCAGCTTGCACATTATCCCCAGCAGTGGGTTGGTGAATTTGGATCATTTTCAAAGAATCCCATCCCTCTATAAAGCCCAAATCTTGTCATCCGTGTCACGCCGACATTGCTTGAATACCAGATGAAATACCGGAGATCATTGTGCAGGAGCGACGTTCATGCAGCTGATTCTAAAATGCTTTTTTCTTCAAAGGGAATTTAGCATTTAGCAGTAAAGAGGTGGTTTTTCTGTGAGGTGGAGCGTGACCAGGCGTGGGGGATAATGGATTACATGTAACGGGATTACGTAATCAGGATAGGTAACTTGATCCCTTACAGTTACATAAAAAATACCTAATCTGATTAATGTAAAATCTTTTTTAAAAATGGGGATTACTAGCAGGATTACAATGTCACAATACATTTTACGTACCGACTGAATTTTAGTTTTGGTTTTCATTCTTCTTTCTTTAAAATATCTCTTTTACAATGCAGTCGGTGGAGGCCTGATTTATTATACAAATATGGCCAAGCAATGTATGGAAAGGCATGCAATCTATGGCAGTTTTTATTCTCTGTTCCAGTCTAAAAGTTGGCTTAACTTTAGGTTGCAAATTGTGGTCAGAGAATCCTTTCAGCTAATGAGTTAACAAGGTCTTTGGATTTATGTGACATGTTGACTTACGTTATAGAGAATTCCTTCACGCCTGAAACACGGCCGCAGGAGTACGCACACTTTGCCGTGATGTTTTTGGCCTCAGGGTTGAATTTTTCAGCTTGTAACAGCATAATTATTATACCTAACGAACGGCATTCAAGACAATAACTTTCCTCGTATGTTAAGACTTGTTTGACGCCATTAATATTGCCTGCAAATATCATCAATCACCTTTATCTCTGTGACAAATAGCTCACTGACAGCTATACGAGGGAAGTGTCTCGGGAGATGTATGTGTGTTATATTTACAGTGGAGTGACATCTACCTCATGTGACCCTGACAGTGAGTACCTGCATGTGTGTGTGTGCTAGGGTTAGTGTGTGAATGCTATCAAGGCAAATGACAGGGAGAGTGTGGGAAAAGTGAACAGACGCATATAGGGACTGATGAGAAGTGATCTAGTTAGTGAGTAACAGATGAGTTACTGTACATTGAAATGTGTTCGTAGCATTGAAACAGATTGTGGTTTTGTAAAGCAGCAGATAGAAACATGTCACAGTAGAGGGACAAAATACAAATATGAACCTAAAAAAAAGAAGCTTTTAAAGACTACGTGCTTCCCAACTCCTTATGCCAAAGCACTTTACCTGATTGGTCATTATGTCTTGCTAAAGCCCACAGGAAAGCAATAAAACGTGCTGTCTCATTTCCGTAAACAAACACATGGGAACTTGAAGCCAATTAGCTGCAAAAAGCTGACCGTTCACATGACTGCATCGCTCCATATGGCCTCTGTGTGTGTCTGTGTGTCTGTATGGGCATATAGAGCGCACTGCTTTGTGTGTTAGTGTTTGTTTAAGACTGAGGCTCGGGGCAGAGGTTATCACGTCTGGTAGCAGCAGCCGGGAGATCAGTACACACACATTCACACTCACTGTGACCAGATTTCAGAGGTAAGTAATCAGTTTCACACACACACACACACACACACACACACACACACACACACACACACACACATTCACACTCACTGTGGGTTACTGAACCCGATTTCAGAGGTAAGTAATCAGTTTCACACACACACACACACACACACACACACACACACACACACACACACACACACACACACACACACACACACACACACACACACACACACACACACACACACACACACACACACACACACACACACACACACACACACACACACACACAGAAATACACCAGTATTTTCCAGTCTGTCTTTGGCCACACTACGGTATCTGTGTGAGTTGTTTCCATTTTCTCAGAAATGTTTTATGAGTACCAGTGGGTGTTAAGGGGTGTGTTTGCAAGGAGCTAATTGTTGAGATCTGAAAGGAGAACTATATGTTGATGGAATAATAGCAAGCAGATGTAAAGCTCAAACATATAGTAGGATGATCTAAATAACAATACCCTACAGCAACCAAGATTTTAGGTTAAAACATTATGCCATGCTTACAAATGATGGCTTTTGGTGACACATCTTCAAAAGCAAAAAAAAGTGCAGTAACTTATATAATTCTGAAGATTGATCTGACACTTACACGTCTGGTTTTTCCTGAATGTTTTGTGGGACTTGTACCACAGCGTCTTGCAGTCCTCCTGCAGTTTGAAGAAGCGGTTCCTCTTCCAGGAGCTCGAGCGGATCTTGATCAGTTCCCCGCCGACCAGCAGGAAATTTAGATCTGCATCTCCCTCCAATCCTGCAGGAGAGAATCAAATATATTATCACCGTACATTATTTATGGATTATGACAGTGTTAAGGGGAAATTGTACGTTCCTCTACATTCTTAGAAATAACAGTTAATGTCAACATAACCGTACTGTTATTGGTCGAGCTACAACAACATGGAGTTACATTTCTCCTTCAGCCATTAATTTTAAAAAATGTGTTTTACCCTCACTGCCCCAATTTGCAAAACAAAGGTCAAAGTTCCAAGGCCAAGACAATGCTTGGATTGTCTTGGTTTTAACTTGCGTCACATTTAATCAAACAAAACTTTGCTCACAGGAAGAGGGTTTATTTGAAGACTTGCTCTTATAATTCTTCAAGTCTCCAACATTATGACATCTAGAGGTTTTTGTTTTAATATTTCAGAATTTCATATAATATAATTCCTGGACCACTTATACTATACCCTGCTATCTTGACAAGCCAGAGTACATTTACTGTTATGTGTCAAATCAATGGTGGGGCCCTTTAAAAAGGCCCTAGTATACTTCCTGTAGTATAGGTTTGTGTGCATGTAAATGGTCTGCAAAGGCGAAAATGTGTGTTCCCTCCAGAGGGAGTTTCTCTCCAACACACTCCCCCCACCCTGAAACGCCTCCATTAGAGTCCTTTGTTTACTTCAGGAACCTAGTGACATCACTTTGTAACATTTGCGCTCCTATTGTCTAGTAGTGCTTCAACACATTGTACGTGATCACAACAGATTAACGTATGTCTGAAAAAGCCTGTGTAGTTTAATAATGGAAATCTGAGCGCAGTCAGCCGATCATGAATTTCTCAGTGATTGTGTTTCCAACATTCCCTGAGTGTACTTCTTTTTTTAGCTGTACAGTACTCATAGCGTTTCACAACAGATGAGCAGTGCCAGTGTCTTATCAATCCGGTGAAGTAATATACTGAGTGTGGCTTTCCTGGAAGGGAGTGTAACATCTGTAAGAAGGCACAATAACCTCACAGGACAATGTTTGTTTTCCATCAGTGCAGATGTGAGGTAATGGCGTTAGTCAGTGCCTGTGGGTGGGACTGGACTTTGCACATGCTGTCATGCATCACACCAGCTTAAAATGGACGTTACATATAATTAGGAGGGGTTGTATACAAAAATGTAAGCAGGGCATTTTACACACGCTATAACTCAGCTGGTGTCAGGGTAGTGGGCAGGGCCGCAACATTTCACACATTTTTTCCAACCAAACTGCACCACAGAGGCTGCTTATGAGGCTTTCTGCAGGCAGGAAGGAGCCTCAGCTGCTTAGTCAGACTTTCCATTGGAGGCCTAACATCTCCAGTCTTTAGTGACATCTTTATCATCTCCTTTTTCATGCTATCTACCTCCAGCTGCAGCAAACACGCGTCCCTGTCATTATCGTGTACATACTGTGCATTCAAGAAGTATAGTGTGTGTGTGTGTGTGTGTGTGTGTGTGTGTGTGTGTGTGTGTGTGTGTGTGTGTGTGTGTGTGTGTGTATGTGTATGTGTATGTGTGTGTGTGTGTGTGTGTGTGTGTGTGTGTGTGTGTGAGGCAAGCTAGGGCAAGATGGCAAGAATTAGGAAGTAATGCCTCCGAGGAGTTGAGTAATGATAAGGGTTCTCACACAGCCTTTTAGTTTTTCCCAATAACTGAGAGGTAGGAAATCTAAAGAAACACATGCTCCAAATGTCCCAATTATTCATTCTACATTAAAAGTGTAAGCAAAACAAAACATATGGTGCAACAGGTTGTTACAATCGAAGAAGTCTGTGAATAAAAGCTTCAATGTAACACATGTATTGTCTTGTAATTGCTTCACTATAGCATGATTTGCAGAGTAGAGCTTTTAAAACACTTTGCATGTTATTACTCTGCTTTCTTTTTTCCTTTAAATTGACTCATTATGCACATATGCTGCACAACAGGAATCCCCCTCTTTGCATTCAGTTATGTTAAAGGTTAAAACGCCTTCTTTTGTCTGTCCCTGTTTTGAAAAGGTAGTGACCCCTCCTCTAAATGGTAGCTAATAGAAAATGCACCCATCCAGGCAATAAGGAAGCCTCTACGTATGTTCCTCCCTGGAACATATGATCAGTGCTGACTAGATGAAGATCTCATCCAGGTGGTCTACATATTCAATATGCGCGCTCCCGTCGTTTTGTGCCCAAACAAAGCTGTACAAACCTAAAGCTCGTACACATTTTACACCTTTTTTTGGGGGGGGGGGGACTTACCTAGCCGTTTCCCATTCTCGTGCGCAATTCTTTTCGCCTTCTCCAGGAAAGCCTCCTCTTCGGATTTGGTTCTTTTCAAGCGTTTGGATAAACAAGACATTTCGGACAGGATTCACTTTTTCTTTTGTTTGTTTTACGATAAAAACACCCCAAAAAAAGTATCCAGACGGTGTTTAATGTGTGCTCCGTGTGGAGGAGAAGCACCACGTAGGCTACTGTAGTTCCCCCCATGGGGCGGGTCTAAACTCATCCACTACTCTGTTATATTCCCTGCATCAGTCACTGTACAGATGGGGACTTCGAAGGCTTTGGGGAGGTGTATGCATGGTAATTTAGCGCAAAAAAACACTATTAAATCTGATTTGGGTTAAAAAATGTCACAAGCAAGTCGATCCGACTTTCAGTATTGAGGAGTAACTTCATGAAGGAGTTCCCATTGCTTTAGGAAGAGAAGATTGTAGGCTACATTATGACTTGAAATGGTAGTTGCATATGCCTACTTCACATTATTTTTCTTCTGTGCATGGACTTGGCTGCATGCATAGGCTTAGTTTGCCCAAAAAATGTTGTTATTATCTTGAATAATGCTGTTATATGATGAAATAGCGCCACCCCATGGTTCGTGTAGGCCTTCATCTACTGTGCTAGTTGAACCCTTGTCTTTAAAAAAATCTGTACAAGTCATTTCAAAGGCTGTGGTCGGGAATGACTGGATGTGTTGTGAGAGTAAATTGTGACACTGTGCTGGCAGCAAAAACAACTCAAACCTGAAAATCTGGGGCACTAATTCGCTGGAAATGACAGCTACTGGAATGCTTTATCATCACTAAACTATACAAACAAATCTGGCATAGTTTTTTTATTTTCTTATCAAGATCATAAGCTTTACTGTACCCATGCAGTGAAACATCTGTCTTGGGCTTTTTCAGAAACAGAAATGCTTTAATAATCCAGGGGGAAATATATTTGTTGTGCCAGTTGTTCCATTATAGAATGAATTAAATAATTACATTTAAATAATAAAATAATAAAATCTACAATAAGTTATATAAACATAATAATTCATGTAAAATATCAAATAAAAAGTCAAGTGCCTGCCGCGCTGAGGGAGGAGTTAAACACCATTCCACATACATGAAACATACACAAAAGTGGCAAAAAATATTTCATTTTCTTTCTGTAAAATAATTTCATTGAAAACTAAAAATAATTCTAGTATACTGAATATTTCCAATACATGGAAAGCACTGGGAACAATGTGCTTGGAGAGTAGTAGAAATAATAGACAGTGTAGTAAATCTGTGCGTCACCAAACACTCACCATGTTTCGGAGCTGTGCCATTTGACTCCATTCTGATTCCTGTCAAAATAAAATCACCATACGCCGGGGTAAAGTCCTTTTCTCCTCCAAAATGGTGTCAGATATACTATAATAGTTATAATAACATAGTTAGTTTGTCCTACGTAGTGAACAGATCAGCCGGTGTGTCCCTCTGAGCAGCCTCACACAGTGCGCAGTTAATACCAGCCCATCAGACTCTTGAGCTACCATCAGTCCACACCCACTGCAACACCGGTCTGACAAGTCCACTGTGTTTGCTTTCATTCAATCAGCGCCCTGATACCTTTGGATGGAATTTTACCAGCATGGACTAAAAATGAACACTTTCAAAAGGTCAAATGTGGTCCTTTATAAGACAATGTTGCATGAAGTCTTCTATCTATACATGCATTAAGTCACTGCTGTGAATTTTTAAGCATTTTCACCCCTATATACGTGATGTTATGTATGCAGGGTGTTGGCCCGGTGTGGCCCTGCCATTATATACAGAGGTATGCTCCTGCCTCTCCCCTGTACCTTTCTACAGTGCAAAGTAACTCATCACATCACACCATGTCTGCAGTCATCATTATTATTACAAGGTCTCTACGCTATCTTGGCCATCTGATAGCAGATAAAGGCGTCAATCCTTAGCAGAGATTTCAGCAGTTCAAACAGAACAATGTGCTAAAGTAACAACTGATGCATGATAATCTGCTTTGGTGTCTAATATGGAAGGATAATTTGAAGTATAAGTAGGGGAAAAGTGCTCAGAGTGCTCACACAGATCACGCTCTGAGCCTCAGTGACTGCCAGGCTTTTCTTTTCTACGAATTCTCATGCTGGGGCAGGTCTTGATGAGGAAAAACTCTGTCTGGCAAACCACGAGGTGATACAAAGGGAGGCTTAACAATTGCCCCTTTGAGATCCCACTTGAGCACAAGAAATGTGTGTTGTATGTATTTGGAGTTTTTGCCCTCACAAAAAGCAATGTGTTTCAAAATCATTGCTTAAGCAGGAACCACTCTTTTTGCATAATGCCACAGACAATTTGCTTTGCTTGCATTGGTTGGAAAGTACTTTGCATGTCAAAATGTGCGGAAACAACCTATCCCTCAATATCAGTTTGAAGGCATACTTCTGCTTTGTCCATGGAAAACCATATTTTTTAAATTGGTAGCATCGTGGAATAAAGCCCTCATGAAAAGGAGACAAGGCCACACCTCATGACAGTGCAGTATCATGCAGGTGTGATTGTTTTATAAATATATTGAAGCATTGAGGTATAAAGTGTTTTGGCCCATATACTATTCAGTGTGGAGTAGGCCTACTTTTTACTTTACTACATTTACCTGACAGCTGTTAGTTTTACTAATTAGAATAAATAAAAAACGAAAACAAACCAACAAATAGCGAAAAGGTTAAGCACATATGAGGCGTAAATAGCTAGCATATTGGTACAATATTAAACGTGGTTTCTCAAATAATGTGTTTTGGGGCACTAGTTTTATGTTTCTGTGGTTTCCTTCTTGGAGGGCTACAGCGGATGTATCTGTCACTATGGCAACCACATGTAAATAAACATGGCGTAAGGGAGCGAGTACATTTACATTTTAGCCACAGTTTTACCTAGCTAAAAATAGTGTATAAGTTATATTTGTAAGGGAAATAAGTCGTCTTGCTAACGCTATAAGTCTGTTTTAACGTTGACATTTCATGCTAATTCATGTGTTTGTGTTTATTTACGCTAACTAGCTAACTAACTAACTTTTGTTTAGCTAATTAGCATACCGTTAGCTACATGAGCGTCTCCTCCGCCATGCTGGAGGAACCAGAGAGCAGAGAACCCTCTCTGTTTGATCCGTCTGTGAACAGCCACAGACCCGCATCAGGGAAGTCCCAGGTACCTGCTGTTTACCAAACAACCTGTGGTGTAAAGAGTACTCAGATCCATTACTTTAGTTAAAGTACAAATACTATGTGGTTAGAATACTCCACTACATGTAAAAGTCCTTGTTTCAAAATTCTACTTATGTAATACAAAAGTATTAGCATCATAATGTACTTAAAGTACCAAAAGTGAAAGTACTTATTCTGCACAATGGCCCATTTCAGAATAACATAAAATACAGAAGTATTATCATCAAAGTGTACTTAAAGCATCACAAGTAAAATTACTATATCGTATCTTTAAAGTATTTTGTTATTATGGTTATTGTTTTATCCATGTAAGAGTATTTATTTGGTCAATGTTCGACAAATGTAGATACTTGAAATACTGTGTAGATAGTAGCACAGTACTGCATTATACCACATCAGTTTATCATTTGTTTGTATATGTACAAAGTAACTAGTGAGTGTTATAATAAATGTAATGGAGTAAGAAGTGGGCTTCCAAAATTTAGTGGAGTAAAAGTAAAAAGTAGCATACAAGAGAATAGTCAGGTAAAGTACAAGTACCTCAAATGTGTACTTAAGTACAGTAGTACTTGAGTAAATATATTTAAGTGCTTTGTACCACTGCCTGCTACTAAGAATATAATGTTGCTAAACACTAACTAAATTCACATTAAGCATTAAGTCAAATGAACTTTTTCTCATTCTGGTACATTAGGACATTTCTCACGTGTTAGCGAGCACCTTCAAGGACCTTTACACTAAAGACATCATTGGGAAAGACACTTTGTCCAACCTCATCAAGACAAAGAATGGACGCAGCAGCTACCATGACAGATATGTGGAAGAGCTTCAACAGGTAACCTAACTACACAAGGCTTACACACAACTCCATAGCAATGATATATATCTGTATTATATATTTTTTCCTATTACAGGCTCATTCTGAATACAGCCGGCGTATAAAAGAGGCTGACATGTTGGAGAGTCATATCATCCAGGCCAGAGCTCGGGCTGCAGCCACAGAGAGGCAGGCCTACGAGAGGATGAGGGAGAGGATGGGAGACATTATCGATCAACAGGACCTCCTCACAGGTGAGATGGGAATATGATCATGAATGAATATACTGCTGTTTCAAAAAATTACAAGTAACAATTTGAATGATATGTATATGTATGTTTATGCTGCTGCAACGCAAACATTTCCCAAATTGGGATCAATAAAGTACTTATCTTATCTCATGTCTATTTTCAGTCCAATCTGCCTTTTCCTGGTGCGTGGACAAAGACCTTCTCGAAATGAACAACCTCATTTCCCCCCAGGACTACTTACCTACACAAAAACCACATGTGGAAGCACCAGCAGCAAGTACATGAGCCTCTTTTGGATTCATCTTAAATCATAAATAAACAACATGTTTGGCCAGGTTCTCATTTGTTCTTTTCCTGTCAGTAAAATCAAATCCTGGCAAACCCACCGTCTCCTACGCCATGCACGTGTCCAAGGAGCCTCAGGATGATGGTTACTCTTTAATTCCCAGTCCAGAGAAGATCATTCTAGGCGAATCAGATCTCAGCTTGACTTTTGAATCAAGCTCAGTCACCCCAACGAGAAGGAAACCAAAAGAGGTGAGGAGTCACATTTACACCCTTTCAATTAATCAGAGCTATAAGGACTTTTTAACACAAGTGTACTATATGTTTCAGAAGTCCAAACAGACCGTACCTAGACCGAAGTGGAAGGATGAGCCCAGTGCAAAGGACCGAGAAGAGGGACTGGAGAAACTTCAGAAGCTGAAACATCGACAAAATTTCCTACGCAATCCTCGCTTCCTTCCTCCGAGTGCACAGCAGGGGGGCACATCCCTCGTCCTGCCCAGAACCAAAGTGGGGAAGAAGGAGCATGAGAAGAGAGGGATGGAGGAGCAAAGGTAACTGGAATGGGCTAAGTATATCATTCACATTAAATGCAGGGCAGGAAATACCCTGTTAAAGGTCATAGTAGGTCACATCTGAAAATCTACTATGGTGGACAACATTTTCAGATGCATTTTGCCACAGCTGTAGTCCTGAGTCAAACATAGATAGAAGTCCATCTGAAGGGGAAACAAGTCACATCATGCAGTGAGAGCATTAAAAGAGACTCATAATCTGCCTGTGGACACAAACACTGCTCACCACAATCAACACGTCGAGTGTGTCATGTCAGCAAGAAGCATGTGGTAAGTGTGGCAGAGTGTTAATGCTGTGCATACTGTACATGTGGATCAGTGATGATGATTATTATTATAGGTTGTACTCAAAAGGATAGCTTGGATGTTTTTAAATTGGCTAGTTTGAGATATTTTCAAACTATTTTTATCCTACAATTTTAACCACGTTAAAAAAGACCCACTAAAGAACTATATGTTAATGTGTGTGCAATATTTCGAATATTGTCACATCTTTACTTGGGGTGTGGCGACCGACATCTGCTCGGTAAATACACTGACTTTACACAGGATAAGTACCTCTTACAACTTCAGAAAATAGTTTCCTTTAACAAACATTAGTGCAGCTCCAGCTTTGATCCGACCCAAAAGACAATTTCTACTTAGGCAGGTGAAGAAAATCAAATAAAAAATGCTTGCTTTGTGGTTTTGACGTAGACGTTAATGCAGGCAGTGGTAGCTTCTTACCCTGCTCACCACTTCCTGTGTTCTCTGAGAGCAAACTGTTTTGTGATTTTTCTTTTTTAAAGCTCCACTGATGATCCTGTGTTCCTAGCTACTCCCTCAGTGGTGGTTTTCACCGACTACACTGTAGGACAAGTATACGAGGTATGTGTCTGTGATTGAATTATCCTGATATTTTGTCAGCAGAGTGATGTACAGTAACATGTCCCGTCCTGTTCCAGACTACACTGGAGCTGAAAAACTTGACGTCTGCCAGCCGTACTGTCCGAGTCATCCCCCCCCAACACTCCTTACTTCTCCATTGGCCTCGGTGAGCCTTTCCTTTGTTCTGATCGGATCACACAGCTTCTTCAAATCCTGTTTGTAGTCATTAAAGTGTGCCAGATGTCAGTGACTGTATCAGAAGGAATGCCAGGGTGTTTTGACAGATTAAGTGTCTGGAATGCAAAAGGTGTTTTCCTGGCATTCCTGTGTTGCTGTTGCTCTCCTGTGTGTGAACATCAGCGCCACCTACTGTATGAGACTGGCATTACTCCATCCATTAAACTGTGCAATTCAGCATTCATATCTATTCAAACTAATAGAATACACCATTATATACAGTGTTATCTACATGGTATATGTTGTGGTACAAAGTGTATTTTTACTTTAACTTCTTATGTTTATATACATATCTTCAATTCATTTGATCTTATCTTTTTATGTTAATACAAATATTATATTTTACTCAATTTTATTAGATTTCTTACTTTAATTTCAGATTTTTCTATAAATATTTGATTTTGTATTTATTTAACTTTTTATTTTCTATAAATATCTTTATTTTATCTTTCTATTACTCATTCTTACTTCGTGTTAATATAAATATCTTACTTCTATTTTGTTATATTTCTTTCTAAATTGGAGCATCTGTCACACAAGCAAATTTCCCCCGGGATACAAAAATTCTGAATTTAAAATATAGATTTGAACTCTGAAGGAATGTATGTTTTCCGGTATGTTTTGCAGGGAGGTTCCCGGGTGAGGGGGGTGTTGTTGCCCCGGGGATGAGCTGTAAGTACACAGTGCGCTTCGCTCCAAACTCGCTGGGGGAATTTGAAGACTTCCTGGTGGTGGAGACCCAGGTTGAGCAGCTGCTTGTGGTGCCCGTCATGGCCAGAAGACCCCCTCCAATACTCACATGTGGGTCTCATAACCATCTACCAACTTTCCTTTGTTTGTGTACTTTATACTGCCATCAGGGTGTCCGCGGGGTCTTAAAAAGTATTAAAATCAATTTAGTGAAAATTAAGCCTATTAAAAAGTATTAAACGGCATTTTCCAAGGTATTACATTTAGTAGCTAGTTTTCAATAAGTATATAAATTGTCCAAAGAGGTTGTATTCTACAGTCTGCCTGAATGTAATCATTGCGTAGGTGTGTAGTGTGATTCTGTGTAGTTTATTTATGGCATCCCGTTGGATTTGACGTCATCTGAACAGGACATCGCGCGCTCACTGCTTGATAGCGCGCGAAGGTCCGTTTACGCCGGTTGTTAAACAACATCGTTATGGGGAAATGCAAGTTTGCGTCCAAATGGTTGGAAGATAAGGAGGAAGGACAATCAATACTGTATATAGTCAATGTGAGGTAAAGTGTGTCGCCAATGTAACCGGTTAATACTCAAAGTGGCGATGAGGTCTTAAAATGTATGGAAAGGGTCTTTTAAAAGGTATTACATTTGACTTCAGGATTCCTGCTTATACCCTGTGCCTTCAGGATTCCTGCTTATACCCTGTGCCATGCATAATAAGATTTCCCCTTATTATCATGCAGTACCAAGAGTTCTGGAGTGTGGTTGTTGTCTGATTGGAGGAGTCAAGTTCGTGGAGTTCTTGTGCCAAAATGTTGGCGTCAGCGCCGGGACGTTCTGCATCATCCCCAAAAACCAGTGGCCAGCCTCCAACCTGAGGGTACAAAATCCATCTGTTTTCATTTCATTAATATTTTTCCTGCATTCTGTGGGTTTAATGTTCTTGAAAATGTTTTCTCTCATCACTCGCCATCTTGACACCTACAATGTATAATCTCTGAAGCAGCTCGTAACAATCGTTAGGAAAGACGCTAAAGAAATAAAGTTTATTAATATAAAAAGTATGTTTTTTAAATGTTTATCATCTGTTTTTCTTTCTTCATACAGTGTCTGGCAAGAACTCACTTCTCTGAGCAGCCACCCTTTGCGATCAGCCCGTCTCTTTTTGTGCTGCAGCCAGGAGAGACCACTGTAGTCGAGGTGAGCGTATTATAGGGGTATATTTACAAGAAATGTGCTATAATGCAATGCTTATTTAGCTGGATTAAATCCCAGTTTGCATCAGCTGTTCTCACTAAGATGTTTATGTTTCAAATAAATCGGACACGTTGAAATTATTTAAAATCTTCTTTAGATCCGTTTTATATATCTATGTGTGTTTGCAGGTGGTTTTTTTCCCCACCGCTGCTGAGAAGAGCTGTCAGATGTTCACCATAGTGTGTGACAACTGTCAGGTGAAAGACATTTCCATTGAAGGTGAGTCTTTTCAGGCATCAGAAAACTATTCCAATGCAAACATTATGATTTCATGTTCGTCCAGTGTTCTATAAAACATGTTGACCCCTCTGTACCTGTTCCCCAGGTGAGGGCCAGCTGATTGCTCTGGAGCTTGTGTCTGTTTCTGGGAGGAAGGAGCCCCGGGTGGTGGGAGAAGTGCACGACCTCACTGCAGAGCACTTTGTCCGATTCAGCCCCTGTAACCCTCACTCTGTGCAGGAGAAGAGAGTCATCATTAGGAACAACGTGTAAGCATCACACCCTCATACATCGATACTACACAACATGAAATACCAAGGTCTGATTCTCTGTAGCTGACCCTGTGCAACAGAAAAAACACAAGTTTCCCTTCATGGATCATTAAATATCAAATGACTTTCTCTTTCTCTCTCTGGGTCTGAAGCCACCTGGAGCTGCCCTTCCACTGGCAGACCATGAAGCCCAACCTGCACCCTCAGCTCCCAGGGGAAACTCCAGAGCCCAAACACATCCAGTTCCACCCGACCACAGACGGTGTTTTCCACGTCACCCCGATAACTGGCGTTCTTCCCCCCTGTCAGGAGCAAGAGTTTCTGTTCACCTTCTGCCCTAAAGAGGTACACAGAACACAAAAAACAGGGGTTTATATCGAGAAGTTCATCTGCATCATGCAACCAGGTCATTCCATGTAGTTCTAATACACGCAAAAGGCTTTATATATATATATATATCCAACACAAGCTAGATAAAAGCACTACAAGTCAGAGGATAAATATAAATCCAATGCTGTATTTCTTACTTAATACTGATGTTTATTTTACGTTTGTGTTTTCTGAAGTTGGAGGATTACCACAGTGTTTGTCACTTAGTCCTGAGGGATGTTCCCCAGCTGCCACCAGAGTCCAGTGACCACGGGTAAAGATCCTTTAAACAGTGGTAGAAGTGTGTACTGTAAATATTAGTATGTGAACGTACCCTCAAAAGGTCACTGCACACAGTCAGTTTACTAAACAGGAGTGTGTGTGTGTGTGTGTGTGTGTGTGTGTGTGTGTGTGTGTGTGTGTGTGTGTGGTGTGTGTGTGTGTGTGTGTGTGTGTGTGTGTGTGTGTGTTGTGTGTGTGTGTGTGTGTGTGTGTGTGTGTGTGTGTGTGTGTGTGTGTGTGTGTGTGTGTGTGTGTGTGTGTGTAAACCCAGTGTCCTCCAGCCTGTGCGCACTGGCTCCAAGGTGAGCGATGTCATCGTCATGGAGATAGAGGTCAAGGGGTCAACAGAGCAGTACCACGTCCTGCTGGAGCCGTACGCCGTCGTGATCCCCGGAGAGATTTGTATTTGCACGACGACATGCAGGCAGTTCAAGGTCCTTTTAAAGTCACGTTTTTTTAACCTATTTGAACTTTTAATTAAAGATGTCAGATTTCAATGTAATAATTTTGTTTCTGTGTTGTGTGAACTAGATGTGGAACCACAGCAGAACCGCCATCTTTTTCCAGTGGGAACGGATGAAAAGCAGCTGCCATATAATAGAAGTGCAGCCCTCTGCTGGTACAATAGGTGTGTCAGACAATTTGATAAGATGCGGGAAATTGTAAACATTTCTGACGATTTATTGGTGCTTTATTGATTATTTTGTCCTCCCTGTGTCCAGAGGAGAACGAGTGTTTTGATTTCGACCTGATTTTGAACGGAGGGAAACCAGAGAGGGTTGTTTCCAGTCTGGTTTGCCACATAGAGCACCGCCACGAGCCCGTCACTTTGGCAGTGGAAGTCTCTTTTAAGGTGAAAACAAATCCTATCACGAAACACAAAGTAGCTAGTTGGTTACTGTGACTTCCTCTGTGTAGAACTTACCTGTGAAGCTCATTATTTGATGTGTTATAGGGGCCTCTAGTGACCCTGAGTGTTCCCAGTGTGGACTTTGGGCTCCTGAAGCTCGGGGAGCACACTCAGACCTCGCTGATCCTCACTAACCTCACTCAGCTGGAAGCCGGCTGGAGGCTGCAGGAGAGGCAGCACCAACACCCACAGGTACTGAACACTGGGTTAAATGTGCATATTTACACTTACAGTCTAAAAACGTTCAAATGTACAAATCTGTATAATCTCCCTTTCCTAGATTTTAGTGGAGCCTTGCAGAGGTGTGCTGCCTCCTTTGACCTCTTGCAGTGTGGATGTGCTATTTAGTCCCACTTCCTGCCAGCGATATGAAACAGAGCTGGAGTTAACGGTGGAGAATGGAACAGGATGGTAAGGATACATCAAGTTCACTGTTCCTCAATGTGCATTATATTCAAATACAGCTGGAGATGGTGCAGATGGAGATGTAACACACTGTTGATAACATCACCTGTGTGCTGTTGCAGCCACCTGTCAGTGCGGGCAGATGTTCAGACGCCTCAGGTGTGTCTGCTCAGCTGTGAGCTGCTCCTCTCTGAACTCTACATGGGGGTTCGTGCCAGAGCCACCGTCACTCTGTTCAACCAGACGCTGCTGCCCTCTCACTTCAGCTGGATGGTACGCTGGCTTTAATACATTTTATCATAACTTAATTTGAAGTAAGAACAATTTATGTTGCTTTAAATCATGTGGAAAAGCCCTTTTCTGTATGTGTGTGTGCAAGGAATAATTAGTTCAATATGCAAAATTGTTTGGGTACATATTATTGCACAATTTGTGATTGTAGGTAAAGAAAAGTAAATTATTTGGAGATGGGGAGGGCTGTTATGTTCCAAGAAAAATACTAAAATAACACATTTATGAGGTCCAACTCGGAAAATGTTAGTCATGGTTACGGACCAAAAAAACACAACTTTCCTCGATTGCTGTCTCTCACTTTTTCTGAATCTATATTTCATTTGTTCTCGTTGTTCACCCGAACTCTGAAATTGTATTTTTTAAATGATTTCCCCTTGCGTAACTTTTTTATTAACTTACAATGACATTTCTCAACTACAGAATGGTTCTTCATTTTAGTCTCATTGATACAAAATGGCTGAAATTAGGATATCTTCATAAAAATGATTACATTGGTGACATGACTTTCACATTGCCCCCCCCCCCCCAGGCTGAGCTGCAGGGTGAACTGGCTGATCTGTGTTCAGCCAGTTTCGAGCCGTCCTCCGGCACTCTGGGACCTAACGACAGCTTGGAGATCAAAGTCACCTTTACCTCTCACACAGATGTAAGTCACACACACACCAATATATCACACACTTTGTCAATCAACACTTGAGTCTGTGAGAGTGAAGCTTTTTCGTTGCTTACCCCAATTCCTAGTGATAGCTTTCTTGCTGGATATTAGCAGAATTTTGATCAAATATCTGTCACTTGCAATCATTTCCTCAGTGAATTTACATAAATAGAGTACCAAACAACTTTTAGAAACCTCATACGCAATTATTTGATGTATGAAAATATGTTTTAATAATAATAATAATAGCATTTTAATATTGCTTGTCTTTTTGTCCAGGTGGAGCTGACGGAGATAGCTGCTCTCTGTGAGGTCCAAGGGATGAACTCTCCTCTTGTTCTTAGTATCGTTGCTTCCAAAATCAAGAAACTCAGTGTGTCCTACTCGCTGCCAAGTGTCTGGTAACAGCCTTTGCAGACACACAAAACAATACAACACACTAAAGGAAAGGGAAAACCCCAAAAAGCACAATAGGGCCTCTTTAAAAACGGCTATCAAACACCGTAAGTGTTTGGTCATGGCTGATTCTCTCTGCTTCCAGCTCTCCCTCAGGTGATGAGAGCCCCTCAGCGCTGGCACTTGACTTTGGAGACGATGTTATTCTGAAGAGAGCTGTTACCAAGCAGTTACTGATAACCAATCAAACTGCCATCTCTGCGCCTTTCACCATCGAAGCAGAGTATTTCAACTGCCATGCCTCGAAGCCAAATAACCAGTCAGAGAAAAGGTAAGAGGAGGTTGCAGAATAATGAATAATGCATCACTATACTGCAGATGTGACACATTCTGCATTTTAACCGCAGATCCACATACGTCATGAAGCCGCTGCACTCTGTTCAAGCCAAGAAAGTAGAGGAAAAAGCACAAGAGGGTATGTAGAGCACACACCTTTTTGTAAATGAAAATGAAACATTGAGTACACACTCACACTTCCTGTATGTGTTGGCAGAGTTAGTGAGCGGCCTGCTGGCTCATGGGAAAGGAGCCGCTTTCTTGGTCCTTCCTCAAAATGGGATTCTGGGAGCTTTTGAGACGCAGACTGTGGACGTCACCGCCTACACCGACATGTGGGGGGAATACAGAGATCTCCTCGTATGCAAAGTATGATGCCAAACAATGGGGGGAATTCTCTTTATTTGTGCAAGATTCTTCATGTACAGTAAAGGTCCCCTATTATACTGTTTTCCATCCATATATTATAGGTCTCAGATATATACAGAACATGTCTCTGATTGGCTGAAACACCAAACAGATCATTGCAGCATCCCATAATCCCCTCTGTTTCAGCCCTGTTTCAAAAGTGCTGATTCTCTGTCTGTTACTTTAGATGAAAATAAGGAGCCCCTCCCCACGCCCCTCTGAGAGAGATTTGGTTAAAAAGAACACAATGGTGCTCTAGGAGGAGATTCAGGTGATAAGGGGGGGGGGGGGGGGGGGGGGGGGGGGTTACCTTGGTTGCTGATTGGCTAATGGTTACACAAGACAGAACATCGTTATGACATCATAAAGTGGCCAAAATCTGATCAGCTCATTTTCAGACAGGTTTTTATAAAAATGGATCAGGAGAAAAAGAGAGAGAATCTTTGTTCCTGACACTTCCAGAGTCTCTTTCCACAGAGGGGACACATGTTGATGAAGAAGAGACATGAAGAAGAGGGGACACATGTTGATGTAGAAGAGACATGAAGAAGAGGGGACACATGCTGATGTAGAAGAGACATGAAGAAGAGGGGACACATGTTGATGTAGAAGAGACATGAAGAAGAGGGGACACATGGTGATGTAGAAGAGACATGAAGAAGAGGGGACACATGGTGATGTAGGAGAGACATGAAGAAGAGGGGACACATGTTGATGTAGAAGAGACATGGAGAAGAGGGGACACATGTTGATGTAGAAGAGACATGAAGAAGAGGGGACACATGTTGATGTAGAAGAGACATGGAGAAGAGGGGACACATGTTGATGTAGAAGAGACATGAAGAAGAGGGGACACATGCTGATGTAGAAGAGACATGGAGAAGAGGGGACACATGTTGATGTAGAAGAGACATGGAGAAGAGGGGACACATGTTGATGTAGAAGAGACATGGAGAAGAGGGGACACATGTTGATGTAGAAGAGACATGAAGAAGAGGGGACACATGTTGATGTAGAAGAGACATGAAGAAGAGGGGACACATGTTGATGTAGAAGAGACATGAAGAAGAGGGGACACATGTTGATGTAGAAGAGACATGAAGAAGTGGATTTTGCATAATAGGTGACCCTTAAATCTGGTTTCCCTCCTGCAGGTGGGGGATCTGGAGCCCTCGTTCCTCCCCATGCAGATGAAGGTGACAGGCTGCCCTCTCTACTTCCAAATGACGGGCCCACGTCCAGAATACCAGAACCAGGGACCCATCACACAGTCTGTTCCTCACTCCATTTCTCCCTAATTCAATCATCCATCAGCCGTCCTTCTTTCATGCATTCTTCATATTGAATCATATCTTTCCTGTGTGCATCATTAGGTTTGGCACTCATGTTTCTGGAGGTGACACGGTGTCCAGATCGCTTCGCATCAACAATCCCACCATGTTTGGTATACGTGGAATCATAAAAAACGTCCACTCTGGTTTCCCCTTCACTGTTTTCGTATCTAATCTAAATCTTAATTTCCTGCCAGATATTCGCATGGACTGGGAAACCTATAACATCGACCAGAACGACGGTAAACTGGTGGATGTGGTGGTGGCGTACGGAGAAGCCTTTCCTCTTAAAGATGCTGATGGCAACGAGCTGCTGAGCGGAGCTGTAAGGATGTCTGGTGCATCCTGGGAAAGAAATCAGTCCCCAGGCTCTGAGGGAACGAGCCCCTCCCTCCAAAGCATGACCGTGAGTACATTTCACTGATACAAACACTTTTATAGCGTTGCCTCTGGGAGATACTTATGTGTACTGATTTCAGAGCGGGGAGGAATATGTTTCTGAGGATGAAGGTGAGGAAGAGGAAACCTGTCTCTATCCCGCTCCTGCAAAGAAAAAACTCATCTCCGTTCAGGTCAGACCTCATGTGGGCAACCTATCGGATTACCCATACTGCATCACACCCCAGCAAATAGTAAGTCTATAAGATTTTACCCACATTTTGCTTTAACGTATGTGTATATAATTATTGCTTTCTCTCAAGGTGATTCCAGCTAAAAGCAGCGGCACCATCCACGCATCGTTCACTCCTCTGACTCTCTCCGGGTCAGCTTGTGAGTCCAGATCTGTGGGTCTGGCTCTGGGTTTCATGAGTCTAGACTCAGAGGTAACAACAACATTAAACTCTTTTAAAAAGTCCCTATTAGGCTGTTTGGGGTTTCCCTGAAGCGCCTCCATTGGACTCCTTTGTTTACTTGAGGAACATATTGACATCACTGTGAAACACTTGCGCTTCTATAGAGTGCCACAGTGACGCGTCCTAAAACCCAGAAGTAAGTTAGCATTGTTACCACTTCCGGTTCCTTCGACAAAAAGCAATGAGATTTCTCCATAGGGTTTAGGAAGATAGCTGGAAATAAGGTCTGTGGTTGAGACACATTGAAGAGACGGATCACGTTTTGTTCTACCACATTAAATCCATCAGCAGTGACCCCACTGGTGATTTCTGAAGAGTTGACATGTCTGAAAAACGATGGTTGTTACCAAGTGGCTGAATAGGACTCCAGAAGTTGTCGAGGGCCGTTGTACGTCATTACGCCGAACACGTAAACACTGCTCTAAGTTTGTTTGCCCTGTTCTGCTTGAAAGCAAGTCCCTGCCTCCTGCAAAGTGTTCAAACAAACGCTTCAACTCGTACCATTTAGAATCTGTATGTTTGAATATGGATCTGAAGTTGGCGTGACGTTGAAGCAGCGACCCTGCTGTAGTTCCTTTATAGCATAACGTTAGCATTTTGCTTCTGGCGATTAGATTTACGATTAGAAAATTATAAAAGTAGGGTAGACATGTGGAGATTATCCGGCTGAACAAAACGTGATCCGTCTCTTAAATGTGTTTCAACCACAGACCTGATTTCCAGCTATTTTCCAAAATCCTATGGAGAAATTGCGTTTTTGTCGAAGGAACCGGAAGGAGTTTACTTCCGGGTTTTAGGACGCGTCACTGTGGCACTCTATTGGCTAGCGCTCCAACACATTGTACGTGATAGACTAAGGGGCGGGACATCTCTAAGCGGTTGACCAATCACAACAGAGCTGGCCAGCTAACCAATCAGAGCTGACTGGGCTCTGGTTTCAGACAGAGGGTGAAAAGAGGTGCTGCAGCACAGGCAGTATGAGAGAAATAAGGAGCTTTTTGAACATTAAAGCATGGAGACATGTCCCAGTAGAGACAAATATGAACCTGAAAATGACTCTGATGAAACCCTCATTATTGTGTGTGTTTACAGATGGCTGCCTGTGTCCCGGGTAAAGTCATCAGAGCTCAGGGTTTGGATCTGGATCCGCTCAGAGTGGATCTACTAGCAGCCGTTAAGCCTGCAGCGTGAGCAAATACAATCACACTTACTGTATTCCCCAAAACACCCCGAACGCTTCCAACTCTATTTATGTTTCCTAAATTGCAATCAGCTGATGTTGTGGACGAAGGTGGCTCAGAGGTGGTCTGATTGAGTTGCATGTCTTCCTCTTGGCTCTGTGTGTCTGCAGGCTGTCGGTGCAGATGGAGGAGGACGGGGGGGCGCTGCAGTTTCACGCCTCGGCCGGTGATTTACTGACGGCAGAATCAGAGGAGGTCAGTCTGAGAAAACACACACACACTGAAGTACACAGTATTGATCCCAGACAGTGTTTCTCACTCGTCACTCTCTGGTTGTTTTGCTACTGAAAAAGCTGCTCGTTCGGGACTTTGACGTCACGCGGGCCCTTCAGCTGAAAAACAACTCAGAGATGCTGCTACACTTCAAACTGGGGGCTCAGGATCCATTTTTAGTGCTCAGGCCGCGGAGTAGAGTCCAAAGCAGCAGCTCCAGCTACCCCCCCACTGCAGAGAGCCAGACCCTGCTGCTGCAGCCGCAACACAGCATGCAGGTGAGGAGAGGAGAACATAACACTTACTTATACGAGAGGAACGTGTGTTGAATGATTAGATTAAATTAAATACTTGATTGATCCCTAACTGGAACATTAGGGTTAGGGTTAGCATTTCACTGGTGTAGCATTGGAGAGAATGTACATGCGCTAAGAGCCAATAGCATTATACATGAAAGTGGAATGGTTAAGTGTTATAACTACAGGCATAACAGCATGAGTAATAAAACTGACAAAAATGCTTAAAATAGGAGGACATTTGTCGACAATTCCCAATTCTTCTTGTACAAATATTCTTGTTCATCTTTGATCTTCCTATGTCATGAGCAAGTAATACAACAGAATAAGTTACAATACTCCTTAATAGACCATTCTACTACTAAATATATACATATACATTATATTGGAGTCCGGTAGAGAAAGAGAAAACTAAAGAAACCATGAACTGTGATGTTCAGTTTTCTTGTGTTTATCGACAGAGAGATGGCAAAAGTACACACATCCTTTACTCAAGTAGAAGTACAGATACTCGTGTTTAAAAATACTCTGGTGAAAGTAGAAGTACTGACTAAACTTCTTTACTCAAGTCAAAGTAAAGAGGGCTTTGAAATGTACTTCAGTAAAAAGTACCCATAACTAGCAGCTGTTTTAAAGAGTACCTGACCTCCCTTTAGATTAATAGAACAATAATGTCATTGTTAGCTAAGGAATGTTTCCATGCTGAACAACGGCAACATGACAACGTTTTCATTGGTCCCTCTTCTTTAGAGAAGACCAGGAAATGATGGATACACGGATCGTGTTCAAATCAATAGGCACGCAATGACTCTAAATAATAATGATCACGCCACCAAACACACATTCAAACTAAAGGAACCAGCCTGTTTGGGAAATGTGAGAAGTAGAAAGTACAGGTATTTGGGTTCAAAATGTAAGAAGTAGAAAGTACAGGTATTTGTGTTCAACATGTAAGAAGTAGAAAGTACAGGTATTTGGGTTCAACATGTAAGAAGTAGAAAGTACAGGTATTTGTGTTCAACATGTAAGAAGTAGAAAGTACAGGTATTTGGGTTCAACATGTAAGAAGTAGAAAGTACAGGTATTTGTGTTCAACATGTAAGAAGTAGAAAGTACAGGTATTTGGGTTCAACATGTAAGAAGTAGAAAGTACAGGTATTTGTGTTCAACATGTAAGAAGTAGAAAGTACAGGTATTTGTGTTCAACATGTAAGAAGTAGAAAGTACAGGTATTTGTGTTCAACATGTAAGAAGTAAAAGTAAGTAGTGGAGTAAAGTACTGATGCCAGAAACATGTACTTAAGTACAGTAACAAAGTATTTGTACTCCACTCCTTCCCACCTCTGGTCGTCACTATTAGGATCTTTCCCCTGTGATTTCCAGGTGAAGGTGTCTTTCCGCTGCTCCCTGTCTCTCCTGGATCATGCCGAGCAGACAGAGGAGGAACTTCCTCCCGGAGTTACGCTGATGCATTGTCCTCCAGGGGGGAGGAAGCTGAGGCTCCAGCAGAACCTCCTGATTCACTACAGCAACAACAGCCTGCAGGTCACACACGGTCACTTTAGAAATGTGTAAAAAGGGGAAAGAATATACTATACTGTGTAATGATGTGTTAGTAATTGACCTCTCACATCTCTTCTGTACAGACGGTGCCTCTCGTTGCAGATTTGGATCTCGTTTCGATGTGTCTGTCCAGCGACTGCATCGACTTTGGGATCTGCCACATCGGACAGACACAGACATTAGACGTCACTCTGCAAAGCCACGGAGCGCAGACCTACTGGAAAGCAGTTATAGGTCAATACTGACCTGTCTTCTACATATTATTGCCATTCACTTCAGTGCTCTTTCACTGGAACTAGGGTTCAACTTGGCTACACTGACTGGGGTTATGTTTATTTTTGTACACATGCATTTTTTGGCCTGTGTTATTATTTTCTGTAGCAGTTAGAAAGTGTCTGACTCATTTTAATCATTATAACCTGTGTGTGTGTGTGTGTGTGTGTGTGTGTGTGTGTGTGTGTGTGTGTGTGTGTGTGTGTGTGTGTGTGTGTGTGTGTGTGTGTGTGTGTGTGTGTGTGTGTGTGTGTGTGTATGTGTGTGTGTGTGTGTGTGTGTGTATATAGAGTCAGATGAAGGACAGGATGTGTTCAGAGTGACCCCAGACTTCGGGCTCCTCGGCCCCGGCTGCAGTCTCTGTCTCCAGATCAGTTTCACTCCCAGGTAACAAACAAACCTCCATTATAATGTGTCCATAGAGAGGTATTCAAAACATGCCCAGGTTTCAGCTGTTTGCACGTTGTGTGTTGCAGTGATGACGGAGAGTTCAGGGCTGCGGTGGTCCTCTGGTCTCCTCTGGTGAAGCCCCCCCTCACTCTGCAGCTGCAGGGGACAGGGTCCTATGATGGAGTGCACTGGTCACACTGAGGGTCCTCTCAACACCACAGTCACATAAACACAAATACATCCATTTCTATAAGCCCTTTGTAAGATTGTAAATACATTTGAAGAGCAACTTGTCATGTGTATGTCAATTTATTATTTATAAATGTGCTTTTAAAATGAACTTTAATTAAAAAAGCCACTTACTAACCTGCTGTTTAACATGCAGGTTTCATCGAGGTATTAAGGCAAATTAGCATTATCTGAGCATGCAAAGATAAAGGTAATCAAAACAGCATCGAAATGCTTCTAGTCTCTTATTTTGTGATGATTCAAATCACTTTTTTTTAATCAGCACAGTCTTGATTTCTAGTTCTCTACAGTCCAGGAATTGGATGTGACACCATGTGATAAACCCTGGAGACTATTTTCAGAACAGGAAACAACAGGAGATACCAGGAACACCGGACACTGCATCCATTTACTAGTGATTTGTTAGTAAAGGGGCCCTATTCTGCTGTTTGGGTGTGTTATATAGGTATGGCAGGGTGTCCTCGGGGTCTTAAGAAGTATTAAAAGTTGATCAATCAATTTAGGGAAAATTAAGGCTATTAAAAAGTATTAAACGGCATTTTCCAAGGTGTTACATTGTGTAGCTTGTTTTCAATAAGTATATAAATTGTCCAAAGAGGTTGTATTCTACAGTTTGCCTGAATGTAATCATTGCGTAGGTGTGTAGTGTGATTCTGTGTAGTTTATTTATGGCATCCCGTTGGATTTGACGTCATCTGAACAGGACATCGGACGCTCACTGCTTGATAGCGCGCGACGGTCCGTTTACGCCGGTTGTTAAGCAACATCGTTATGGGGAAATGCAAGTTTGCGTCCAAATGGTTGGAAGATAAGGAGGAAGGACAATCAATACTGTATATAGTCAATGTGAGGTAAAGTGTGTCGCCAATGTAACCGGTTAGAACTCCAAGTGGCGATGAGGTCTTAAAATGTATGGAAAGGGTCTTAAAAAAGGTCTTAAAAGGTTTTACATTTGACTTCAGGATTCCTGCATATACCCTCTAAAATGGGAGTTGTCTCTTCCTGTAAACAAACATGATCTGCCTGTGTTTTATTCTCACCTGACATGCAGTCGAGAGGTTGCAGCGCCTCCTCTCTTGGGATTCTCCTCTGGGAATCTCAGCTTTGGCCACAGGAAATCCATAATTTACTGTAAGGTTTGATCTGAAACAACAAGAAATGCCCCGTTATTTTTTCCTGTTGAGTTCACCTGACTGCCAAAAGCCTCATTGATTTCACGCGGGTCGATTTCAGCCGCAGTCCGCCCTGAGGGAGAATGGATTTTTCTAGTAGACCCTTTTAGCAAAGATCAAAAAAAGGCAGCCACAAGAAAAAGTGTGTGCACATGAGCTTCAACACATCGCCGGTGAAGCACATGGTCTTGTGTCTACTCTAGAGTCCTCCAACACGACACACTTTTAATTACTTTTCATAAATCTGACTGCAAAGGCATCCTCCTTTTCTCCAGAGGAAAGCAGGAAATCTCTCAAACAATCTGCAAACTGATGCTGGAAGCCCCTCTCACACACACACACACTCCCACACACACTCAAACACACACTCACACACAGCCTGTTATTGTTCATAACAGCTGCCTGTGGTGTTCATCTACAGCACAGTTCAGACGTGGACAAGTGTTTGCAATTCCACAGAGAGATGCAAATGTCCAATTGATATTCATTGCACTCCAGCACAGAAGCAAGGGCATGTCTGATCACAAGTAAAACAGAGCAGTGTGCAACTAATCTGAAGAGTGGGGGACAAGGTCAGCGGGGCACTTCATATTCTGATTGTCTGAGTAATTTAGCAAAAAAGAGGAGAAAGGACTGCTGGGGTTACATTTTTGTGCCCATTATAAATTATATTTGGGTGCACAGGTAGTCTGTTTTCTGGCTGACAGGAGAACAACACACTGTCAAGATGAGTTACAATGCCCTGCTGTGTGTGTGTGTGTGTGTGTGTGTGTGTGTGTGTGTGTGTGTGTGTGTGTGTGTGTGTGTGTGTGTGTGTGTGTGTGTGTGTGTGTGTGTGTGTGTGTGTGTGTGTGTGTGTGTGTGTGTGTGTGTGTGTGTGTGTGTGTGTGTGTGTGTGTGTGTGTGTGTGTGTGTGTGTGTTATTATCACTACCCATTAGTCTAGAGCTCATGTTGAAGCTCCTACTGATTTGACACAACATGCTGTCGAGAAAAATATGTAACTGGTGATCTAAATGTTACAGATTATTACAGATAGTGCAGGATTTTACCCACATGAAAGGTAAAAGTCCTTAATGTCTCATACAGAAACACTAAAGGAAAGAAATATCACATTTATTATTTTGGCAATTTATTGTTTTCTATTTATTTTTATGGTTTTAAAGAATGTAAGTTTTGTTCTGTTACCACCAGAGACCTAGGACATTTATTTGCACAAGCATAAGCGTGCATAAAATCCAAATCATGACATAAAAACATATAAGTATTAATTAATAAACAATATAATTAAATAAAGATTCATTATTATTTTTTGGGGGGTGTTTCAACAGCATAAAGTTATTCTATCAGAGCATTTATCAAAAGTAGGTAAACAAATCTTCACTTTATAGAAAAATAGGTAGAGTAACAATGTAAATACTGCTTAATGAAGATTAATTATTACAAAAATAACTGCATGAGGTTTTTAAGTTGGTCTTTGAGTATCCTAAATGTGTTACTCTTTTACACGAGTTATTATTAGCAGAATTTAATGTAAAAACAGTCCTCTGCGGCAGCTGTTGTACTTGCAGCATGCCTCCACAGGGGGGCGGTGTTTCCTCCCTTTATCTCCCTGCCATGGAAACGCGGCACGGCCAGCGTCACTACTTCCTGGAGCTCACGTTGCTGCTGCTGCTCACGTCAGAGGCGCAGCTCGAGGGCAGAAACTCGGCTCCTCTGTGTGTAGTGTTTAGTGTTTGTGCAGAAGAGCAGCGAGGAGCAGGCTGTGAAAAAACTTTCCTCTGAACACACAGCAGACATTTCTGTAAACACTCTCTGGATAATGCACGAAGAAGAGGAGAGCCTTCTGCCTGAACACAGCTTCACATTGTAGTCCTCCAGCAGTTTCCGGATATCAGCCCACCACTGTTTTTGAGGAAGATTTGCTCTGCATCTGTTGGGATTTTTTGTTTTTTTCCATCTCTTCCTCTCGTTTATCGGTGATAACTTTACACTTAATTCACCTTTAAACCTGCTGCAGCCACACCATGGAGACTGAGTGATAACAAGGTAAGACTCCAGTCGAGATTATCTGTTCTTGTTTTGTTACATCACTGTTATTTCCTGTTTACAGCAAGTGAAAAGCCAGTACAGTGAAATACAGTTGCAACTAGTATTTTACAACTATTAAATAATATAGTAATTGGTGGCCGTGCACAAAAATCTAATAACAAACTACAGGAAAGGGAACATCTGTATTAAAACAACAAATATTTTATAACACTTTACAGAATAGCACTTCTTGCAAGAGACTGACCAAAACCAGGATTTCATTGCAAATATTTATTTGAATTTGAAAGTGCAGACCCATTAAAAGTTCCTTTCTTTTTATTAAATTCAGATTGTTGCCAGAATTCACTTTTGCATTTGATTATGAGTGGTTATTCCCAGTGCAAAAAAACTGTTATTTTGTGGAGGTGTGAGTCATTTCTGGAAAGTCATTGTCACCCGAGACTCATTCATGCTCTGTATCCTTTTTTATTTTCTCTGCTGTGATTCACAGTGGTCAGTTTCCTTGAAAGGAGGATTTCTCACCTCTTATCCTGAAAAAGTTCCTCCCATGTTTAATGTTTTCCACCCCCAAATATCCTCCATTTCCATCCGATGCATTCTTAAAAAGTCACGAGGAGCTTCATCCAGAGCTCTCTGTACATTCAGACCTCCGAGACAACCCGGCAAATTAGATTTTAACGAGGCCATCATGTTCATCAAATCAAAGCGATGTGAACTGCACCGAGCAGCCGACTCACAGATGAGTCTATCAGCACTTTGGGATCAGAAGTAGCCTTAAAGTGAGAGTCAAACTGTCAACTGGAAGACGCCCACCACAGATACGGTTGGTGTGCCTCAAGCAAAACAATCCATCTGAGCAGATAACGGGATCCCACAGAAACTTGGCAGCTGGAGACAGAAGCCATGGGGTAGCTAATTGTCTTTTAATGGCAGTAATGAGGACGAGTTTTTTGCTTTAGGTCAACCTGGTGCAAGGTCGGTGGTTTAGGAGTGCTTGTTAGATAGTTGTGTCCCATCTATTACCTCTCTTTGCTCTCAGGATAGTTTCATGCTGCGAATTTAATCAGAACGACCTCACGCTGTCTCCTTCACTGAAGAGTGTGAAGTCATGCTATCAAACGCTGACCTCACAGAAGCCAAGCCGCCCACTGACCAGAGGCTGGAGGTGAAAGGTGGCCATGACTCATGTAAGGAGGCCTATTATCTCCCTCTTGAAGGCCTGTTTTGGACGTTGCCTGGTTACTCGAGTAAGCAAAACAAGTCTGTCATTAAGTGCCGTACGTTTTCAACAAGTATGATGTATCTGTAGCCAGACGGCTGACATATTGCAGTCTGACAGAAAACCTGCTTTGCAAAGTTCAAGAAAAGAGTTTGTAACAGAAAAATGCCATTGGTTGGACTTAAACATCAGGATATCTTGGTCTCTAACGCTTTTAATTTTGCCGTTTCCCACCTGAACTGTCTATTGTAAGTCCCATAACTTTAATACTTAATTGCTGGAGATGACTTTTGTTGCCATAACTCTATCAACTTAAATCCATAATGACAAAGCACAAAGATTAGACCATTTCTGACACTGTTGTCTGATGTTAAATTATCCAATAAAACATGAAATAGAACAGAAAGGCAAACCATACACAGCTGGATCAAAAGCTTATGGGGCTAAGTATCATGCTAAGGAGGAAATGTTTTGTGTCAAATACAAAATAATGTAAGGCAGAGGATCAGCACAAGCAGTTCAAACATGACAACATATGCTCACATTACAAAAAGTCAAGAGCAGACAGGAAAGGTATGCATCCTGATGGCAGGTCTGGAAGGAAAGAGTATATATGCGAAGGAACGGTCGGTAATCCTTGTTTCCTTTAATCCTCAATGCCCATATGTGTCAGAAGAACCAAGCAATACATGTAAGAAAGCATTGTGTCGAGTAATGGAAGATGCTTGCTACCCTGAGGACCCCCCGATGGCACCAATTCCTTTCTAAGAGATCTTCATGGTCCATCTCTTCAGAGCTCCATCAATCAGAGCTGTGTGACTGATAGAAAAAAGCCACCCTTCAGTAAAACACGACAGAAAGCCCTGTCAGACTTTGCCATTTGGCGCAGATGAGTCTGAGCATGAGAGGAAAGGGATTGTCTCTTCTGACAAGACAAGAAATTGAGTTCTGATTGCCAAGCGCTGTATCTGGCACCATCTCCATCCCTACGGTAAAGCATAGGAAGATTCAGCACCATGCTTCTTCGTGGCAGAAACTGCAAGACAAGAGGACAGAAAGAAAAATGACCCGGGGCAAATACAGATATATATCTCGGAGGAAAAGTATCTGCAGTGTGTACACAACCTCAGAAATGAGCAATGATTCACTTAGCAAAATCAGAGCTCTGAGCTTCAGGACAGAACCCAGATAAAAACCTTTTGATAAGTGTGTAAATCGACCTCAAGATCAGAGTTTTTTCCAACACTTTCCAAACAGTGTAACGGAGCTTGAGCTCTTGTGCGATGCAGAACGATTGACACTGTGCAAATACAGGTGTGCAGAGCTGGTTGCGGCACACCCAGGATGACGTAAAGCAGAAACTGCTGACTGTGCTGCTTCCGTCAGGGGATGAAGAGTCTTGTTACACATTTGTATTCTTAACTTTACAAAAGCAGGTGATTTCATCATGCAGGGATATTTGTTTTCAAGGCTGATAGAAGGCAATCACCACTCTTATCACCTTCGAAATTAGGCCTGGAAAAGTAGAAAGTGAAGGCGTCTGCTGACTGCTTCCCAAAGTCAGTCTGGGTCGCCTTTCGTTATCGGGAAGGTCCCGCCTCTCCAGAAAGCGAGAGGAAGTTGTCCTGATTGAGCTTTGTCTGCCTTAAGGAGCAGAGACTGCCGGATAGACACAACACCGCCAGATTGCAACCATTCAATAACACTGAGGACAACTTTGTCTGATGTAAAACACCTCTCCTTTAATTTGAAGGTATCATGTAGTGAATGCATAAAGAAGTGAGACTCTTTTGTGTAAATGCAGTCCATTAACTCGTGACAATGCTCACTCAGCCGCTACTAATCAAACGCCCAGAACTCAGCTCATGGATAAAGCTTTGGTTGCAAAGCCGAAATACTTTCCTGCTCTCTTCCTGAACCACAGCTGTTTGACATTGTGTCTCGTGAAGTGGGTTTAAGTCTGTGCGCTGCCTCTGCATGGCTGCGTCTGGGTGGAGAAACACAATGAATGAATGTGCTTGTAATAGCATGTCACAGCAAAATGGAAAAGACAGCTTACTTTACAGATTGTGCTTAGAGGATATGGTTTTTCCAGAGAGTGGATCCACGCTGCGGACGGCAGGAGACACACTCCTTCACGTGGCTATTTTTAGCCGGTGTTGTGCGGTTAATGATAACGGCAGACAGATCTACTTATCTCCGAGCTAATAGAGCCATCACTTTCACTGAGGAGGCTCCTCTCTGGAGTCTGATTGGTACCAGAGGATTGAGTTAACATCCATTTCCCTCATTATACCAGCTGCATTCTCCTAGGACCACTATTGTCTCCTTGGGATTTCATTTGTTCGGAAATGAAGTGATGAAAGCAGCGCTCAAACTTATGATTGATGAATAATTTAAACAACATTCACTGTGTTCAGATCCTAGGATGATAGAAATGGCTCTTTATCTCCGTTGAGTATCATGTATTTCAAATGTAGTCCATTAAAAAAAAGCAGTTTTATTGCGTAGTCCTCAGACTCTGGGAAATTGCGTTGCTATTTTTGATGAATAGAGTGCTTACAATGCCCTACTTTAGGAAGGTTTGCATGGTTTTCGACATTATCAGCACTAATACTGGTTTTAGTGAACTGCTAATGTTGTCATGTTTGTAAGGAAAATACATATTTCTACATATTTGAGTCTGGCTTGTGTTTGCAGTCACACCCATAGGTGGAATTCGCTTATTGACACACCTGAGTTAGCTTGGTGACTTTGTACCTGATGAGTGCAGCTGAGGCAGGTGGGAATATTGTTAGGAATGTGACCATAAACCTAGTTTTGACATGAAAAGCCGGGGGTTATTAGGATACATCATCTGGGAATCATAAATGTCTGCATCAAACGTACCAATCCAAGTAGTAAATGTAAAGATATTTCTCTGAAAAAGGGAATACTTTGACCTGCTGGTGGCATTCGGTGCAAGTATGAGGATCACGAATGGGGACCATGAACGAATGTGGAAAATTCCATGGCAAATTGTTGAGATATTTTCAGTGTTATACCAGGTTTTTAAATGTGAAGAATTGCTGTTTTTATTAGTGTATGTGCCTTAAGATTAAATACTAGATGTCTGTGTTTTTAAAGATATCACTCTGGGAGATTATAATCCTTTTTTTTCATTATTTTCTTCTGAGATTTATGAGACTTAGGGTTTGGTTGCAACTCCAAATGAAACGAGAGTGGAACGACATAAAAATAATGGCATCAAATCAAAAGGGGAATTCTTTTATTTGAGGTAAATCTAGATCGTCTTGTGTTGTTGTCGGAAGGAGACGTTGATCCTTGTGTCCCATTTAGAAAAACTTGAATATCTTCTCAGCCATAACTCCTGAAAGACAAAGCCAGGGGGGCCGAGGTGATGATAAATGAGCTCAGAGGCCCCACGTGGAGTGTCTTTCTCCTTCCAACACACTCCTTTTAAAGCCATTAAGTTTGTCCCTGCTTGGAAAACCCTCTTCTTACTCAACGTGCGGAGCGACGACGACACGCTGCATTGTGTTGTTCCCAGAACCCTCCATTATTCTTGCGTCTGACTCATGTGTGTTGGCGAACGTTCAGGACCGGACACCGTCAGCCTGCGATGCATTATACGTGAGCTCATCAACAAGAGCAGATCTGTGTTGTTCTGTTTTGGATACAGCGTTTAAACGGAGCATGTCGTGTCAGCAACAGATCATTTTTCAAATTATTAAGCCAATAAATGCACATTACTTGGACTTCTCATCAAAGATTACCACGCTGCAAAACATGCTTTTGGTTTTTGGAAATGTTGACGTATTCCAGGCGTGCATTAGCTTTCAATAACTTTCATATGATAGACTTCAGAGTGGTTTAATAATGCATCCCAGTGAACATTTTGCATTCAATTTAGTCAGATGGATGTCATTATTTTGAGTTAAGGGAGTTCAAACTCAGATTAAATTGCATTAAAACTAGATTAACTACGATATTTTAACATATATGAATGTAGGTTTTGGATTACCTGTGATTTATTACACTACATAAGAAAGTTTCCTCATTTTCATACCATAAATCAAACTCTACGAGATATTTAACCTTTCTGTTGTCCTCAGGTCAAAGACCCGTTTTCAATAGTTTTTTTATGAGGGAATAAGAGGCTATTTTAATCGAATTGCCAGGAAAATAACATGGATGGTTCCTTACTAGATTCTTTTCAAGTTCATGTTTATTACCTATATTGAATTATGGGTGTATTATTCAATGTTAAAGCATCGGTGGTCTTCCGGGGTCCATTTTGTGAAATCATTCAACATTTCTGCCCTTTCTTGGAAATTAATCTGAATTATTAGACTGAATAAAGTTGTGTTAAAACGTGTATTACAGATGTGGGTGATGATTTATACTATATGATTGATAAAGAGTCCAACCAGGCGGACAAAAGTTGCACAGTTGACGGAAAGACATTGCCTCGAGTTAGATGAGAGCATTGGTACCACTCTCATCTGTTTGGTAAACATTAAGCTACATAGACCTTTTGAATGGGCTAGCTTAGCATAGAGGGTGGACATTATTGAAGTAGCTAGCCTCCTCTCCGCCTGATCTCTGTGATTAACTTCATCGATTGTCCGTTCTGTCGTGTGTCATGGCTGATTCAGACGTGCTGTGTCCGAGAATAGAAAACTCACAGAGCTGACAGTCATGTTGCAAAGTTTAGAAGTCGACCTCTGACTCTGTGATTTCTTTGGTACTCCACGAGAGTGATGTAATTCTCACTGCTCAGGCCTCATGCAGCTGAGAGCAGACCTTCTCCAGGCTAAATGAGGAGGGGGTTTCCCTCGGAGACCTGCAGAAAACATCACGCTGTTTTCCTCGGTTCAACACAGTGATGTAACGGAGCTGAAAGAGGATAAGTGCGCATGCATCTACGTGCTTGCCTGCGAGATCTTGGCTGTGGTTCCTGTTCAGTCACTCCAATGAAAATAAAAATGCAGCTTGTGGTTGGAGGAGCACGGCTCTGCTTTGTCTGGCTCTGATAATTCCCCACAACCCTCGACTGAAATCTCATCCTCTGCTGTCCGCTTTTTAATTAACTTCAGCACAGTCCTCACACTGACAAAAGAGACGCGTCTGCCAGTGAAACTCGTGATGTTGTCCATATTTGACAGTGAAGTGCGTCACAGCATTTCAAGCACTTTTCTGGAGGTTTGTCTCACGATGAGGCAGAGAGACGGAGCTGTGTGAGCGGCTGCAGAGCGACAAGAGCGAGTGGCGATTAGCATTTGATCTTCAAGTGGAGCCGCCTGCCAAGAAGTGTTGGGAGAGTTGGGCTGGCGATCTGTGGGCTCCACGCTGGGCCGAGGGGCTACAGATGGGCCATCTGGTGACTCACTGGCACAGGACAGGGCTTTTCTGTTCTGCCGTGTGGATGTGTGTGTGAGCATCAGCGACAGACTGGACCACATGGTGTGAGGAGACCACCTGTCTTGTGGTTCCTCTTCTCTTTCATGTGTGGTCAGCAGCGCCATACTCTGATGCCACAATATCTTACTCTCTTTAGGGCTTAAAGGGGCCCTATTATGCTTTTTGGGGCTTTCCCTTCCCTGTAGTGTGTTATATAGGTTTTTGTGCATGTAAATGGTTTGCAGAGCCGGCCAGCTAACCAATCAGAGCAGACTGGGCTCTGGTTTCAGACAGAGGGTGAAAAGAGGTGCTGCAGCACAGGCCGTATGAGAAAAATAAAGAGCTTTTTGAACATTAAAGCATGGAGACATGTCACAGTAGAGACACTAAATACTGATATACACCTGAACATTAGCATAGGACAGGACAAACAGGACACCACATGTACAAACCACCCTGTGACTCGGCCCCCCAGGCCTTGTTTATCGCTTTTATGAAAGGTTCTCTGGCAGACACAGTGTGTGTGTGTGTGTGTGTGTGTGTGTGTGTGTGTGTGTGTGTGTGTGTGTGTGTGTGTGTGTGTGTGTGTGTGTGTGTGTGTGTGTAACCCTGGAGATGGCAAAACAAAAAAGCAAATGATGTGTTGAGAAATATCTAGGGGGGTGTTTATGTTATTTATCTCTCTGGAGGCTCTTTAGTGTTTTTCCAAATATTTTAGTGTTGGGATTGATGGTCAGACTCCCACAAAATAAATCTGCTGTACAAGTTTATTTACACGCTGCTTTTTTCAGGCTGTTTTGCATTTTTCTGTTCATTATGTCCCCCTGCAGCCTAAAGGCTCAGTATATTATCTCCCTGAGCTTTGATTGGAAATCTGCAGTTAATCATGTGATGGCATGTTTAGTTTACTGCAAATATTAATCAGTAACAAAAAATGCCACAACAGCAGAACTGAAACATTTTAGTCAAACTGCAGTGCTGCTAAATGTTGCCTCTATCACTGTGAGACTCAGAGATTGTAGGAGCTGTGATTTTCTGTTGTCTGTGTGCAGAAACAAGCATTCGCAGCAGCTAGTTCTCAGCTCTTTAAGCCGTATCAAAGACAAAATCACACTAAAATGCCTAAAAAATCAACATAAGGACTTAGAAAGTGTTGTGTTTGAATCAGGCAGTGACCGGTTTCCTCCTTCTGCATTCAGTCAGAGAAGGAGCAGTGATATGATCTCACTGATGTCGGTTCAATTGTACTTCCTCTTTCATTAGATGCAAATAGTTCACTCTGCACATTCAGTACGTTTTGAGCTGATCCGCACTGATATGACTGGTAGCTTAGAAAGTGCATTTAATTCACAACATTCACTCAGTTTGACTTAAAACATCCAATAGATTACATATAATTGTTATTAAACAGGTAATACAGGACAAATCATATACAACACAAAGTATGTACAATTGCTAATAGCTAAATATTTCTCTAACATACTGTAGTCTCCCTTAATATGTTGAGTTTGCTTTGCGTAAGACAGCTAAAATAAGGTATTTTTTAAGGACCGTTTTTTCTGTAACCTGCAGCTTCCCATTGGTCAGCTCTAAATGTTTGAAGGCACGAACTCTAAACAACCACGCACGTTTAAATATCACAAAACTGGACTGTAAGTAGTTCCTGTTCCCCTTTTTTTCTGAGCTTGCGTTCAAAGGAAACCAACCAGTGTGTGAACTGTACGTGTGAAAACAAATCTAGAAGTAGCCTTTCACAGGATGCAAAGACATAATTCTACTGTCCTGCAGAGTTTAAAGACTCTTTTCTGTCTACAGTATGGGATGTGACAGCCTCTCTTTTGCCCTTGCATTGTCTGTGCTCGTGGTTTTTACCTGAGACAGGAGGTTAGGCAAACACCCACTCCTCTCCATGGCACCAAAGCTCCTCCATCATCAAACACTAAGGAATTCCTCCACTGTTCTCAGAATCACTATAAAGAGACATCGGGGCATTCACAGGATTTCAGATGGAAAGAGCATCAGATGAAGCTCTTGGCTGTCATGTTGTTATTTGTCTGCCAGGAGCTTTCTAAAGAGGAAAGGAGACCGTCCTGGTTAAATAAAGATTAAATAAATAACAGAAGCGGTGACACTGATATTGGAAAAAAAGCGCTTTGTGTTGCAACTACCACCTGCGTCCTGTTTTGTCATTGTTTTTGTGCAATCACAGAAATAATATGTGAAGGAAAGTGGCACAGTTCTTGTTGGATGTTAAATCTGTGTTGTTTTTTTGTTTTACCCACAGGATGATATCTTCGCCTGCATTGAGAAGTTGAGCTCTGTGCTCGAGTTCAACAGGGCCACTTCCTGATGATGACAGTAAACATGGGTGAGTTGTATTCGAAAGCAGGTTGCGGTGGGCACAGTACATACATTCAGAAAAGTACACGTTATTACTGGGAAACACACACACACACACACACACACACACACACACACACACACACACACACACACACACACACACACACACACCTCACATCCTCTGGCAGGATCAGTACGGAAAAAATAACAAATGTGTAAAGAGTGTGGGGAGGCTGTTAACAGTTCCAGATGGTCCCGTTTAGCACACGGTTATTTTGGTCTTTTAACAATGTTGTTTTCTTGATTTTTGTTCTTTATTCACAATTGGATGCTTGACTTTGTACGTTCTAGGTGCACACATATACCCTTTCCAATGCAAACCAGTGTTTAACACGTATTTGTATTCACACCTACCAAGCCTAGGAACACATGCACTCCTGCATCCATGCAAAACCTATATACTGTGTTCCTCAGCCCAACAAAATCAAACAATAGATGTTCCTGTATTGTATTTGCATGCACACTGTAGACCTGCAAGAGCTCCCCTCACTTCTGCAAACAAAGACATCTTAAACACATATTTGTGATACTTAGCATTTAAAATGTAAAGAATACACTATGTCTCATAACTAAAGAGGACTGTTTATATCCTGGCTCTTAATTTTTGATTGCTTTTGACTCTGTGTTGCTTGTGTTTCCACAGATGACGGTCTCCAAAATGGACCGGGACCTCACAGGAACTCACAAGGTAAACCTTAATTGTCTCAGATGAAAAAACAACAATTACAGAAATTGTTTGATATTTTATAAACTGAGGTTATTCTCTTTCTTGCTGAAAGTTAACTGGGGGGATTGTTGTAGCTTATGACATGTATTTTTGAACTCCAGAAAAAGCCATGCTAGCTGTTTCCTCTTCCTTAGTCTTTTTGCTAAGCTAAGCTAACTTTCTCCTGGATTTGACTCGGATGAAAAAATAGCAATTGCAGAAATAGTTTGATATTTTAAAAACAGTTATTCTCATTCTTGCTGAAAGTTAAATGAGACAATTGTTAGAAGGCTACTCTAATGTCTGTGCGTTAATGAGCTAGCTTAGCTTAGCCTGGCATAAACACTAGCAGCAAAGTAAAAATACACTAATTAATAGCTGCTAAGATAGCTAGCTTTGACAGTTTTCCCCTCTCTTTAATAACTTTTTTACTGAATGAAAGTATGTTTAAAATACCAGGGAAGACTTTACAGCCCAGAGAACATAACAAAGAAGCTCAGGAGACCATGTGTATGACTAGCATACGCACATTTTGCTAGCATGTTAGCAGTCATAGCTACAGTTAGTCTCTACGTCACAAGTCTGTAATACTACCTATTTCGTTTTTTAGTACGGGTAGACAAACATTGCTGGTGTGACCTTGTCTGTTGATGAGCTTCTAAGTTATTGTCACGTGTGTCTTTGAACTCCGGGAAAAGCCAGGTTAGCTATTTCCTCTTCCCTCCACTATTTTTGCTAAGCTAAGCTAATTTTCCCCAGGTTCACTAACATTTAAGTGGTGTGTAAAAAACTCTCTGCAGAAAAATGCCAGTGTGCATATTTCTGAAGAGATTTGACGGAGCTCATTACATTTCCATTACAGTGAAGCTGAGGCATACAAGGGCAAAGGGAAGAAAATGTCACAGCCTTTAGATATTGAATGAAAGCATTTGACATTCTCCAAAGACTTTCGGTAGAGACCTTGTGCAAACATTAACTGCGCAACTATTGTCACACACCTCCCCGCATTGCATCAGAGTCATTATTGTTAGTGAAAGATTAACTTCAAGGGTTTACGCGTTACACCCATTAGGTGGTCAATTAAGTGTGTCGCAGTTTCGATAAACAGCAAGGTGTGTAGAGGAGAATGTCCCTTGCTTGTGTGTGCGTGTGCGTGTGTGCGTGTGCGTGTGTGTGTGTGTGCGTCAGAGCTCGGCCTCTGCTGCAGAGTGAGGACACGTTTGGCTCCAGCTGCAAATCCTGCCGGATGCCTTTGCCATGATGTGTCTTTCGGCACCAGGAAATCCCCTCAATGTCTTCACATTCAGGCAGCTTGCCTCACACACACACACACACACACACACACACACACACACACACACACACACACACACACACACACACACACACACACACACACACACACACACACACACACACACACACACACACACACACTGCCTTGCTTGCCCTTACACACACTTTGTTAGCTTGCACGTTGCACCACTAGCCTCTTAAAGTCAGGGTTATTCTTTAACACACTTTAGGGACTGTAGGTTGTTGCTGCATCTTAAACTCCAAACTCTTTTAGCTGTTCTGGTCTCAATCTATTGGCTAACATAAATGATGCAAAACATGTGTATACGTTTTGCAGAAGCACCGTGAGATCCAAATCCAATCCTATTCTAGACAAACTGCTAAGAGGACAACTGCTTTTACGTAAATAATCTTGGACTGGAACTTCATTTCGCACTTTCTTAGCTTTCGCCTGAGAAAAAACAGAAAGATGCAGCGTGATGATGCAACGCTCCGCAATCAGCCTCTATTGTGTAATGCTGCTCGCTCTGCTCAGCTTCCTGGAATTCCCCCCTGTTCTTATGCTAATCACATTTCAACCAAGAAACAAGAAGCACAGGAAATGAACGCAAGGTATCCCGACTTATCTGCATACCAGAAAAATCTCTCCTCAGTTATGGGGTTGTTGGTGGTGTGTGTGTGTGTGTGTACTGTTGCTGCTGGCAGTGGTGTGTGTGTGTGTGTGTCTGTTCTCCACTGTGTCGGTGGTTAGCCTTGGCTGGCCTCTGCCTGGCAGCGGTCTCGCACCAGGCCTCGGTGATGTAATAAATTTAATTATAGCCCGACGTTACTGCCGGCTCTGAATGCCACCACGCAATTCTCACACTCCTACCCACTGTCCCCCCTCTGCTATTATCCGTAGGTCACAGCACAGGCCTCACACACACAGACACACACACACACACACAGTGACACACACACACACACACACAGTGACACACACACACACACACGCAGGCCTGTGTTGTTTGTTTTGTATCCTTGACTTCCAGACTTCAGGGTAGTCTGGAGCCTGTGGAGAAAGCTCTGAATAAACTCACCAGAGAGAATAAGATGCAACGATAATGAGAAAAATATGAAGATTTTCTTGACCCCAAGATGTCAAATCTCCCTAAATGTGATTATTTTTAGGCTTGCATTTTAGTGTTTTCTTCTCTTAAGTAGTGCTAAAGTGTGAACATAAATTCCCTAATCAACGGAACATCAATTACAAACAACTAAATAAGTAAAAGTAAGTAAACAAATTGATTTTAGGCTTGTCACAGACAAAAAAAGGAGTAAAAGATGTCACCCTGGGCAATATCTTTTTACATTTTCTTGACTAAACTACTAAATATCCATTGAAATTCATAAATTCTAGCTCAGCTGTCAAGAAAAGTCCAATTTATACCAAAATGAATATGAATAAACACTGCACGCTTTTCTTGTTTTACACTACAAGAGCTGCATTTTGATTATTTTTCAGTCTAAGCAGCCATGCACAAACGCTCTGTTCCCTCGTGTCCATCTCTGACTGATTCAATCACAAACCCATTAATTTTCTTGTGTGGAATAACGCGGTTAGCCCTGCTCCGTATTCAGAGCAGAGACGATGACTCAGTTCCTTCCTGTAGGCAGAGGACAGACCGTCTAGCAGTTAGTCATCCAGCGCCACTGACAGCTTATATTTCAACTAAAGCGTCCCTTAAGTCCCTTCAGGTCGATTCCCTCTGGAGCATTGTGTGGTTATGTCCTGAGGAGGAATGCAGTTTTATTGTTTACATGAGCAGGTGTTTGTTTCACGCTTTTGTTCCTCCTGTCAAATCTGTTAAACCACGCATGCAGGAAGGAGGACTCACCTGTCTGTCCCACACTTACCTGATCTTATCGCAGTTAAACAACCCACTCCTAGCTGTAAACCTAATGCTACCGAGAAATGTGGTAATGAGGCACGCTCACAGCACGCCTCTGCATTAGATAAGGTGCTTGATTATACTTTATTCCTACTCATTAAGTGCTGGTTTGGCACTTTAACATAATTTAATATCATCCTCGAATACCACACTCTCTTTCTCTTTCCATGTTTTCACTGTTTGCACTGCAGCCTGAGATTTTGTGGGTGTAACATTTACTTATCACTCAGCCGTTTTTAGCTTCCCTGAATGAGGGAGTGTGCCGTTGTTCCTCACTTTACTCTCGCTGCTATATTGGGATCGTCAAACATGACGTCCACCTCAATCCAGATGTTCCTCCAGAGCTCTCTGATTGGGTCAGAGGTGAACGAAAGACGTCATAGAGAGGCAGTAGAAGTTACAAGCTAGTTTTGATGAGTTTTTTCTCGGAGAAACGTCCAAGAAACACTGGATTTAAAGTGAGAAAATGCACAGTACTTAAGTAGATGTACTTAGTTACTATTATTCCTGATACAGCCTTATTTGGTCTGGTAGGAATACGGTATTAGCATATTGTAGCTAAAGGAAGCAGATGTGACATCACTAAGAGAAATAAGCTATTTTAAGCCTTTTTCCAGAGCTCGCTGAAAGGTGGAAAATAATGGGTTATCCTAGCCGAGGTAAAAATAACTTGGCAGGTTTTGTGGGAAAATGTGAAATGACTTCAGAACATTTACCTGGAATTTACACCAGTTGAATGCACACCTGTTTATATCTGGATTTGAGATCCACTCACTAAACTGCTTCTGCCCTTATTAAACAAACATCATTAGGAAATGATCAAGTACATTCATTCAGGCAGGGTGGTCTGTTTTTGCAATTTCCAAACCTCATGTTAATTTATGTTAAAAAGGAGCAAGCAGTGAGGTTTTCACATTTAGAATTGGATCAGGAAACATCCACTGCGAATATCCAGAGTTAAGTTATCAGAAATGGTGTTGAGTAAGATTTCTGCTCCGTGCATCCCTATTTCAAGTCTGTAAATCTGCGTTTCTATGTGGAGTAGCAACGACTAGTCGACTAATCAGCAGCTATTTTGATAATTTATTAATACATTTAACTAGTTTTTATTATAACTCTATTTTATATCATATTTGAGTGATTATCTTTGGGCAGAAATAGCTCAGTCTATGTGGATTTGACTTCAATCAATCAATCAATCAATGTTTATTTATATAGCCCAATATCACAAATGTTACATTTGTCTCAGTGGACTTCACAGTTTGTACAGAATATCAGTATGACAATACGACACCCTCTGTCCTTAGACCCTCACATCGTACAAGGAAACACTTCCAGAGAAAACCCACAGTTTAAAGGGGAACATGGGAGAAACCTCAGGGAGAGCATCAGAGGAGGGATCCCTCTTCCAGGACGGACAGACGTGCAATAGATGCCGTGTGTAAATCGAAAATATAATACATTTACAACACAGGGAGACCAAATGTTTGGAAATGCATGTGTCTATAATAAGAAGATGAATCCACGAGGATGTCAACAATCCTGTGGGAGCCATCAGGGAAGTAGCATGATGAGAGTCAGGCAGGACCGCAGGGACAGGTTCAGCCACGACTCGAAATCCAGGACTCAGATCAGGACTCAGGATCAGCCACGACTCAGGATCCCAGCGTAGATAGACACCAAAAAGAAATGTGGGGGAAGCTGGGTTATTGGGAACATGAGAGTACACAGGTACAGACAGAGAGACTTGACTTGACTTGAATCGGAGGGTCGCTCGATTGGACCAAGTAATAGAATATACTAGGAAAAAGGACTGGTATTGCCGGTGCCAGTTCACTGCTTCGTGTACTAGGATGGCTTAAACGCAGAAACTGAATTTCACTGTGTGTGGGGCTGTGTACATGTGTGACAATAAAAGAGGCTTTCATTTGAATTGTCTATTTCCAGTCCGTTTGTAACAGCGACAACAGGACATTTAAAGACATCACCTCAGACTTTGAGACACTATATTGACATTTATGACTATTTTCTGACATGGACAGGCATAACAATTAATCTAGATTATCAGCAAAATAAAAATAACCGTTAGTGTGTTTTTTTGTCCCTTTTGTGAACCTTACAAACTGACCCAGTGTCTGCGAACAGCCAAGAGTCGTACCGTTAGGATCAAATGGCATCTCGAACTCCATCTGCTCTCCTATCACGCTCTCTGTGTGAATGACAGTCCCCTGTGGTCTCTCTCACACACACACACACACACACACACACACACACACACACACACACACACACACACACACACACACACACACACACACGGATCCCCTTTACTTTAAACCTTTTCTGCTGTTTGCGTTGCGGGGCACACACCTGTCCTGATTTCCAAGCAAAGTGTGCGTGTGTGTGTGTGTGTGTGTGTTTTTAATGAAAGTACCCGGGGCTCATTTGAGAGGCAGGCGGGAGCGAAGGTCAACGACCTCTTCTTTATATTGTAATCACCGGGCTCAGATAATTGCTTCCATTAAAGTCTCTTGATATGGTAATGTCTGACATGCTCATCTGCATGATTGCCCCCTTCAGATATGAAAGTGTGTGTGTGTGTGTGTGTGTGTGTGTGTGTGTGTGTGTGTGTGGCGGAGAGTGTGAAGTGGGAGATGAGAAGTGAGAAAAGAAGAAGCGGCTAAATGCTGAGCGTCGTCTCTTGGTTTGCTAAATGAATTTTTAAGGGTTTTAATGAAAGCTACCTCTCCCCTCTGATGGGTGATGTTGGAATTTAAAACACTTGACTTGCTCTTGTTTAGCTTCCGATATCCCATGAAATACACCCTCAATCCTGCAGCCATTTAAAATCGGAATTACTCAGCGTTTGACAAAAAATATATATTTTTCTCTACAGGATTTCATATTTTAACTCAAGACTTTTTGCTTCCTGGAATCACCCCACTGATTTAAACGAGGCATGGATGTGCTTAGTAACCGAGCTCCGGGCCACACACAGTCAAGGCTGCATTTCCCCCTGAGACACACACACACACACACACACACACACACACACACACACACACACACACACACACACACACACACACACACACACATTGCATTATTAAACACCTTCCCAGCTTTTGTATGCAGAGTGCAGAGTTTGAGAGCCACCGGCGTTGTTAGACTCAGAGTTACTCGCACCTGAAGAGCGATAAAGATCTGAGAAGACACACAGGTGGTGTGCAGAGAAAACACAGCTTTATAGGTATTTGATTTTCTACTACAGACAACCTACTCTAGTGTGTGAGGGCACTGTAGGTAAAACATGATAATAACTACAGTATTTATTCTGAACCAGCCACTTTCCCAGGGATGTCTCTTCAGAGTTCAGATGCTTCTGATTATAAGGTGATCCTTGGCAACGTCGTATAAACAACTGGACTGTTTTACACAATGGAAACTCCACAGATGGCATCAGAACAGGAAGTAGAAGATGCCTCAGGTGTTGCCTCATTGTCTGTCCTGAGCCAACACAAGCAATGATCAAACACACACACACACACACACACACACACACACACACACACACACACACACACACACACACACACACACACACACACACACACATGCATTACTCTCTAAATGTGCAGGAATGCCCACATGGGTTCCTTATGTCCCCGGGGAAAGTGAGTTGATATATCTCTCTGTCAGGTTGAGTTGAGTGAGAGTGTTTTCTGATGTTTATCTCGTGTGTTTTAGATGACGAGGAGGCGCTGAACTCCATAATGAAGGACCTGGCAGCCCTCGGCCGCTGCTACACCCAGCACAACAGCCACAAGCCCAAAGTCAGAACATTGCTCTACAAACAGGTACGAGTATTTAAAGTGACACGACATTTTTGTTAACTTTCCTGATGTCCTTGGGTCAGATTTGACTTGTTTTTAATTGTTTAAATGTCAGAATAAGAGGGTTCCTTCATGTATATGGCACACAAATAACAAGCATGGTTTCAATATGCAAGAAAAATGAATGGTCACCACTTGAATCATGGGTGTTTTATTCAAATTAAGAATCAGAAATCCCTTATTTTTCCTGCATTTGTTTTATTACACTTGGACATATACCAAATTTACTAACTATAGTAAAAAAATATTCAACATTTTTGTCTTTTTAAACAAAAAAACAAGGTTTAATTCTGTGTAAATTGGGATGAAATGGGTAAAAAGTGATTTTCCTTACTGATGAGCAGCAGGTTACGGAGAATTTCTTCTGCTAAAAAGTAGAATAATATCAAACAGAAACAGGAACCTGCAACACGAACCAGTCATTTAAGAAAGACGTTGTATAAATGCACATCTACGGCAATCTTTGAAGCATGAATTAGCCTTATTTGGGTAAAAAAACCTGCAATAATATGGATGTTAAGTGAATGTAAAGTGGATTACGTCGCCTTAATAGCTATAGATTCTCTGCTGTAAATGTATTGAAACAGATGTAAACTCAGTCCGATCACAGCTGCTGCTCATCATGTAAACTATAACATTTTTACAGCCATCGTCTAAACCTACAGAGGGGGTGAGTGTAGGTTTCTGAGTTAAGCGCACATTAAAGCTGTCCCACATTCTGCTTTATTACATTTTATTAACCCGACACACCACACGCTCAGCAGAGCCTTAAACCTTCACCGTCGCTCTGGGATCTCACACAGAAACGTTTTTTTTTTTAGCTCGACTGACAGCTGCTGGCGGCCAAAGTCAGGTGAAGGTTGGCCTGCAGTTTTAGGGGAGGATAAAAAGCTTATTTGCAGTTGAATTTAAGCACATTTCCAAGAAGATTATGTGACTGTGGTGCGTTCATTAGAAGTGTTTTTACAGTCTATTGTAAACGATGCCCGACAGGCGCTAACGCAACTTAGCAAATGTCACTGTGTGCGTGTGTGTGACAAATAATGAGGGTTTCATCCTCCGATTCTGATTCTAATTTCTCCTGGGCCGTTATAACTTGTCAGCCATCGTATCCAATCCAATCCATTTTATTTCTATAGCACATTTAAAAACACAGTTGATCAAAGTGCTGTACATCAACAACTGTATAAAAACATAGCATAAATACATAAAAAACAGACAGGACATGAACGAACACAAGACACTGAAACCAGATCAGAAGCCACAGACTGAAAAACTCTCCGACATGACGTCCAAACAATACAAAACACTAGTAAGATAAAAACCCAAATTTAAGTGTCATACCTGCCAGGGAAAAGAAGTGGGTTTTTAAACGAGGCAGAGTTGGAGCAAGTCTAACTTGGAGGGGCAATTCGTTCCATAATTTTGGAGCTGCCAAGGCTCTTGTCTCCTCGCTGCTTCAAGCTTGATTTTGGGACTAGCAGAAGTAATCTGTCAGCCGACCTCAGTGACCGTGTGTGTGTATGGTTTTAAAAGATCTGCCAGGTACGGTGGGGCTAAACCGTTTAGGGCTTTGTATGCGAACAGTAACATTTTCAATTGTATTCTAAAACTGAGTGGTAGCCAATGTAACGAGGCGAGCACAGGCGTAATATGTTTACGCCTGCCTGTGCTTGTAAGGAGGGCTTGTATGTAGCTGCAGATGCACACAAACAAACCCAATTATGTATCTCTAAAGGATCTTTTAATAATCTGAACATACATTTGCAAAGTTATCCCCTGCCTCTTTCCAGGATTTTGTTTATTTTAATGACTTTCTGAAGTTGTTTATCCGTGCGTTTGTTCCCTCTGTGGAATGATAATTGGTAAATCCTCTTGCAATGTTTACGATGAGCCGTAAACAAACGGAGAAGAGCAGCAGAGACTAGTTTCCGCTTCTTAGCGTTCGGGGTAAAATCCCTACTTTTTTTTTTTTGAACCCGTCACTGTCACCGTTTATCCCCATGACCTCATGCAGACTTCAGGCTCCTCCACATTCCTGCACCCTGAAGTCATGCCATTCTGAAAAGAGAATCTTTGGTTTTGGAAGATAATGCCGTCTTTGTGTTGCAGAACAAAATTCAGCCATGTGTCATTACAATGTCGCTTACAAATCCCACGTTTTAACTTTCCACCACCCTCTGTTGTCATTTTCCCTCTCAACAGGATTTAAGAGTCAAGCTGGAGCATGAGAGAGAGAAACGGTATGTTGGATCCGTATTGTTTTTTCTACTCCTGTGTCCAAAGCCCTGCCTCCTTCTGTTATGCTTCGCCATGCCTGGGATTGTGGTGTCTCGTGGAAATCGCCGTTACATGCCAGGGTAGCATAAAAAGAGAGGGAAAGAACTCCTGCTTTGGACATTGTAGCCGTGTGTTTCTCAGGCCGCTTGAGAAGGGGAAAGAAAAGGGAGAAACAGACTGTGTGAAGTCTTCCAGGCAAACTAACACCACATCCTCTATCACACCACCAGAGGAAAAACAGGGTTACACTGTCTGGAGACGTCTTTATTCTACCCGCCTTACAGTTTGTTTACCTCATTGAAAGCTAAGGCGCCCAGTATAAATACTTAAGAAAAGCCTACCATGTAAGGATGCTGTGTGCAGGTCTGCTCTTCAGCGATATGTCCACAGACACACTTTATCCTGGCTCCAAAACAACTCTTTAAGGGGGGGGGGGGGACGACAAACACAGAGTTTACTGTTACAGGGAAACACATCAGAGACTGGCCAGAGCCTTGAGACATGCTTTGGTTCAGCGAGGCTGTGATTATAAAAAACCACAGGCTCTCAGGAGTGAGGAAGACGAGGGAGACGGCCTCACATCAAGCCTTCGCCGCCATAATTGGCTGCTGCTGCAAGTTTTTCATGTTCCTGTCTCTCCGTGTGCGTTCCTGCCTCACAGTCTCTCCAAAACACAGCTCACCCTGGAAGACCTCTTTCATTAACTCTTATTTAAAATGCATTCCTTATTAAACCTCTTTCTCATCTCGTCCTAGCTCTGACCTCCTTCATTTACCGTAAGGACTGTTTGGGATGTCAGTAGGATATCCTGAGTTTGTTACCTCACTTTTTTAAGCTGCTCTAATCAATATTTTCATACTAACAATGGATCAGATTGTTATGTCATTATGAAAGGGGGTTGCTGGTAGGGAGGAATCTGGAAAGAAACATGAACACCTCATTATTTTGGTTTCTGATCCAGTACCGGCCTGCTTTTGTTCACTTTCAATTCTATTTCTTGCATCCAGCTGTTTTCCACACAAAAACATCTCTAAAAAAATAACAGTACATTACCGGCCAAAGACCGAACGAAAGACAAACTGAGTTAGCGACTAGCCGGTGAACATAGGGAAGCATTTAGCAGCTAAAAATATATATTTCCTTTTTCAGGAGTTAGCAGAGACCAACAACAGAGCTAAGAGAACTCCAAATGAATGCTAAGGTCTCTGTTTTACCTGCTGGATGTATACATGTGTTAGCCATATGAACTTAAAATGTGCTAAATCGTCAGTGTTGTGTTTACACCTACTTTGAGTGTTCAAAATGTTTCCATGGAAAAGTACAGAGCATCAGCCCAACATAACATGTATACGATAAGCTAATTTCTGTTTGTAGTTAATGCAAACACTCCGCTCAGTAAGAAAACACACACAAACAAAGGCAGTATCACATTAAAAAAATCCCATAACACTTAATGAGAAGCATCTGAACTAACCCTACTGGAAAACAAGAAGCCCCTGAAACTAACTTACTTATAAAATCCAATTTCTCAATGTCAAAACTTTCTTTTAATCTTGAGAAACACTGAGGTTATTTCTTCCTATTTAAGAAACAACTTAATTGGACTCAGTTTGTTGAGTTGTACGGGGTCTTTCTCCACTGTCACTTTAATAAATTCACCAAACGAATCTTTAAAAAAACAACTGAACAGTTTGATCGTGATCCAAGTTGCAGCACCAGTGTGAATTAAACAGCACTCGAGCTATTAGGAGTCCCTGAGTCAGGATAACTGTCCACAATGGAATCTAATTGGACGCTGTGTCTTTTCATTGGCAAGCGCTGAAGGTTTTGAGGCAGGAAATAGGAGCTGTCCCCCCCCCCCCCCCTCAGGGTCTCCTGCCAGAGAGTAAAAGGAACAGAGCCAGACCTTCCTCTAGTGTTTTTTTCTCTGGTGTTCATGAGAGAAATCATACGAGAAAGAGAGCATTCCTTTTACTTTGCAAATCTGTGTGTGCACATGCTCGCTCGGAGAGGAAGGAAAGCCATATCTTTTGGAGCAGCATCCTCGCCCCCCTGCCCCCCCCCCCCGCTCCCTCCACATCCCTCTCACTCTTTATCAGACACATGATCGGCGAGTATAAACAGAGACAGAGAGCTGCTGGTGCTCGCCTCTGATCTGCAGCCGGCCTCTTCCCAGAATCCTCTCCTCAGATGAGCGGACCAATGAGCAGTCATTAAGATAGGAAGAGCCTTTGATGAGGGAATGATGGGATAAAAATCAAGCCTTTTTTTTTTATCAGGATACTATGAAGAGATAGTTCTTCAAAATCAGAAAGAGAGGAGAAGAAACACAGAGGATAGTCTCTCTCATAATACGCACTTTTCATACAAGAATCGCAGTCCACAGTGTTTCACAGATAACCTCTTAAAGTAGTCATAGAAAATTGATATCACCAGTAAAAGACACATAAAAAGAATACATTAAACGGACGACAGTGCTAATTCTCTGTCTCTCTGAGCAAAGACACACATCCTGCTGCTTTGCCGCCCGCTCCAGATTTTGTATTTTTTTTTTTCTTCTTCCCCCCTCTTCCTCTCAGGAAGTTTCCCATCTGCCTTTGTGCTGGCTTAGTGAGAGAGGCCCTGGTGTTGAAACAGTGGCCGATGCACACACTGATTGGGAAGCACACTCATGCATGTAGAGTTTTACAAACACGCACGCAGACATATATAACGGCCGCAGATAAGCCCGACAGGCTGAACACTCAGTCATACACGTAGGCGAGCGGCAGATAACACACTCTGTCTCTGTTTTCACTGCATTGATGAATTCCCCCCTCAGCATCACATCGCTCCTCTCCTTGACCCAGTGACCTCTGCATGGTTCCTCTTATGTTATACTGAAGGAGAAGTGATAATAGCGCAGTGTTTAAATACTTAAACGTCCTGCAAAATCTAAAAATCTAAAACTTCTCATTATCCAAAGTGGCCCATTTTTGGAATCTTATATGTTAGATAATTAGTGATGCATTCATGTGTTTGTCATTTTAGTTTTGCAGCTCTTAAAGGATGATATAACATTCATATATTTGTATATACTGCCTGGTATCTCCATCCATAACAGTACCATAGTGATTTATGTTCATATTTATCATCATAAAGTAGCATAAAAAGGAAATACTTAAGTAAAGTACTTGCTACCACTGCCTGTTGCCGCAGAATTACGGTCATTAAATGGATTTGAAAGATACTCTTACACAGTCATACAATCTGGAAACATGTTAAAAATAACTAGATTTATAACTCATTTTCTCTTTCTAAATCTTTTCTCTTTTCCCATTTCACTTTCCTGTGAACTATGAGTAGTATATCTGCCAGTCAGCTGCTTTTTTCTGTGGAAAACTCCCCCCTAACCCTGCCCTTCACAGCCTGAGCTGATGAATGTCCGAGCCAGACACAACAGCAGCTTCTTTCTGCGACCTCTGACCCCTCGCTCTCTCTCTCTCTCTCTCTCTCTCTCTCTCAGGATCATCCCGTTCCAGAGGCCGCTGAAGATCAAAGAGCTGCTGCAGAAAGTGACCGAGGCCTTCGGGCAGCAGATGGACATGTTCTTCATGGAGAAAGAGGTACACAAATGTGATTAGAGCAACGTATAACTTATGCAGGTTCATTTGCACCATTTGAGTCCTTTGTCAATACGTCAGCAACTTCAAAATGTTCAGTACTGATTTAAAATGATGACTTTTTGCACATTTCTGTAGGTAAATCCCTAACATTCACCAAAACCACTGTATCTGTTTACCCAAATCTTGACTTTTCTATGTGATTTTCTTTAAATGAATGTATTCTCTTCCATTAGCTGAGGCTCAGTTTGACTAGAAGTACTGTATATGTGACCCGCTCTATCGAAATCATTCGGAAGTCGCAACGGCTCATTTCAAAATGAACGTGGATTTGCGTAAAACAATAGTTTTTCGGGGTTCGGGTGTTTTGTTTGATTTTAAATAAACAAAGTCTTGGCTGAAATTATGAATGTAAGGCGTATAGTAATCATAGATAACACGGCAGGGTCCGTTACAGTTTGTTTTCATCCGATTTCAATTAAACAAAGTCTTGGCTTTCAGAATATTAAACTCAGGTAAATACACGTATACACACACAGACACTCGCGAGCTTCCCCCAGATCATTAATCGTAATTATTTGTGGTTCATATTGAAACCTTTCAATTAACGCCATAAAATAAAATACATAAATATGACTGAGGTTTCATATGTTTGACTGTTTTGACTTTCACATGTTGACAACGACACGCATGTGCTTATACACGCCACCTTTTCTGGCACAATGGGTGATCAAAGGTCATGTGATGTATGTTTTCTTGTCCTTTCAGCTGCTGCAGCCCCTGAAGACGCAGGAGGACCTGGAGCAGGCGGTGCTGACGCTGGGCTGCAGCCCCGGGGCCAACGGGCTGCTCAGGATCCTGCTGAAGACCCCCAAGAACAACCATGTGAGTCCCTGATCATTTAGACCAGGGGTGTCCAAACTTATTCCGTTATACTTTTTGAATTAGCTGAGGGCCGATACAAAATGGTCCGCGGGCCGAGCCGTAGTTTGGACACCCCCGATTTAGACACTATAAGACAAATAGAGAAGTCATCTTATCAAAGTGTAAACAGCTGACTGTGTGAACCCTGTTGTAGGAAGTCATTGTCTCTGTGTAACCGTAAACTGCATGAGTTTGCAGGGGAAACAAACTCCGATGATGTAACTGTACGATGATGTAATGCCGTCCTCCTTTCCTCTCCTGATTCCTTTTCTTTCTCCACTTCCTGTGCACTCTTTCTCTCTGTAGTACCTGCAGGTGAACAGTAGGGACAAACAGAGCGAGATGCGGTCTTCACGGTCACTCGGAGACCTCAAGGGTTCCCTGCTGAAGGGCTCTGAGAGGGTCCGCAAACACTCAACAGGTGAGACCAACTGTAGAAACACACACAATTAAAAAGCCAATGCACGTAAAAGTCTTCCCGAAAAATACAACCAAAGTTGTTTTGTTCACCTGCTCAAGGGTGGCTTGTCAGCGTCGATTTACGACACCAAGAGATGCCAAAGTCACGGAAATGTTAATGGCAAGATGAGGGACACGCTTTGTCAGAATGGACAAATGCAAATCTGAGGTGAAAGTGACAAGTTTAACAGCCAGAGAGATGTCAGGTCAACGCAAGGACAAGTGTCTGCTCTCATACCAAGCAGCTCTCCGTCTGCATCGTCACCTTGATGATTGTTTCGCGCTTTGAATCAGCGGATGATCTGTCAAACGGTGACAAAATGAGACTTTAAAGCTTACTGACGAACACGTCTTTGCATCTCAAGTCAAGACAGGCCATGCAAGTCAAGTCCTAAACTTTAAGTCCTATAACAGTCAGTTATCGCCTGCATGTTTCTTTTGTGTTAACCACCATATCATTTTTGTCAGATTTGAATACAGCAATGTAACTTTATGGTTTAATTTTTCTCCCTAGGAACTTGATTTGTTATCAGATTGCTTCAATATTAGCTGATCCAGGAAATGAAGCATACTGTAACTAACAAGTTGTGGAACACTGCAACACGTCTTTTTGTCCGGTCGGGTCTTAGAATACCAGAAGCTGTGTGGTTCATAAAAACATGTTCTTACTCAATATCTTACCCTAAGCCTAACCCTATCCCTTTTATTTTAAATTGTATAATGTCTGAGTTGTGTTGCCGTCAGTGAGGAAAAGAAATGGCTCAGAGCCTCAGAATACTGACATCTGTATTTTATGTCATCTTTTTTTCCTTCTAATTTGTTATTATTTGGTGCAGGCACGAAACATACTACCAATAGAAATACATTGCTTCTAAAATTGTTCTGTGTCAGAATACTGAAATCTGTATTTTTTTTAATTTCTTTTTCCTTCTAATTTGTTATTATTTACATTGCTTTTAAAATCGTTCTGTGTGACACGAAAAAAATGGCGAAATCGTGTTGGTGAACACGAATCAATAGATTAATTTCATGACTATAACACGAAATGCCGTGAGACTGTGTTGGAATGTTGAGCTGTAGGAAAAGCACGACTTGTAGTTTGTTCACTAAGGTTATTGTATGGATCAATAAGTAAAATAAAACATGTTAATTTGTGAGCTTAAATACTTGTAGGAAAAGGTTTTCTACCTTATGACGGAGCCATGCTAGCGGTTAGCTTAGCTATCTAGTTTAGCTAATCAGATTGCTCGGCTCTATCTGTATGTTTACCAGATGATCTAACAGATAACAGAGTCGCATCATTCTCATCTTAACTCTTGGCACAATAACTAAAGATTCAACATTTCCTTTCAGACAGACAAAGGACTTTCTGTTTCCATGTCACACTCCGCGGTTAGATAACACGCTACGCTTCATTTCTGTTGTCCCTCCTAGCTCGTTTGTTACCACAGCGACAGGTTTATTTTGATCTGTGAAATCCTGACCTCTCCCATTTCTGTCTGAATCTCTTCTTAACACCCTTTATATCAGGTATTTCCAGAAAGGTCAATGATGCAGTCGTCATATAATGCAGCTAAAACCGCTGTGTGATTGCTGTCAGCGCCAACTTTTCACACGTAGCCTCGTCACCATCCCGAGACGTTTAAATTGTAAAGAGTTACACCGGCCCTCTGTCAATTCCTCCACTAGTCTGAGAGATGGAGGAGGAGGGGGGGGGGGTGGTAGATGAGAGGTGACAGCACAGTGGACGTTTGAGTGAAGAAGTGATGAGAGCCTCACTGACGTACAGCAGAGAGAGAGGGGGGGTAAGAAACTGAAGGAGCTTCCAGTCAATGGGTTTTTTAATGTTTGTTGGTTGGATGCCAGAAACAAGGTCTGGTGTTAGTACGTGTTTCTACGACATCAAATACGTCACTGGTGAATGTCTTTGTGTCGGCGTTAACGTCATCACGCAGCACAAAGGTCTTTACCTTCATTTAAAACTTAAGCTTAGCTGTGTTAATGTGAAGCTGTGCAAGTTATAAAAGTGGTGTATGGTATCTATCCTGCTGGAAAAGACACGTGTTTGCCTCAGATTTAATTTCCAATGAACAGTTTTCTTCTAGTTTGATTGAAGACACATAGAAAATACATTTGGTACATTCAAATCAAATCAAATCAAATCAAGGTTTATTTATAAAGCACATTTGATAGGTTCGATTAAACAGTTCAAAGCTACTAGTGTTCAGCTTAGTCTCTACTATTGTACATCAATTGACAAACCATACATCGTTGATCTTCACTTGAAGGCGTAACCAGGGAACCAATGCAATAACTTCCTGGTTGGTCGACAAAAATCCCATTTCCACTCTTTTTGCCCCCCACTTTTTTCAGTACGACTGCTATCCAGTGACAGACTCTCAGTAGGTTTTCTAACGCTGCCAAGGACGAGCGCTCAGTCTCCGCTCAGCCATGGCAGCGTTAGTCACAGTAATTGAGGTTAGAGGTGGCGGCTGTGTGCTTTAGTAAATCACATCTCGTCGAGTTGGCACTGTTGAACTTGTTCCCATGAATAACTCTGTGACGTTCCCCTCTGCCCCCTTTTGCTTTCATCTCTTCATCATCATCCCCCTCCTCCTCGCCTTCACCACTCAATTTCTCATTTTGTTCCCCCTTCCCCTCGCTCCAGGGTCCCTGCACACCGGTCGGACGTCTCCTCCTCCCGGTAGCGTTCCTGAAGAGCAGCAGCAGATCGCTCGCCAGGGATCCTACACCAGCATCCACAGCGAAGGGGAGTTCATCCCAGAGCACGTAAGAGCATCGCTGCGACGAAACAGACTGTATATTTCATTAAGGCTAATTCTTACACACAAGTTCTGGGTAAACACACATCTATGATTTGATGAAATTGTTGTTTCCCGTCATGTATTATAAGGCAATGCTTCCAGGATAGTGGTTCTCCATTTTTGTTTACTTATTCTTTATTTGGACAACATAAGAACATACAGAATTGCAACATGTACATACTCTATGTCTTACAAATCCTTCTGCATCGAAAATGAGACATTACTAATTGTGCAAAACCAAAACATGAAGTACAGCAGACAAAAAAAACAACAAGAAAATATGCATAGTCATAAATAATAACAATTAAGGGGAGAAAAGAATAAACAAATTAATCAAGATAGCATGTCAAGTTTAGGGGACTTGACCTTGATCATTGGTTCTCCATTTTTGCTGCATTGCACATATAGGAAGGCTTGATTTGTAGTGCATTGCCAGTGTTTACTCTCTCAGTATCCATGGATATGAAGTGCAGTATATTATTAGTATTGATAGTATCTCTAGTAGAGGCAGTACTGTACATATAGTCTCTAATCTAGCTGTGTATGATATGTATGAGACAGACAGACAGTGCTCATGCCCCTCCACATCCCTCTATGTCTCTCTCTGCTCTGCTTTATATTCTGTCCCTGATGATTGCATGCTCCATGACCCTTGATTCCCCCTGTGTTATTACACCTGTCAGATGCTGGATCCATTCGGGAGCGCCGACAACTCACTGTCGAGCAGCTGTCAATCAATAGATCAAGCCCTGGACAGGTGAGTCATCGCGCCGTGGGAGATTTATGAGTCTGTTTGGATCGAGATTTATGAAGCGCACATTCATTTTATGCACAGATATGCATCACGGAGCTTGTGCTTGATAATGCAAACAGGGATGGGAGGGTTACTTCAAAATGTATTTTATTACAATCCCTAGTATAAAAAAACCCTGCCTTTCATTGAGCATATTCCAGCAGTAGCCTATACACCAACAATGAGACACATGAGCACATACTACAGTTTAAACACACAGATATTTGTAAACAGTGTGAGAGGCCAGCAGGAAGGAATCAGGTCACTTTGCTTTTGCCACAGACACTCTTATCTGGACGCCTGGATTCCTCCGTTATCAAGAAATGGATAAAAATGGGAGACTGAGTGGGGTGCAAGAACATGACGAATCACATGGGGGGGGGGGGGGGGGGGGAGAATGAATAGAGCCATGAAAGAATGAGAGTGAGAGGGGGGGGGGGGGGAATCAAAAAAGAAAAGTGAGTAAGAGTGAGGTTCAGAGAGCGGAAACGGCGCTACCTGCACGAGGCTTATCTGGGCTCCAGGCTGCAGAACAATGGCAGGAAACGAGTGCATGGAACTTTTCCCTGCCGAGCGGGCATGCGTGCCCCTTATCCAGGGTCTCGTGGCCCCGCGACGCCCTGCGGTCAACAGAGACGTCACTCTCTGTCGGGTCGGGGGGGGGGCAGAGGAGGGGGCGGGACGTACAACACATTAACTGCATGATGGAAGTTAGTTTCACTGCCACTTTTTAGCAATTTAGCACCACAGATTTCTCAAAATCCAGGTTTATTTAGTGTCTCTACTGGGACATGTCTCCATGCTTTAATGTTCAAAAAGCTCTTTGCATACAATTTACATGCAGAAAAACCTATTTTACACACTAGAGGAAAGGAAAAACCCTAAAAACGTGTAACTTTTCACTGAATTTTGTAACAGTTTGAAGTCATTTTTAACTTCTCCCCTCTTGTCTTTCCAGTCCTCCTTTCTCGCAGAGCAACCGGGACAACAATTACCTGAACCTCAACTACGAATACAAAGGTAAGAGAGAGAAGAAATCTGCAGCTTGTTCATCATTAGACTGTTTCTTTATGTGGAGCCACGCGATCGCTTTCACAATAAAAGCTCATGTTCGTGCTGCTCATGATAGTCTGATAAACAATTCCCCCCCCAGTGGCGTCCTGAGATTACTAATGAGGCAGGGGGTGATGTTACTTGATGTTTTTATCAGGTAGTAAATGCTCCAAATGAAGAATGGGTTATTGTGGAGGTGTTTTAATACCTCGGTAGTATTTCTTGTGTCTCACGAGGTGATGAAGCAGTGTGATAGCATCATAACTCTTCCTGCTCCATCTTCAACAGTCTCCTCTGTGTACCCTTTGTCCACCTCATTTGTCTCCCGTCTCGCCCGCTTTTTTTTTTTCTTCAAAACTCCTAATAGACATTGCTGCTTCCCTCTCTTTTTCATGATCACTTCCCTTCCTTGTCCCTTGGCTCCCTGTGAGTCCCTCTCCTTCAGAACGCAGATCAAATGGCTCAGGATGACAGATAACGCCGCACTAATCCTCACCAACAGACGCGCTGCAGCCGCTCTCTCAATCTGGTCATTTCTCTCCTCCCCCGCGCTGTGAATTAGGGAGTGCTACACTTGTGTACACAGACTTTTGCAGCACTTTTTTTGCAGACTCACTTGGGGCACGCACACACACACACACACACACACACGCACGCACGCACGCACGCACGTACGTACGCACACACACACACACACACACTCCCAGATGTGGAACTGTGTGGCCCTTCCTGCTGAGGGCTTCAGTATTTGTTTACCATTCCCTGTGAGTAGATTTTTCCTCTCCATCCCGCGCTGCCAAACACAAAAAATAACTCCCGTCTCCCTGGGATACGGCCACGAAAACAGCGCGAGGGGAGGCAGTCATCTGACAGAACAGCTGCTTTCAATTGCATCGCTCTCCCCTCTCTGTGTGTGTGTGTGTGTGTGTGTGTGTGTGTGTGTGTGTGTGTGTGTGTGTGTGTGTGTGTGTGTGTGTGTGTGTGTGTGTGTGTGTGTGTGTGTGTGTGTGTGTGTGTGTGTGTGTGTGTGTGTGTGTGTGTGTGTGTGTGTGTGTGTGTGTGTGTGTGTGTGTGTGTGTCGGCGCTCGCCTGCGTCAGCACTGCTCCCCACCTGCCTTTACTTACTGCTCCACTGGGTTCAGAGCTAACGCTAAGCTAGCACACATGAGCTGTTTTTCTCTTGGCTGCAGCGAGGCGATACACAGCTCTGCTCGGTGTGTGTGTGTCTGTGTGTGTGTGTGTGTGTGTGTGTGTGTGTGTGTGTGTGTGTGTGTGTGTGAGGCTCCCTTCCATAACGCTGCTCCTCAACTTTGATTTGACATGCAAGGATGAGCAAAAGTCAGTGTGATGTGATCAGCTGACATGTGACACTCTTTTAGGCAGCAATATGTTTGTTTTTAAGAAGCTCTATGAAATTAAATCTGCTTCATTGAACGTGAAACTGTTCATTTAGAAGTACTGTAACTATTAAATGAGATTTCAGTTGTTGTTGAGGCTTTATTAACTTCATTATTGCTCCCTCTTCAGGTCGCCACGGGAAAGGAGGGACTTTCCCTCGGCAGTTCCAGTTGCCCAATCGCAGCAAGGATTATGGAGACCGTAAGAAACCTGCTTAACAACAACACTATTGTTGCACAGATTGAACAGACACCACTCTGTCTTTCATTTATTTATTTATTCAAAAGTTTGATTAAAAGTACCATCATAAGTCATAATGGAAACATGTGAAATGCAGTATTGGAAGAAGTACTTTACTTGAGTAAAAGTACAAATACTATGGTTTTAACCCTCCTGTTGTCTTCGGGTCAAATCTGACCGATTTACTACTTTCATCAATCATAACTTTTTTGTTTTACATTCGATTGCATTAAGGCTTCATGATATCCTTCACAGTAGACATTTGAACATATACAATTACTGATCAACACTTTCATTGAATTTTGGATGATTTAGTCAACTTTGTAACACCCATGGTGTTCCCGGTCAATTTGACACATTTCCCGCTCTTATGTGCCCATCCCCCCACATGGATCACACCTGGCACACGCAATACATGTTCAGTGTCTATTCTTTGTATATGTACTGCAGTTGTTCATGTATACCAGTAGTCTGATACAATATTCACAGTTTGAAAGGGTGTTAAATGACATTTGGTGATGATTAATGGTTTTTGTGTTAATGTAATAGCAGTTAAAACAGGACCGGTTTGATTTGATTAGTAAGGGGGGGGGGGTGGAAACACAACAGGAGGGTTAAACACTCCATTACAAGTCAAATTCCTGATTTCAAAATTCTACTTCAATAAAAGCACATAGTTATTAAATTATCAAAATATACAGAAAGTAAAAAGTACTCATTCTGCACAATTCCTGATTTAATATGCAGTATTATCAGCTAAATATACTTCAAGCACCAAAAGTAAAAGAACTGGTTATACAGAATGGATCTGGATATGTAGTGGAGTAGATGTATAAAGTAGCATTTCATGGAAATACTTAAGTTAAGTACAAATATGTGAGCAAAGTACTTGAGTACAATACTTGAGTAAATGTACTTTCCAGCACTGGTGAAATGGGACACCCCAATAAGCTTGAGAATACTGGCCAAGACATTAAACATTAAGTGTTAACATTACATATTATTAATATATCTAGAATTGGAGAGGGTTTATGTATAATACAGAAACATACAAAGGAAATACATGTGCTAAAAACCCTAAAACTACTAAAGCCCAAATCAGTCTACACATTGGTATAATAGGTCAAAAACACATTATAAGGGAAACTAACGGTATATATAAATACATAACGGAGTACACTTGTACAGAAGTCCACAGCAGGACAAAACACACATTTTTGGCGGTGCCTCCTCCTCACACCTTTTTCATCACATCCAGATCAAATATCTCCAAATATGTGCCTCTTCCCTCCTGCTCTGTGGTTAGATTTGGTACATGAAGTGCTGGCTTGCTGTTCCAGGCAGCTGCTTGTAATTGCTTACTCAGAGGCTAACCTTGGCTAGCAGTGATTTACGTTTCCCTGTGGTGAACCCGAACTTGTATAAAAACACAGCGCCCTGCTTCCTGTCTGAGAGGAAGTGGGACGGAGCGGCGAGAGGAACTCTGCTCCTTCTCGGCCAAGAGCTCGCTTTATGCACAGTAACATCTGTAGTGTAACTGTAAGACAACATCAAATCATTCACAGAGCAAACACAACATGAATCAGAATCGCTTTTTTCTTTGCAATGTGCAACATGTGATATGATGTGCATTAATGTGTGTGAAGTCATTAATGTGTCTAAATGTGTGTTTTCAGGACGCAGGACACTTCCTCGCAGCTTCATGCCGCAGGAGAACCTGTTCCAGCTGGTTCCTTCCAGCCGGACGCGCAGTTACAACGGGGAAAACACGATGCAGTACGGCGACCTGCGCTCTCTGGGACGCACCGCCGAGAAGAGCTGCCAGCGGGGGTCTGCCAAGTGTAAGTAGATCCCTGAAAACTTGAAATGAAGTCTCAGGAAGCAGTGAAGAAACACCAAAACACGTAGACAGACTCATATGAAGTTCATCTGTCTTGTTCATCTGGTTCCTGTGGATAATAAGACAAACCAGTTTAGACTTGTTTTCTTCTGCAGGTCAAGAGTAGGGCTGCAGGAGAATCCACTTAGGGGTTTAAACTTGTATACCCAGTCCATTGTTAAAGGCGTCCTGGGTGCACAACAAAATATAGAAACTCACATAATGGATTTCGCAGGCAATTTACATTCACACAAACCTATATAAAACCCCCCAAAACCCCCAAAGGCCTCTTTAAATTGATGATATATAAAAAAGAATGACAAGAATTTGTGTAACATCATGACAGATTAAGCTCTTCCAGTAATATGGCTGATAAGAAGACATGTTTAAATTCCTCACAGTGATAGGGAGTATAACTAATGTTAAGTAACACAGTATCTGACAGCAGTGAGAATTCCCCTCTCATCGTCAACCCACTCGCTCTCTGATCCCATCTGTCTTCAGTCAGTCCTCGCTCTGCGCTGCCCAGAAATTGTCTTTGTCACGAGACAGAAGCCCAGGCGTCTGCGTCTGCTCGCCCACACGAGACCAAACCGTCTAAACCACCGCAGAAAGGCCTGTTAATACCCAAAGTCTCAGAGAGTGTGAGGAGGAGGAGATGCTCTCTTTGTGGTTATTTATCAGGGTTTTCCCCATCTGGGAGGGTCTGCAGTGGGGATTATTTAACAGGGTTTCTGGTGGGAGAGCGACAGTGGATTTTGACGCATGCTTCAGTGTTTTTTTTTCAGTGTATCAGTGTCTGCCTCCAGGGGCTTAGCAAGTCCAATGATTTACTGGTTTTCATCATGCGGTGTGTCTGGTTTCTGCAGCGCCGCGGGCTCCAGTCAACTGGCGTCAGGGAAAGCTTCTGGGGAGGGGGGCGTTCGGTGAGGTTTACCTCTGCTACGACGCTGACACCGGGCGCGAGCTGGCCGCCAAGCAGGTGCCCTTTGACTCCGACTGTCAGGAAACCAGCAAGGTAAACGAGACCGTCCTCACACTCTGCATGTTTTAAAGGACACCTATTATGCAAAATCCACTTCTTCATGTCTCTTCTTCATCAACATGTGTCCCCTCTTCTTCATGTCTCTTCTACATCAACATGTGTCCCCTCTTCTTCATGTCTCTTCTACATCAACATGTGTCCCCTCTTCTTCATGTCTCTTCTACATCAACATGTGTCCCCTCTTCTTCATGTCTCTTCTACATCAACATGTGTCCCCTCTTCTTCATGTCTCTTCTACATCAACATGTGTCCCCTCTTCTTCATGTCTCTTCTACATCAACATGTGTCCCCTCTTCTTCATGTCTCTTCTACATCAACATGTGTCCCCTCTTCTTCATGTCTCTTCTTCATCAACATGTGTCCCCTCTTCTTCATGTCTCTTCTACATCAACATGTGTCCCCTCTTCTTCATGTCTCTTCTACATCAACATGTGTCCCCTCTTCTTCATGTCCCTTCTACATCAACATGTGTCCCCTCTTCTTCATGTCTCTTCTTCATCAACATGTGTCCCCTCTTCTTCATGTCTCTTCTACATCAACATGTGTCCCCTCTTCTTCATGTCTCTTCTACATCAACATGTGTCCCCCTCTTCTTCATGTCTCTTCTACATCAACATGTGTCCCCTCTTCTTCATGTCTCTTCTTCATCAACATGTGTCCCCTCTTCTTCATGTCTCTTCTTCATCAACATGTGTCCCCTCTTCTTCATGTCTCTTCTACATCAACATGTGTCCCCTCTTCTTCATGTCTCTTCTACATCAACATGTGTCCCCTCTTCTTCATGTCTCTTCTACATCAACATGTGTCCCCTCTTCTTCATGTCTCTTCTACATCACCATGTGTCCCCTCTTCTTCATGTCTCTTCTACATCAACATGTGTCCCCTCTTCTTCATGTCTCTTCTACATCAACATGTGTCCCCTCTTCTTCATGTCTCTTCTACATCAACATGTGTCCCCTCTTCTTCATGTCTCTTCTTCATCAACATGTGTCCCCTCTTCTTCATGTCTCTTCTACATCAACATGTGTCCCCTCTGTGGAAAGAGACTCTGAAAGTTTCAGAAACAAAGATTCTCTCTCTTTTTGTCCTGATCCATTTTTATAAAAACCTGTCTGAAAATGAGCTGATCAGATTTTGGACACTTTATGATGTCATAACGATTTTTTTGGCTTGTGCAACCATTAGCCAATCACCAACAAAGGTAACCCCCCCCCCCACCTTATCACCTGAATCTCCTCCTAGAGCACCATTGAGTTCTTTGTAACCAAATCTCTCTCAGAGGGGCGTGGGGAGGGGCTCCTTATTTTCATCTCAAGTAACAGACAGAGAATCAGCACTTTTGAAACAGGGCTGAAACAGAGGGGATTATGGGATGCTGCAATGAGCTGTTTGGTGTTTCGAGCCAATCAGAGACATGTTCTGGATATATCTGAGACCTATAATATATTGATGAAAAACAGTATAATAGGAGACCTTTAAAAGTGCCTTTCCTAATTGAATGTCCTCTCTGCAGGAGGTGAACGCTCTGGAGTGTGAGATCCAGCTGCTGAAGAACCTGCATCACGACCGCATCGTTCAGTACTACGGTTGTCTTCGGGACCTCGAGCAGAAGAAACTCACCATCTTTGTGGAGTTCATGCCCGGGGTGCGTATTCTGCGTTTCATTTGAATACAGCTTTTATAGGTCCCCAACAGCCAGGCAATGAAGTATGATTTAGACACGGTCACAAGGAATCGTCATATTGTGGCAGCAGAGATAGGCACAAACAAACATCCAATCGAACCCCATAATAGCCACATCTGCTTCAAACCAATTTTTGAAATGTCACCAGCTGTCAGTAAACATGTCCTGTGAGGTTGATGTCAGCACCACAGCGCACTTTATGAGATCATTTTCTGTCTAAATGAGCGCCTTAATGAGCTGCTGTCGCCCCAGAGCCTGGTTTTAATATTTCCTGGGCGATTTTCTAGTTTCTTTTTTCCCTGAGTGGCGTTGAGCGTCTTAGTCACACATTGTCTGGAAACTGGAAATGTTTATGTTAGTTTTTCTGGCAGTGGGAAAGAGGGAAGGTGACAAAGCCAAGTGTTTGTGTGACTGCGGCTCTGCACGGCTGACCGATAAGACTTTAATCGCCCAGAGGGAGTAATGTTGTCCCTCTGAGAGCTCTGGAGGGGTCCAGTTTTTAGTTTTCTCTGCGTGAGTCCGTAACTGCGTCACAGGTGTCACTGGATCAGGTCCTGCCATTTCCTCACGAGGAACTGAGACAGGAAATGAAAGGAAATGCAGGACATGGAAAGGTGTTTGGACTCAAGCAGATTTCTCTCGGCACATTGTGTGTTTATATACTTTAAAAACTGGCTTGCACAATAAAACCAAAATGAATCCGCTCCAGCTGGAACTGTTTTTGCAAGTATCAAACACATCCTTCTATACTTTCATACCCCACAGCTGTAAGAATCATTTAAGTGAACACTGAAGCCAACATTAAGGTCATAAATCCAGAGAATGCAATTCCTGAAGAAATTGCGGTGTGTGTGCTGAAAAGCTGAAAAGCTGAAAATGCTGGCTTAGATTTTGAAGAATGATAGTTCATATTTCTAGAATAATTAAAGTTATGAATGTCCGGAGTAATAGCACGCATTGTCCTTATTTAGCAGCCTGTTTTTGATGTTGGAACAGAGTATCTGCGATGTAAAATGTGGGAGAAGAAGGCAATCAAAAAGGGGGAATATTCACAACCAACTTCCTCTAAACCCCACTCTTTCTGTCTCCGCAGGGCTCGATAAAGGACCAGCTGAAAGCCTACGGGGCTCTGACGGAGAAGGTGACCCGCAGATACACCAGGCAGATCCTCCAAGGAGTGTCCTACCTGCACAGCAACATGATCGTACACAGAGACATCAAAGGTAACACCGACTGCTCGCTACTGAAGGTCAGGGTCGGTTAAATTGGATTAGAAAAACCAGGGGACATCCTCACTTGAGGTGACTTCATGGCTTATTTTGCAGACAGGAAAAAGCTCCATTCATTCATTTTCACATATCCTTCATTTGGTTATTCACCGGCTCTGGAAAGTATGTGCTATTTTGATCTCCCCTTTGAGATATATTAGGCTTCGTGCTGGTGAAAATCGGCCAGTCTAAAAATGTACAACACCGGATGGAAAGGCTGTAGTTTGGCCAAGAAGAGGGAAACATACAGTAACCGTCTACTGGGGGAAAAAGATAGCATGTCTCACAGGACACAGGCCAGCATACAGTATGTGGGTGGGATTTTCCACTTAAAATGCATGTGTAATATACGGTGTGTGCTCATCTAACGCACAAGAGCTCCACTGTGCATTAAAGGGGCTGTCAGCACAATCAAATAGAGCTTGGCATCGCAGTCCATGAAATGAATGTGGATGTAATGTTCCAAGGAGCCTTAAAGGTGATTTATAGGAGAGTCTCACATTGTCACAAGGCAGTGGAAACAGGTTCAAGAAGTTAAGGTCACATATTGAGTCTCTCAGAGGGTGTGGAGAGTGAGTGGCGTTCATTAGTCACTGATCAAACAGAGCCTGAAGGAAACGGGGTAGACATGGAGGAACATTTGTGAAGCAGGAGGGTTTTGGGTTCGATCCACATGGAGCAGACTGTTGATTTTTAGTAAAAAAACATTCCTCTCATGTGAGAAAAGTGTTTGTAAAGTCGAGTCAAAGTGCTAATTATGTGCATCTGCAAGCGTTCAAACAGCGCCGACGTGTCAGGCCATCGGAAAAGTTTACCTTTACGTGGTTTTTTTCGTTGAAGTGCTGGCACATGCACTCTGTAACCGCACTGTAACTTCATTATTTGAACCGTCAGAGAAACCCTTAAAGGTTATTGACGGCCCCCCCGAGACCCCTGAATAACGCTGAGCTCATTTTGTTTGGTTCCTCCAGGTGCTAACATCCTGAGAGACTCGACAGGGAACGTGAAGCTGGGAGACTTCGGAGCCAGCAAACGTATCCAGACCATCTGCATGTCAGGCACAGGGATCAAGTCCGTCACCGGCACCCCCTACTGGATGAGCCCCGAAGTCATCAATGGGGAGGGATATGGCCGGAAAGCTGATGTGTGGTAAGGAATGAACATCAGATGAGACTGTTTATGTACTTATTGGGATACAAATAGTCATTTTTTGGGGTGAAATATGACTTTAAATGACATATAAGTCGCATAAGTAGCTCAGTCTGTAGGGACTTGGCTTGGGAGTCCTGATTGGACCATAACTGTTGATTAACTAATGCCTGATTGAAAGTTGTAGATGTTAGACAGATATTTTTTATTTAGTTATACTATTCACAGATCTTATTTGTATTTGTGAAATATGTTTCCAGATCTTTTTTTGTGAGTTTACAATTTTGCATTCGTGGAAGGTGCTTCAGATTTAAAGATGACATATTTACACACGGATTATTGATCTGTTTACACAAATAATATTGAGACAAATCTACCTCCATACCTTGGAAGTAAATGCATTTGAAAATATTAAAAAAATACGTCTTATTCTTAACCTCATTTTAATTCATTTCTTATTTTATAGTTACTTATTTTTATCTTTGATTTTATCCTTAATTGTATTAATCTATGTGAATCTGTGCTGTCCTGTATTTCATTCTCACCCTGTTGCCGTTAGACTACTGAATTTCCCCACGGAGATTATTAAAGGTCCATCTTATCTTATCTTATCTTATCTTATGTCCTCTGTCCTCAGGAGTGTTGCCTGCACCGTGGTGGAGATGTTGACTCAGAAACCTCCGTGGGCCGAGTACGAGGCCATGGCGGCAATTTTTAAAATCGCCACGCAGCCTACGAAGCCCATCCTTCCCGACTCGGTGTCGGACGCTGCGCGGGACTTCCTGAGGCAGGTGTTCGTGGAGGAGAAGTGGCGGCCGACTGCGGACGTTCTGCTCAGCCACCCGTTCGTTCAGGGCTGTTTCTGAGGACCCTCACCCCTTCTCTCCCCTCCTCTCCTCTCCGGGCCTCCCCCTCCAACTTCCTGCCCGGAAATCTATCACCAGTGTCTGCCTTGCCAGGAACGCTGCATCCCTCAGCAACTACACTGAAAAAACTGAAACGTTGACTTTAATTAAATGTGTTATGTCAACAGATTTCACATAACTGTAGTAGGTTAGTTGAAAGCAATAGTATTACGTTTAAATATAAAATATCAAGTTCAACATAATAATAGATAGATAGATAGATAGACACTTTATTGAAGTAGTAGAAACTTATATACATAGAATAGTATATAAATGACAGATGTAGGTAGCTGTTGTGCAAATGGTTGTAGAGTGGGAGAAACTGAAACTACAGAGCAGAAATTATTATTTGTATTATTGCTTTCAACTAACCTAATACAATTATGTGTAATCTGTTGACAAAATACATTTATTTAGAGTAAGCATTTCAGTTTTTTCAGTGTGGATGAAGCCTGATTCGTCACCAAGAGGCCAGGTCGATGTCGAGTGTTGCCCCAAGAGTGGAACAACGAGAAAGCACTTAGTGGCTTCACAAGCTACTGACTGAAAGAGCAGGAAACGTGACCCAAGAGCAGTGACGCCTCAAGATTTGGGGGATTTTTACTAATTTACTGCCGCAGAACAATGTCCAGGTTCAGCCTGACAGTAATGTCGACCACATCGGATAGTAGTGGAAGTCAGTGGTTCCCAACCGGGGGTACAGGGGGATATGTAGAAAGATTATGGATTGCAATTCATTCCCACACAAAAAACACTTTTATATCAATTTTCATAAGTCTGGTATAAGTGTTTTAATAAAAGACTGATAGTGGGAAGTGAGTTTCAATATCATCTTTTCAGCTAAAATAACTCTAAATGTCAAGGGTGAGTTACAGAAGGGATTTTCATTTCATGAGCAGTTGGGTTGAATTCAATTACAAAGGGTTTAATACAAGAAAAATGTAGGCGACGATCACAGATGAGTGAGGGGGAAAAGGTTGGGAACCCCTGCTGTGAGTTACTCATCAGCTGTGTGTAGAGATGGTAGAATATATTTTATATGACATACAATACAAAGTTTTCTATCGTCACCTGAAAAAATGTAAATGTATTTTTGTCAACGCCTTACAATAAGAGTTTGTAAGTAAGAATGTCTTTTTTTCACGGCACTCAGAAACCCCCCCCCCCCCCCCCCGTTTTTAGAATGGATTGTGCACTTTTGATATCATGCATTGAAACATTTCCAACGTGCAGGATAATCAACGGAGATATTTTTCTATTTGAAGCATTTTTTTTTATATCATTGAGAATTGTTGTGTCAAGAAAAAAAGAACCAAACTTTTTGCATCAGTGTCTAATAAGCAATACCAGCTGTACTGTTGGAGTCATTCCAGCTTCCCGTGCAGTGAGCCTTGAGTCCATTGGAGAAACAGTAGCCAAAGAAAAAGTGTCAGAAACTTTGGGCTATGTTCATGTTCAGTATTAGTCATTATGGATCGATTTCTCACCTCAGAGCCCTATACGCCTTTTCTATGTTACGGCAGCTTGGTGCACAGTAGTCTGCACAGACCAAATCACATTGTATCAGTATGAAAATAAATTCAATTTTTTAGTTCAGTATGAATCCAGTCACCCCATGCCTTTACTTTGATTTAATGACCACTTGACGCGACACCTCACTCTCCAATAATACCGCCAAAAAGGGGTCAAGTTGGAAATCCAGAGCTAAATGCTGTCATCTTTAAAATGGAGGTGTAGTGATACGGTGGCACTTAAGGAATGATCAAATCTTTTTTCGACCCTTGTCAGTGCCTTATCTGAATCTGCTTGTAAACACTTAATGTTCACTGCCAAAGCAGAGAGGTTTTTTTTTTTATAAGTTGAGCAAAAGAGAGCACACACAGGATTTGCTGAACTTCTTTTATATGAAAAAAAGATTATACTGTAAATACATATTGTTCTGCACTTTTGTATGAAATTTCTTTACATTCTATACAAATCTATTTGATGACATAGCTACGTTATACAGTAGGTTGTACTGTGATTTAGACGGGAGTGTCTCTTTGAGAGCTGGCAGTAGGCAGTGAGACGGCTGGAGGCTTTCGATTGGGACAGTACATTTTGTCTTGATGACGAAGCCTTGAAACATGAAATGTATCAAGTCATTGATCTTTTGTACATTTAACTTAATAAATCCAAGGTCTAAGACTATTTCCCTGTGTACTGTTGTTTGGTTTTTTAATCACAATGTTCTTATAATTATCATTCATACATGTATATTTCTTTCTCAGAGCTAATATCTATATTTGCACCACATGTATATGCTATTGTCATATTATAGGCTACTGTACCTAGTTTTTATATGTGTAATATTTAATGTTATCATAGGTTTTTTTTAACTAGTGTTTTGATTTTCCTCCCACAAAAGCTAATTCTTGATCCTTTTGTGTTTCTACTTCGTTTAAATCATAGCTCAAAAGCTGACAAAGTGAGAGAAATATGCTTTAAAAACACTTTTGCAGTCACATTTTCGGGCTTTTTAATTTAGTTTCATAGGGACAACTATCATTAAAATATTTGTAAATGGATTGGTTTGAAATGATACACTCAGTGGCCACATTTACACAATCTAATGCAATCCACTGCCTTTCCATTAATTGTGTTTCTTATTCCCTCCTTTGTGTATGAAAAGTATAAATACAGTTACAAATAATATCAAGCAGAAGCGACAAGCAAAAGTCCTGCATTAAAGTGTGTTGTTTTCATGTTTTCTTCTATGAATTGTACCTTGTAAAATGTCTAAAAAGTGCTCTATAAATAATATGTAACCATTACACTTAACTTGTGCAAAAAGCTGTTTAATATATTTCCACTCATAATCTAGATGTATTAATGTAGGCTATTTGAGTAAAAAAGGGTGCATTATTCGGTTGTGAGAGCAACAATTTAGGGGAAAATGTGTTGGTGTTTTCTTTACTATCCTCTTTTATTCCTGAGCAGCTGTTGAACAACCAGCTTATAAAACCTGGCGTTTTGTAACGACCTGACAGATACGTGTCACACGGAGCCCCGACACACCGGGAGGAGCTGCTCTCTCACACCAAGCACTGCTGGGTCTAATACTACTATTTAGCAACATTAATATACAACTATGTCTACCTCCCGTACAATCATATGTTTACTGAGAAACGACTTGCGTCTGCACGACAACGAGGTGAGTCTGAATCTGTACCGAGTCTTTTATTATGAAATTCGTCATTTAACTTTAAAGAACCTAATGTTGTTTGACTTAAAAGTAACGTGTGAACATGTCTGTTGCCTAAAATCCTTTCTTTAAAGCACATATTAAACATATTATGTAGTAGGCTATGTTTTATGTTAGCAGAAAGCTAATTTTGTTTCGCCAGCAGCAACAACAACGCCACTTCCGGCCTTCCTTCAGAATAAAAGCCTCTTCTTCAAAATAAAAAGACCAGAAGTTTTGAATTAGGAACAAAAGTTGCTTATATTACATGTCTGAATATTCTCCACGAACTTCCTTTTGTATCCGCCTTTAATAAGTCAGTAATTGTATGTCTAGCTATCAATACAAAAACCACAGACGTACTGGAGACTGTACTACATCCGGTGGCATATTTCAAAATAAAAGACCGCCTTCCCAAATATAGAAAAGGAAAAATTATTTTTCTTATTTTTAGTGTCCTTCAAATAAAATATAAGGTAAGGTGTTTTCAAAACTTGCTAGCAGAGTTTAGTTTCCTCTCACAATGAACTTAAAGATGCCATTTTTGTACACACATCAATTGAAATGTGCTTGCTGTAATCATGCAATTATCCCTTTTTCTAATAGAGGATGATATAATAACCTACACTATTTACTCTCTACTTACAGCTTTTCCACTGGGCTCAAAGAAATGCAGATCACATCGTCCCGCTGTACTGCTTCGACCCCAGACATTATGTGGGAACGTATAACTACAACCTGCCAAAGACTGGGCCTTTCCGCCTGCGCTTCCTATTCGACAGCATCAGGGACCTCAGGCACACGTTACTCCACAAGGGCAGGTAACTAAACAGCTGTTTGTTGACAACATACGTGCATATATAATGCCCTATTTAAATTGCTGACTCCCCAGAGTTCAGCTGTGTCCTTGTAATATCAGTAACGACCTATAATCTAATTACAAGACTCATGAATGTAATTATCACGATGTTGTTACACAAATACTCGGTACAGACCTTGTCCTCAGCTTTCTAGGATTCAGCTGGAACAGGATCAGGACACAGCTGAGCTTATAGAGGGTTGTGTTTATGTTAACACGGTGCTGCACACACTGTTCCTGTCATTTCTCAGGTCATCCAGCGGGAAGTTAGTCGATTTCTAATCAGGATGCAGCTTGCCTGGCATGGTGGCTTATATTTCTGTGTGTGTGTGTGTGTGTGTGTGTGTGTGTGTGTGTGTGTTTCTGTGTGACAGCAACCTGGTGGTGAGACGAGGGAAACCAGAGGAGGTAGTCGCGGACCTCATAAAGCAACTGGGCTCCGTCAGTACCGTGGTTTTCCATGAAGAGGTAGTTTTAACTGGTTTCTCTTAATGTAATCTTTATTGCCTCGTGGTGATTTGGACAGTTTTTGTTGTGTTCCAGGTGAGTTCGGAGGAACTGAATGTGGAGAAACGAGTGAAGGATGTCTGTGCACAGATGAAGGTCAAAGTTCACACCTGCTGGGGGTCCACACTGTACCACAGAGACGATCTTCCATTTAACAACATATCCAGGTGAGAGGATATGGCTCTCTCCAGAACAATGTCCTTTTGTTGATCGGGGCAAACTTGGTGAGGCTGCCTGATGTGTAGGTGAGAGGATATGGCTTGCTTCGGTTAAAGCATCCAAGTTGGCATACCGTCCTGTTGTTGATTGTGGCAATTTTATTAGGGATGTAGATTAGGAAATGTGTACAAAAAAAAGTCTCATAAAAAAAAGTGAGATAATCTTTTCTTTCAAGCAGGTTCCTCCAACAATGTAACATGCACATATGTATAAAAGGCATAATCAATGAGCCTAACATGTCTCCTTTAAAAATGTGTTGTCAATATTATAATTTTTTAGGCTGCCTGATGTGTACACTCAGTTCAGGAAGGCGGTGGAGAGCCAGAGCCAAGTGAGACCCCTGATCCCAACACCTGAGCAGCTGAAGCCCCTTCCCCAGGGGCTGGAGGAAGGAGGCATCCCCACAGCAGAAGACCTGGAACAAACAGGTAACAGCTCCTAAAAGTATATGGATTCATTCATAATGAAAAGATACGACTTTATTTATCCCAAAGGAAATTGTTGTGCCAGAGTTAAAAAAATACAATAAACACAGCAGCATGATAGAAAAACTGTACACCAACAGGGCAGTAAAAAGAGCAATTAAATATCTACAGGACACAGACGGTCACTTAATTAATGTAAATATTAACAGTATTTAGTAGTGCAAAAAAACGTAGTGGCAGATACGTAAATGCACGTTATCATAGCACATTATTAATAATAATAATATTGCACATGTTATATAGCAGCGAGTGTTTTGTAATGATGGTAATGATATTTATATTGCACATAGTGTTCCATACTACATGAATCAAACAGAAAATCATGCACTTTGTGTCTTACATGTCTACGAGTATCACTAAGTCACATTCTTTTGCTTTTATTAGATGGATGTTTATGGTAATGTCTGTGCATGCTGCTGGCAATAATGGAATAAATATTGCTCATTTCATGCAGCCCCATTAAGTAAATCCACACGCTGCTACTTACAGAATTCAAAAGGCAGACCGCTGAGCGTAGACCTCCTCAGTAACTGCTAGCAGCAGCAGAGTGGCTCAATTTTCATGTATATGATTAAGCTTTTTACGATTCTGCTGGTCTTAATGCACCAGGGGGAGAGTTTAACGTGTTGAATATCAGTGGGATGCTAAAATGCTTCCCTTGTTTTATTCTTCCAGAGCCTGTGACTGATCCCCGATCAGCCTTCCCCTGCACTGGAGGAGAAAGTCAAGCTTTGGCCAGACTTAAACACTATTTCTGGGACACTGTGAGTACATCTTCTGTAACAACCAGACATATTAATGTAGTTTCTACTATGCACTGTAGCTGTAATAAATATATGGTTTGCAGAACGCAGTTGCAACCTACAAGGAGACTCGTAACGGCCTGATAGGTGTGGATTATTCCACTAAATTTTCATCATGGTGAGTGTTTTTGTATCATGTTTTTTCTGACTAATGTTCCATTCCTATAAATATATCACTGACGGTGCATCTCTGGCATTCTGCAGGCTGGCGTTGGGTTGCATTTCACCCAGGTACATCTATCATCAGATCCAGCAGTATGAGAAGGAGCGGACAGCCAATCAGAGCACATACTGGTGAGCACACACTCAGATAAGTTGTAATAAAATCCATTCCATCAGAGGGTGCAACATGGTTACAAATGTGTCCTCGCTGCTGTCTTTCAGGGTCATTTTTGAACTTTTGTGGAGGGATTACTTCAAGTTAGTTGGCGTCAAGTACGGGAACAGACTGTTTCAGATCAAAGGTAAAATGCTCAAGGTAATTTCTTTTTACATTTATACAGTATGAATGGATATTGAACTCATGATAATTGTATTCCAGGCCTTCAAGAAAAATCTGTTCCATGGAAAAAGGACATGAAGCTTTTCGATGCATGGAAAGGTTTGTGGCATTTTTCCCTCACTATTTAAGAGATGCATTCAAAATGTATGTATCAGTAAGTGAAATATATGTAATTTGTTCTTACAGAGGGACGCACAGGAGTTCCCTTTGTGGATGCGAACATGAGAGAGTTGGCCATGACGGGCTTCATGTCCAACAGGGGGCGGCAGAATGTTGCCAGCTTCCTCACAAAGGACCTGTGTCTGGACTGGAGGATGGGAGCGGAGTGGTTTGAATACCTGCTGGTAAGTGGCTTTTAAATCAGTATAGAGAAGTCAAACTGTATTTTTAGGATATCAATTATAGGGTGATACTCTGCACTATTTCTATTATATTTAATTGTATTGACTTGCACTATTATCTGTTTTATTGTGTTGCACTGTTGGAGGAGCCTGTGACCTCATCTTTTCGTTGTCATAACTACACTGTAGCTATGTACACATGACAATGTAATGTAATAATGTACTGTAAAAGCCTTGAATCTTGAATCTTGAGGTGTTTTTTAAATGTCCCTCCACAGATTGACCATGATGTCTGCAGTAACTATGGTAACTGGCTCTACAGCGCGGGCATCGGAAACGACCCCCGAGAGAACAGGAAGTTCAACATGATCAAGCAGGGCCTGGACTACGACAACAATGTGTGTTTGAGAAGATCAAAGTCAACTTTATAGTCAATCTTTAAGTTTGCTCGACAGACGGAGAGATCGAAATACCGTTTCCCACAATACCGAATACAAAAAGAAATATATTTAAAAATATGCATGCAAATATATCAAAAGACACATTTATACATATGCACACATTAAGACCTAAATAAAAGCACAACAATCAATATATACAAAATAACAGTCACTTCAATATCTTTGAGAATGTACATTAGTGTAAGACTGTCCGTAGCAGCGTAAAAAATGCATGAATTGTTGGTTTAGTTTTCCATTGACATAACTAAGTGAGGAAAGTTGCAGTGTTTTCAGCCACTGATGGAGTGTTTTTTACCCATGATTTAGGGTGACTATGTGCGGCAGTGGGTTCCTGAGCTGCAGGGCATCATGGGAAGCGACGTGCACACACCCTGGACCCTCAGCACCGCCTCTTTGTCACACGCTGACGTCTCCCTCGGAGAGACCTACCCCACCCCCATCGTCATGGCGCCTGAGTGGAGCCGACATGCTAACAAGAAACCGGTGGGTTTTTGAGAAAAAGGGAAGTGGATAGTGAGAGGAGGAGGAGGAGCTGCTGCTGCAAAGCTTTTTATAACTGATGGAGGGAAAACAAAAGTGTGAGAAAGTACATTTACACTGGTACTTGTTTGTCTTTGTCAGAGGGATATATTGCATTTTTACTTTGACTACACTGCATTTATTTCTATATCTAGCGTCCTTTAAAACGGCAAAATCAACTCAAAATCCATCAGACCACAGGGAGGAAGAATATGGCCACTTTCTGGTTCTAACTGTCATTTTAGAAACTGAAAATATCAGATATGTATTCAGCATCCCTTAAATTACCCCCAAAATCACGCCAATATTTCCCAAATAATATCAAGCCATTTTTTAACTATAGTCTATTTACTGTAGGCTATAATGCTAATTGATGCTAGTTAACGTAACTTATGTTAATGTGCAAATTGTCCAACATATAGAAGCTGTGCTGGGGACCTGTACTATACATTTCTAACATAAAACTTTCTAAAATGTACTTTTACTTTCAATATTTTAGGTACTTTTAGCAGATATTACTTCTTCGTTTTTTAATCGGTAGGATTTCCAATGCATGATTTTCACTCTGATAGAGTTTGAGGAAATGTTGCTTCTTCACTGCCTTCTTTGAAACCATCACTCTACATGTTTTATTCCTATAATTTGCAGAGTGGCGCGGGGTCTTCAGCCAGAGGAAAGAAAGGCCCGTCTCACACTCCCAAACAACACCGTGACAGAGGCATCGATTTCTATTTCTCCAAAAGCAAAAACCTGTGATCCCCTCGCAGTGATCACAGGAGGGAAACTCCAGTGATGCAAACTTGGACTGTTGCTGGAAAAATCTGCGTTCCCTCCTGGGATGTTGCTCGAAAAGTTTTCAGATGAGAGTTTTAGGAAATGCACGTTCCTACTTATGTTTGAGTGCACAGACGTGTCTTATCTACACATATATCGTATCAAGAAGCGCCTTTTATGGCTGTGTGCTTCCTGTTGGACTGCAGTCATAGTGAAAGCAACTCTGTGGTTTTCCTGTAGTCAGTCAGATGATGCTTTTACTGCTATTTCTACATGTGTTTTTTTTTAAGTTGCCCTTTTATGTCTGTTACACAATAAAATTGCAAAATTGAGTTGTTTTTTGTCGTGATTTTGTTGTGTTGACATTGTTGAGTTTTAATAAAAATATTTGTAATGCAATGCTTTATGGGGTTAGTTGTTTGTTAGCCGGCACGCAACTAATGGTGCTTTAACATCCATAACACAAGACTTACAGAAAATATGACATTTAATTCAAGTCTTCATACGTTGTGTTTGTAAAAATATAAGTAACTACATCTTTATTGTAGATTTAGTGGAGTAAAACGTACACAATATTGTTCTTTTGAATTATAGTGTAAGAGTATAAAAGTGGCACAGAAGGAAAAAACTCAAGTAAAGTCTGAGTATTTTAAATATTGACTAAGTACAGTACTTGAGTAAATGTAGGGGAAGGCACAATAGGCAACAGAATGAATACAATTAAAGAAATCCATAGGTTAACAACAGATAAACACATCAGTTAAAGTAAGAAATAATTAAGTAATACAAAATATAAGCAATATAAATAAACATTGAATACAAATAATGACTAATAAAAGGGGGTAGGCCTATTGCAGATTGAAAAGCCATGTTAAAAAGTGTTTTCAGCTGTTTTTTTAAAATGAGTTTGCCTCTCAAATACGTCTTGTTATTGAGCTCCACAGGTTATGAGCGTGTAAGAAAATGCAACTTTCTATAGTTTCTTTTACTGGTTGGTGCCATTTCACTCAGCAACCACCCTCTCTTAAAGGGAATACCGACAGTTAAATCATTTTAATGTACTTTTTAGTGTGTGTGTGTGTGTGTGTGAACAGTGGATCTCCTCCCCGCTGTGACGCAGTGTTCGCATCACTTCCTCGTTCTGTTATCAGGTAGTCTGTCTTTCGCCACAATGTCCTTTATTAGTGTTTAAAAACTCTCCACAAACGTCCCAAAACATGGCGTGCGTGAACTCGGAGGTGGACTTATGGAGCATTCCTCTGGTCGCCCTGAATGTGACAGTGAGGAAGAAGCTGGGTCTGTATCTGAACCCGAAGAACACGGTGGCTGCGGACTGGACCGCTGTAGCGGAGGCCATGGGCTTCTCTTACCTGGAGATAAAGAACCATGAGGCGGCCAGAAGTCCTGCTCAGTCGGTCCTGGAGAACTGGCAGGCCCGGTGCTCAGAGGCCTCCGTGGGGAAGCTGCTGTCCGTCCTGACCGAGGTGGAGAGGAAGGACGTGGTGGAGGACCTGAGACCCCTGATAGGTGAGGAAATGTTGCTAAATGCTTAAGTTGTTGGTGCAATTATGATGCAATGTCATGTAAAAGTTATGCTTGGATGATCTGTTTTCATCGACTCCAGGAAGTGATTCACATGCCTGAAATCCCATATTGCAAAAACGTAATTCTGGTCAATGATAAAAAGTTATACATGTACTCGAAAATAGTTCTGACTGAGGCACTTAAAAATATATTTGCTGTGTCTGATTTGAGTGAGAGCATAGCTGTTTTCTGTTAAAGGACTGAATCATTATATTTTAATTAACTTAAGGCTGTCAGCTGTCAAAATGTGTGGTTAAAAGCTTGTTATTGGTACAATAGACTGCCATGTAATAGGGCTACTTACTGACTAATAGTGTACACAGTGGTGGAAAGTAACTAAGTACATTTACCTGAGTATTTTCATTTTACTTTGAATTGAAATTGATTATTTCTACAGCGTGGTATTATCAATTTAATTATTTTTCCACCACTGAGTGTGGTACTCCAGGAAGTGATTCACATGCCTGGATTCCCATATTGCAAAAAACATCAAATCAGTTCAGCTGTTCTCAGTGTTTCAGCAAATGTGTGCTTAATTCTGAAAGACACTTGAGGACAGTCTAAACACTCACAAATAGACAAAAAAAGAATGCTAACGGACAGAAAATGTCCACACACAAAGATAAACAATCCCAAAAAGAGATGCATAACGACTTCAGAGACACCAAACACCAACAAAGAAGAGGCAAACCCTCCACAAAGTGATTTAAATGCTACCAAAACCAGAATCTATTACTTTTAGACAGTCTTAAGTAGTCACAGATGTTACGTAACTTACATAATTTCCTGTTATTGACTCCTTAGAGAGTGTGTTGTTTAATAAGAATAGCTTACTTAGGCTATATCTGTATGCAAACATATGCATTTGTGTCGTGGAGATTACTAGGTATTACCAGGTACAGAACTCAAAATGTCAGGGGACTTTACCTACTAAATGTCACCTGTGTGGAAACATAAAACGACTACAGAGAGACAAAATGCCTCTGGAAGAGATACAAACCAGTACAAAACAAAGAGACAACATCACTACGAGACACACATGAACGCCAAATAGACTAAGAAGTACTACAAAAAGAGGCAAAACCACCACAAGAGACACAAAACAGCTCACCTACTAAACGGCACTAGACCATACAATAATCACAAAGTGACCAAACGCAACAGCAAAGAGGCAAAAAATAACTCTAAGACCTAAGCAACTGCCAGAAAGATTTAAATAAAATAGCAAAAAAGGGGCTCAAATCCCACATTGACAAGAACAACTGCAAAGAGACACCAAACACCAACAAAGAAGAGGCAAACTCTCTGTGTCTTGCTCCTGTGTGGGAAATATGAAGACGGGGCATTTTGTACGTTATCCACCAGTTTGTGTGTTTCAGTGTGTTTACGTGTTGTTTGTCCATCTTTCTCATACGGCAGATGAGGACGTGAGGAAGTATTGTGAGAGCCAGAAGAAGCTGTCTGAGCCCCCCCTCCAGGACCCTGAGGTGGACAGCTGTGGCCCCCGCACCCCCGAGAGAAGGATCGGCATCACCCTGGACGACGACCCCGAAGGTCAGTGTTTATTAAAGGGGACCTATCATGCAAAATCCACTTTTCACGTCTCTTCTACATCAACATGTGTCCCCTCTTCTTCATGTCTCTTCTACATCAACATGTGTCCCCTCTTCTTCATGTCTCTTCTACATCAACATGTGTCCCCTCTTCTTCATGTCTCTTCTACATCAACATGTGTCCCCTCTTCTTCATGTCTCTTCTACATCAACATGTGTCCCCTCTTCTTCATGTCTCTTCTACATCAACATGTGTCCCCTCTTCTTCATGTCTCTTCTACATCAACATGTGTCCCCTCTTCTTCATGTCTCTTCTACATCAACATGTGTCCCCTCTTCTTCATGTCTCTTCTACATCAACATGTGTCCCCTCTTCTCCATGTCTCCTCTTCATCAACATGTGTCCCCTCTTCTCCATGTCTCTTCTACATCAACATGTGTCCCCTCTTCTTCATGTCTCTTCTACATCAACATGTGTCCCCTCTTCTCCATGTCTCTTCTACATCAACATGTGTCCCCTCTTCTTCATGTCTCTTCTACATCAACATGTGTCCCCTCTTCTCCATGTCTCTTCTACATCAACATGTGTCCCCTCTTCTCCATGTCTCTTCTACATCAACATGTGTCCCCTCTTCTTCATGTCTCTTCTTCATCAACATGTGTCCCCTCTGTGTAAAGAGACTCTGAAAGTTTCAGGAACAAAGATTCTCTCTCTTTTTGTCCTGATCCATTTCTATAAAAACCTGTCTGAAAATGAGCTGATCAGATTTTGGACACTTTATGATGTCATAACGATTTTTTTGGCTTGTGTAACCCCCCCCCCACCTTATCACCTGAATCTCCTCCTAGAGCACCATTGTGTTCTTTGTAACCAAATCTCTCTCAGAGGGGCGTGGGGAGGGGCTCCTTATTTTCATCTAAAGTAACAGACAGAGAATCAGCACTTTGGAAACAGGGCTGAAACAGAGGGGATTATGGGATGCTGCAATGATCTGTTTGGTGTTTGGAGCCAAACACTTCAGAGACATGTTTTGTATATATCTGAGACCTATAATATGTTGATGAAAAACAGTACAATAGGGGACCTCTAAGTCACTCATTCTGTGCATGACTCAGCTAAAAGCACCTTATCATTGCTTCTCTAAACACGTTTTATGACACTGTTACAGAAGAGGATTTCATTAATTCTGGTCATTGATGAAAAGGAGATTTTAAACGGTACACCACTCCACTATTGTGATATTGTAGGCTTGTTTTGACTCCCCTATAAGAACATGTAACCTGATTGGCAGTACCACAGTGTCATCTCAGAATAAACAAGATTAAATCCACGCCAATAATTAATTTATTAGCTTAAAATGTGTTTACATATGCTGTGTCTGACTTATGAGGGCGAGTGCACAGCTGTTTTCTGTTCAAGGGCATGAAAGACCCTTCAAATCATTATAAGTACTTTTCTAACAATCATTAGGTTGTTCTGATGTTTAACGATGTCAATGCTCTCGAGAAATGCATCCACTTAATGTGATGTGGTGGAAAACATATAATAAGTGGGTAACGCAATTTTTAAAGCATTTGAAGTAGTGATTGCCGCACAGGAAGACAAGTCTGATAAGTCATTTTCCACTTCCTTATGATGTATTATCATTCTCATAATTTGCTTCTGTGAATTATATTTATTATATAACCCTTATTTATATATTAGCCTTGAGGAATAACCTTTTTTTGTTAATTGTGTGTACATCTTGTCTTGACTTGCAGGCAATACTGGTCAAATATAGTTATTAGTGTAGATAGATAGATAGATAGATAGATAGATAGATAGATAGATAGATAGATAGATAGATAAGTACTTTATTGATCCCAATTTGGGAAATGTTTGCGTTGCAGCATAAAAAACAATGCAATGTACATAAGAGAAATTAAGACACTAGAAGTAATCAAAGTAATAAAAAGACACAAATCAATAAGACCCAGGGAGCTGTCGCCACCTAGCACGGCCCATATAGTGTTATTGATTTGAATGTTGATTGAATTCCCTCCAGGAGCTCCGGAGCTGTTCGACGCCTTCATCTGCTACTGCCAGAGCGACTTTGAGTTTGTGCACGAGATGATCCGCGAGCTGGAGCAGACGGAGTGTCGCCTGAAGCTGTGTGTGTTCGACAGAGACGTGCTGCCGGGGTCGTGTGTGTGGACCATCACCAGCGAACTCATCGAGAAGAGGTGGGACAATGTCACGTTAAATACTATTGTAGTTATTGGTATTTAGGGCACCTGGTGTATGTGGAGGTTTGTTAGCGTGACAATGGGGGTGAGCTTAACTCTGATATCTTTTGTTGACCGCATGATTCTGTTTGTTTATTGTTTTCAGGGTGTCCGCGGGGTCTTAAAAAGTATTAAAAGTTGATAAATCAATTTAGCGAAAATGAAGGCTATTAAAAAGTATTAAACGGCATTTCCCAAGGTATTACATTTTGTAGCTTGTTTTCAATAAGTATATAAATGGTCCAAAGAGGTTGTATTCTACAGTCTGCCTGAATGTAATCATTGCGTAGGTGTGTAGTGTGATTCTGTGTAGTTTATTTATGGCATCCCGTTGGATTTGACGTCATCTGAACAGGACATCGCACGCTCACTGCTTGATAGCGTGCGAAGCTCCGTTTACGCCGGTTGTTAAACAACATCGTTATGGGGAAATGCAAGTCTGCGTCCAAATGGTTGGAAGATAAGGAGGAAGGACAATCAATACTGTATATAGTCAATGTGAGGTAAAGTGTGTCGCCAAGGTAACCGGTTAGAACTCAAAGTGGCGATGAGGTCTTGAAATGTATGGAAAGGGTCTTAAAAAAGGTCTTAAAAGGTTTTACATTTGACTTCAGGATTCCTGCATATACCCTGGTTTTGATTTCCAATATTAAATATCCTTAAAACGTCAAGATCAGTACAGACTTTATTATTTATACGCGTCACATCAATGAGCGAAGTTTAGCCTCAGAGCGGCCGTATTCATTAGGAATATAGCCGCCACAACTCTTATTGGACGAAACATTGTGCCCCACAAGAGCTTGCAAAGATTATAATATGTTTGTTATACGGTTACATGCAGATTTACAGAAGCACGTTGCCCATAAACTACATGTCCCACAATGCATCTCAAATTAGACTTTTTTTTCTCCGAATTTGACTTTTTTTTTCAAAATGTCACTTATTTTTTTCTTTTGACTTTTTTTTCCAGAATTTTGCATTTCTTTTAAAATTATTTTGTGACATTCTCACTGAAGAGACTTGCAATTATTTGCCCTAGACTTCTGCTTTCAGACGTAGTTAATTATGAAGTTATTACCCTATCCGATAACAATCCAATGCAGAGGCAATAATGTAATATAATACATTATTTTATATATATTAAATATTTATATATGTATTTTTATATAGTCTTATATATAAAACTGGCCCTTTGAGTGCAACCATGATGCTAATGTGGCCCGAGATGAAATTGAGTTTGACACCCCTGGGTTAGACCCTCTTAATTTTGTGACACTGCTTGCATTATGTAATGACAATAAAGTAATCTAGTCTAATTTAAATGTAAAATGTATAGTGATATTTTAAGTCCAAAAGAAGCTAAATAATAATAACAATACATATAAAACTTGGCAGCCAACGCACTTCTGCTTATTCGGCGCTTTTGAGGTATTGTTTGTTTGCAAACCGTTTCTCATGCGTGCCTTACGAATGTATTTCAGCACAGGAAGTGATACAGGCCTGCTGTCTATTATCAGTAAACCGAATATAATCTGCCGCTATTAATAATCTGTACCGGGGGGAAATAGAAAGAGGAAGTGTAAAGACTCAAAACTCATGGCAGAGAGCTTAATATATACCGTTTTTTATTTTAAAATGGAGGTATAGGAAGCCACCAGAGAGGATGGATTTAGAAATGTCTCTCTTAAAATCTCCCTGAAATATAATCTGGTTATAAATGTGATGTGTGCAGGTGTAAGAGGATGGTGGTGGTGATCTCTGATGAATACCTGGACAGCGACGCCTGCGACTTCCAGACCAAGTTTGCTCTCAGCCTTTGCCCTGGTGAGAAACATCACATGAAATGCCTCTCATGTGACTGTTTTTGATTCAAACATTGACAGGTTTAGAGAGCATGACAGATGTGACGGGTAAAACGATAATGACATTGCAAAAATGTACAGATATTAAAAGTAAAAATTGTTTAATGAACATATTAAGACATCTATTGACCACAGAGCCCTGCTGTTATTGTCTGTAAGCAATCAGGTCCTAAATATGGGGACTAAGGGACTCCATACTTTATTGATATATATGATTTAGAGCAGGGGTGTCAAACTCAAATAAACAGTGGGCCAAAATAAAAAAATGGGTACTAGTCGGAACCTGGAACTAACAAAGCTTAAATTATTGCCTATAAAAACAACATTAAACATTTCTTATGATTACATTTTTCCACAGGCCAACAACAGCTTCAAAAAAACTATTTCCCTCAAAGAAAAAACCAAACATGCCCTGTTGTCGTGAGAGAAAAAGTGCAGAAGGAAACATCCATGTAAACTCAGTGTGCTGCTCTGTGATGCTAGTTCAGATATTTGGCATCTCATCTTGGGTGCAAGGTCATCAATGTTTGGGGTCAGGCTCTGAGCGGAGGAAACCCTCAGGATGGAGTGAAGGTGTGCGTGCAATATACCGGCGGGCCAGATCTAATAGTAGTGAAAAATTATCCTGCGGGCCGAAATTAAATCCACCAAGGGCCTGATTTGGCCCCCGGGCCTTGAGTTTGACACATGTGATTTAGAGTCATATTTGGGGGATTATCTATGCCTAAAATTACAATTATTTGCCCCTTTTTGTTTGTTTGTTCACCATGTAAAGCGGCCTTGGGTCCCTTGAAAGGCGCTATACAAATGTAATCTATTATTATTATTAAAATGCACAAGATGTTTACTTTCTTACCAATTATGTTATTGATTTCTTTAAGACCCTCTTTTCAGAATTGTTGGATATATGCACATTTTTAATAAACAGTGAACATGTCTGTTATTTAGCACTTAAATCTGGCTTCACTTCACTGGTAGTCTATGATTTATCTTAAGTTGAAGTTCCTTTGCTCTATTAGTTGTCAAACAGCCATATAAGTTGAGATCATTTCACACCTTACTCTCAATTTCAAGTCATTCTCCCTTTCTTTTGTAATTTTAGCCGTGTTTTTCTGTATTGTCCCAGAGAGTAACCCAACTTTTTTTGAATATTTGTTCCTCTCAGGAGCTCGAGGGAAGCGTCTTATCCCAGTGAAGTACAAGCCAATGTCGAGGCCGTTTCCCAGCATCCTTCGCTTCCTCACAATATGCGACTACACCCGGCCGCTCACACAGGACTGGTTCTGGAAACGTCTCGCCAAAGCCCTCTCACAGCCAGTCAGTCATAGTTAAAGGCGCCTTTTTTATTATTAAACATCACATCGTTAAAGTATGTGCAATTGCTTGTGTCACTTATAATTTACTAGGTTACTGATTTGTGTTTCCTGTGAGGATGAAATGGTGATTATTATGCACAGGGATACCAAATATCAGCAAAGTTCTCACACAGTTATGTTTCAGGAATATCAGGTTGCTGCCGCTGTTTTGTATTTATGTGAGGTACAATGTGAGGAGGAGGTGTTTGTATTCAGAACAGCATGTACCGAATTCTCTGTAAAAGCTGTTTTTTTGTTGCGCTTGCCACTTCCTGTTACGAGGCAACTTCTCGATGAGATTGTATCTGAAGAGGAAGACATTTCAGATTGTTCCACTAAAGTCTACTGACACCTACCTTCATCTCTCTTTCTGTGTCAGTCATCACAGTGTTTTTACATTTGATACTTTTGTATATGCTAAAATGTATTTGACTTTGAAAATAAATTGTATGAGTGTTATTTCCTTTAATAAATGTATCACATTTTTAAAAGGCAGTTTCCTTTTATTTCAGAAGCAGAATTCATGCACTATTAACCCAGAGGGGGAAATTAGATAAAAAAGAATCTGTGCAGTATTAAAATAAGAATATATTCCAATGTTGTCCAGCAGGTGTCACCATTGTGCATAAAAACGTTATAAAATCAGAGGTGTCGTTAATTGAATGCTATAAAGAAGACTTCAGCCTGAGTACATTTTACACTTAACACATCAACATCCAATCACAGAGCAGCGTATGTGATACCGTCCAATCAGTGAACAGGGTGGTCTGGAGCAACGCCTCTTTTCACACGTGTATTTTATTGTTAATATGCGCCCTGAGTGTGGCCTGTCAGGTAGAATTTCCCAGCCAATGCTCAACATAAAAGTGCTTCATCAATGAAATTATTTTGGGTTCATATGGATTAAGTATGGGATGGGATTATTTGAAAAAAATCATGTGGTTTGTCGGATGTATGAGAAGAATGGATGCCTGTAAATCCTTCCGCTGGGAAAATTAATCACCTAGTATTGAACAGCCCGCCATTGAAAGTGTGGCGGAACCCACACGCCTTATTCGTTTTTAGGCATGTTTAACCTAATATTAAAATACTATTCGTAGTGTTTGCTGGTACCTAGAAGGGGAAATCCAAATACATGCAGTCTCAAGATAAATAAAGCTACATATTTGTGCAACTAACGTTTCAAAAAGTCACTGAACACTGGCACAGTCAGGGTAATTAACCCCCAACCAGAGCTAATAATAATTCCCCCTTTTTAATGACTGTATTGGAATTCAGGATTTACGCCCCTCACTCAATATGGCGACCGGGGAGGTCCACATTTGCTCAGTAGGAATGCGGTAGGCGGGGCTGCAAGGCTCGTGTCAAACTTTGGGAATGACAGGAGTGCTGCAGGATTCTCAAAGAAGGGGAAGTGTCGCCCTCCTGTTTGGATTACTTCTTTTTACGCACAGTGTATGGGATTGACCACATTTTCTGCAGATAGTAGACGGCCCCCCAGCACACTCCTCAGCCATGTCCGAGGACCAGAGCCCCCAAACCTGGTCCATCAACAAAGATGACTATGAGCTTCACGAGGTGATTGGTATGTATGTGGTCCTTAGCTTTGTTAGCTCAATGTGTTAACCGTTTTGCAGTTAGCTCCATTAAAGTGACAGCTTTAATTAATTCACGTGTGTACATCTCGCAGAAGGCATGTTATATTTTCTGGAGCTAGGATAAATTCATCGCGTTTGGCCGACTTGACAATCCTAGCCGGGCGGTGTTGTGTTTTAGTCAGTGATACGCTAACCCCGTCCACCGGGGCTACGCCTGGGTCATAAACGATTACGTTACTATATTCAGGTGCTGACTATTTGCTGGAAAATAACTGCTTTCATTGAGCATTTGAATATTGATTTTAACTGCTATTTATAGTACATTATAGTATAGTTTTTTCTTATTTGAACACTAAAAGGGCGTAGTATCAATGACATATAGGAAGAAGTACTCTAATAATTTACTTAAGTAAAAGTAGCAATACTGCAGTGCAAAAATACAAAACAAAGTGAAAGTATTAACATTAACATATATTTTAAGTACCAAAAGTGCTCACTATGCAGAATGGTCCATTTAAGCACCATATATATTTTTAATTTCTGTATTAAAATGATTGGTGCATTAATGTGTTCAACCCTTTAATGTTGCATAAAATGGGGGTTATATGAATTACTTAACATTTCATAATATATGTTTATTTATTAAGTACAATACTTGAGTAAATGTACTCAGTTAGATTCCCCCCCCATTCCCAAATATAATACACTTCATATTAAACCATATCACTTTTTCCAAAACACTGGTGTTGCCACTGCAAAGTCCAGAGATTAGACTCGATGGTCCTTCCCAGAGTAGAGCTGTTTTGGGCAATTTACTGCCTGAATGAATCCAGTTATGTGAGAGCAGTTGGAGAGGATGAATCAGTTTTGAAGGGCTCTTAAACACGTCTCTAAAAGGAAATGGGGGGGGAAAAGTCATTTGAGAATTTGCTGGGAAACATAAAAAATGCTTTGTTTTATCAGTCTGCTTTGTATTTATCACTTTGGACACATATAACACACCTTTCCAGGCAGCTGTACTTTAGATTTTCTGATATTTACCACCCCACCTATAACCTGACCCTGTCGGCTGCTCAGAGGGAAGCAGTGTGTAACATATAAGCAAAGTATTGTCCTCTCAAATCACTACATTTGTGCCTCTGGTTTACTTTCCCTAAGTGGTGCTTGCTTCCTCTTCAGGGAATCTGTGTATATAGCGGGTCCATTCTGCAGGCCTTTTGTATATTTTCTAAAACATACCCAGATTTAACCCATTTCTACTTTCTTGGAACATCTGATCTGGGGTACCTCACAAGATAAACCCTGCAATTTAGCATGAACACAGACAAAGCCCCTCTTGTATGGAAACCAGTTCTGTGGCATTTCTCTACGCAATGTGCGACACAAATTGTTAGGTTTGATGAGGCTATTTCCAGGTTGAACTCAGTAAGAAGAATATGAATTTGGCTTTGGAAATAAACTGTGTAGTTGTCTAAATGACACAAAAGCTGATCACTAGTTGCACTCGCGAATCTAAAGGATCTACCTTGTTTAATATCCAATCGTAACTCTCTCTGGCTGAGATCCAAGGCTCCTCGTAAACACAAGTTAAACAGGAAAAGTCCTTCTGTTTGGCATCTGTTCATGTTTAACCTTGCAGAAAGTCCTGTGGAGTTGTCCTGCTCTCTGCCCTCTTAGACATTCTTTCTATGACTACCTTATTTCCATTGCAGCTTTAAAAAATGAGCTTTGGGTCTGAGGGACGCCTCGAACTAGATAATTGATCAGTAAATCAAACAATAGTCAAGTTTTCTTCCATTTCGTGTATCCACTTTTAGTGAACACTCTTTAAATCTCTTGCTGTTCTACCAAATCAGAATGACTTCCTCAGATCATTCTCCTCAGGTTACCTTCTTAACATTTGCTGTCAGCATTTTACCAAAAATACTGCCTTTTTAGAGCGTAACTACTGCGGGGGGGAAAGAGAAGGGAGCATCAATAGGGAGGGTTTCTTCACAGAAATAGCCGGCATTGTTTGTTCATGTTTGGACGATCTTCTCTTGGTTGCACAACAGTCAGGGGTTGTTTTTGGAGTGTGTATTCTTAGAGGAGGGTTATACAAATGCAGTATTGACTCCTTCAGATAATTAGTTCAGCTCACTGTTTGTGTAGGAAAGGTAACATAAATAGCCTTTTTTATTTAGATTTGTATCTGATCGCAGCAGGTAACACGAGCTGTGTGTCTCTTGCTGTGATGTTTTATCTGCTTCTAGCATCACTGAGTGAATAAAGAAGTTTTATTTGATTGGAAATGTTCCTCATAGTCAGTTCATATCCCGTACGTGCAAACATTGAAGGAAATTGTGAAAAGAGACCTTCTTGTTTGAACTCAGTGCAAGAAATCCAAGAGATATTGAAGTCAAAACAGCCTAAAGGCGATCTCTCATCGAATTGTTTGTCCGACTAACTCTTCAGATTCTCCTCCGAGTTTATTTTCACATATGGCAAAGAGAAGCAGAAAATCCCAACAATTTTAAAGCTGAAAACGGGAATTATTAGGGATGTAACGATACCAAAAACTCACGGTACGATAATATCGCGATAACAAGTCCACGGTATGATATTTATTGCGATATTGAAAAATAAAAAAGTTGAAAAAATGTTTTGAACATTTCATCTTGCCATTTTTTTTGCCAAGTAACTCAACTCTCACTCACTCAATCACTCACTCACTCACTCAATCACTCACTCACTCACTCACTCACTCACTCATGCTTTGGCCATGGGTGACAGCAGTGGGTAAAACTGTGCATTGTTTCTCCACCACTAGGGCTGTGCGATTATGGCAAAAATCATAATCACGATTATTTTGGTCAATAATTGATATCACGATTATTAAATACGATTATTCATTGACTTTGAAAACATCCATTTATTGAACTTTAAAACAAATACAAATAATAATTTGAACAGTATCTTTTTAACTGTTGATTACCCTGAACGTATAAATGATACATTTATATTTACATTTAAATAAATAATATCAAAATAATAAATACCAATAAACAAGATCAACAAATATTTTGGAGCGCACTTCAACAAGCTACTAAACATATGTAAATATGATAAATACAAATAAATTAAGACTAAAATAAATTAGATCAAATATGTTGCAGTGCACGGTCAAAACCTAGCAAAGCAAAATAATCGTTTTTTACGATTATGTTGTTTTCGTAATTGTGGCAGGCCAAAATCGTAATTGCGATTAAAATACGATTAATTGCACAGCCCTACCCACCACTTCAAAAACAATACCGTTTTTGCCAAGAAGGTGAGGCTTATTGACAGGGCGAGATATACATATACTGTTGGTACTTGTCAATGTCTCTAGGTATGTAAATGTAGCCCTGTAAATACGATGTCCTTTTGTGTTATCTGTTGTTTTATGGTCATGTTGTAACCTACTTGCTGCCATGTTGGACAAGTCTCCCTTGAAAAAGAGTTTGACGATTTTGTCAGTCTCACGACGGTATTGAGACATTTATTTATCGCGATATTCGATATATCGTTACATCCCTAGGAATTATCTGTCATTTTTGCTTCAAATAATGACCTGTTTCTTAGTGGTTTACAAAACTCCAGTAATATTATATTCTAGCAAATTTATCAGACAATCAAAAAGCAACCACTAGACTACGATTTATTTTCAACATTAAAGCTGAGGCCATTTCAATTATTGGTATATTGTATTCTGTGATATCTGTGGAATACAAACTAAGTCAAGTGTATGATACTCAACAAGAGATAATATATTATGACACTAAAATATGATTTTGACAAATGTATTACTGGGCTCTCGCAGACATTTAAGTGAAACACTGTTCTTTTTAATACTAGCAATAAAATAGACCTTGACTATAAAGTGCCACATCTCTCAATTTGAAGTACTGTTGGACATGCCATGGGAATTACTTTCACTTTGGATCAATGTTGAGTCAGAGGCTACTGGTAAGAAGAAGTCATGTGTGACTGACATTTCCCTTTCTATGAATAATGTGAGGAATGACAGCCAGGTATGCAGAGGAAGTGTTTTAAAAGACGTCAGGCGCAAACTGGCCCGGTGAGAAACAGACAAACTGAGAGCTGATGGTGACCTCATCCACGAAGAAGCCAATCAAAGACAAAGATAAAACGATAAGTCATAATTGTGCCTGGCATAAATATTCAACAAGTATCCGTAGCGTTTTCTGATGAATGAAAATTACGTTTTTTTTTACCAGACTTCTTTCTGCGGATTGATATGGCTGCACACAGTCCCTTGATCCTCCTTAGCAACAGTCTTTTCTCCTTAGCAACGGTCTGCTATAGAGTGGCGAAGTCCCTCCCCTTCCGGTGGACCTCCATGGGACCTTATTTCGGAAAAATTATGTATTGAAGTCAATGGAGAGAGAAAGATTATCTTTCGATCCCGTTTGAATTGTGCCACGAATTACACATATGATGTTTGTCAATTTAAAAGATAATTTTGCAAGTCAAAAAAAAAAAATGTGTAAAACTGTGAAGTAACACATTTGTTTGTGTGAAACGCTCAATGAACTACATCTCTGGTCAACAACACACGTCACCAAGATGGCCGTCACTACTGTCTTGTCAACAAAACGATTGACTACCCTCACTATCACCACAATGAAACACGTCATGAAGAAAGTCATGCAAAGCTGCCTGCCTGCCTTCCTTTGATTCTCTCTGAACTGCCTGGTCGTTTTAATGTTTAATGTCAACCATTTGTGCAGATAGCATGAAGTAGAGAAGATCGTCGATGCTAACGTTAGCGTTAGCATTTCTCCCCCGGGCTTAAATGGTGTATTATAGAATGATCACACCGGTGACAGTACTATTCAAAGGGTTCACGAAATATGACTACTACTCTTACTGTTTAACATTTTGGGTTACTTAATGTTACTTCATGTTAAGGCTGATAAAAATGACAAGGCTGTAATGCTAACTAACGTGCTAGCTACTAGCTAGGTAGCTAACTTGATCAAGCCACTCCTGGTCCTTTCATCAGACGGGAAGCAAAGAACGAGCAAGACCCATTGCTGGTATAATAACAACCTGGTACTAAGCACACAGGCATCTTGTTACAGTTATCTTATCTTAGCCAGCGCCATATAGATAGATTATATCTATATGGCGTTATCTTATCTTAGCTATCTCTATTTTAGTGGAGGAAAACAATTGTGACATCATTTACTCTGGGATTTGTAGTCTTTCTAGTTGCGTATTTTTCATAGTCTTATATTTCAACGGTTTTACGACAAACTGTGACTTTTTTGACTTGGAAATTATTTTTTAAGATTGACAAACATCATATGTGTAATTCGTGGCACAATTCAAACGGGATCGAAAGATAAGTTTTCTCTCTCCATTGACTTCAATGCATAATTTTTCCGAAATAAGGTCCCATACCCCGGAAGTAAGTGGGCGTGACTTCGCCACTCTATCGTAAAACAGCAGACCACTGGAATGCCCTGTTGACCAATCAGAATCAAGTATTCAACCGAGCAGTGTAATAATTTGGTTTTATCTAATCAGTACCACGAGACCTTGAGATTTAAATTGTTTCTTGTCATTTTAATGGTGTTTTAATGATTGAATGAAGTGTTATGCTGGTTCTTTGTCCGCGTCCTCAGTAAGCTTATCAATCTGTCGACTATTCCCTTGTGTTTTCCCATCTTTTAAAAGACTTCTTAGCCATGCACCAGAATAGAAAGAATGCAAACATTCCATACTGGGACGTCAACTCCCTAAAGAGCAAACATGTCAGCTATCGGCTTAACGGCAAAGCCTGCACACGAGTATTTAGGGTTAAACAGTACATTTGAAAGAGAAACCTCTTGCCTGTCTTACTTCGCCTGGTCGTAGTGTGATAATCTACAGGCTTCTCTTGTTTTGAGGAAACATGCTTACAGAAAACATTGGATGCTTTTTTCAAAGATCATGATTGTTTTGTCAATGCTTCCCTCACAGCGTGATCATGCTCTCTTCCCCTCTGTGACTGAGTTCAACATCCAGAGAGATGCAATTACATTTATGATATAATCAAACGTGTGCAAAGATTTAATCATGACGTGAAGTTACTTAAATGTACAGCAAATTGTATTTTTGAGAATGGACAAATTCACAAGTTTGTCGACAGAAGATCTTTGAAGTTGTGTTTTCACCTGTAGTCGTAACGAGCTGATCCTGTTCTCTTTTATTAAGTCATTTTAAAAACACTTTTTTCACTTTTTATTGTCATTATTTTTATGTAACAAAATGGTTTCTCTGCATTTGACCCATCCTAGTGTTAGGAGCAGTGGGCTGTCATTATGTATGGCGCCCGTGTAGGGAACGGTGCCTCTGTAGCACTTGTTCTTGCCGGGACTTGAACTGGTGACCTTCCAGTTGCCAAGCCAAGTCCCTATGGACCTCGCCCACTTAAATGCAGCCTTTACATTCGTTCCAGCAGATTAGATGTTGACTCTTTCAAAGCCCCGGCACTAATGCAGTTTCTGTGCCTCCTCCCAATTGGGATGAAGACGTTTTGTGACGATCTTATTTTCTACGACTGACTTGTGTCCCCCTGGGTGCATCGTAGTATAATCACTGCAGCTTTGCTTCAAACCTCAAAGGCTTCTCTGAGTATTTCATAATCATGTAACTGGATAGTAGAGACGTGACTCCTCTGAGCAGAGCAACCTTGTGCTAAGCTTGGAATGAATATCAAAGAGCATCAGGTCCATGTTAACTCAAGGTCCTGACTAGCTGCTGGATTTCTTTGAGACTAATTGGCTGGCCTTGGTGCCCCTTGACCTTGCGTGCTGCAAACCCCTCCCTTTTCCATCCTACTCACACTCACACTCACACTCACACTCACACTCACACTCACACTCACACTCACACTCACACACACACACACGCTCGCTCTCCCCGGCTTGTCCATCCACCCCTGACGACTGGCTGTTTGTTTGGAGGAATTTACACGCCAATGTGTACCAACAGAGCAACTGGCTCCCATCACTGGCCGCCCTCCAGGGGGTGTGTTTGGTGGTGGTGGTGGGGGGGCTATGGAGGATATATTTACAGCCCCTAGTTTTGAGCTATGGTGGAGTTATCTGTGATTTCTTTATTGCGGGATAGTTGTGCAACTCCAAGCATTAGATGGCACCCGCTAGAGCTTCAGGAAGTAGTCTTTATCAGCCATATTCAAGAAGAATTGCCCTTTTTCAAAAAAGCAGTGAACACAAACTTCAATGTGTGCCACGAATCTACAAAAGGGAATCTCTCTGACAACCCTAACCGTACCCTATCCTCCTGGGGAAGTCTGGTTTAAAAGAGTCACTCCCAACCCTCCATCAGGCAGGATTTGGGAAAGCTGATTCATAATTGATGAACAGAAAGTGAAGCTTTGCCAAAGAGAAATCGGATGAACTGTGAAAAGCAAAACTGTGCTTAACCTGCCTGAACTCGGGAGGATTTAAAAGTTATGATTAAAGTTTGTAGACGGGGTTAGGGAAGGGGCAGACAATTACACGAAGCCTCAGGATGTTAATATGACCTCAAATGATTGTGCCAAAGTTAATTTCCACAACAGCACTGGCAGTCTTATATACCAGATGATCATTACTATACTGAATATTAATCAAAGTGATGTATTTTTCTCGTGTGTTTCAGGGAGTGGGGCCACAGCAGTGGTTCAGGCAGCGTACTGTTTACCACGCAAGGAGAAGGTGGCCATCAAACGTATTAACCTCGAGAAGTGCCAGACGAGCATGGACGAACTCCTGGTAAGAAACACAACACACCCTTTATTTGTATCCTGATTACATTATCCTGTTACATGTAATATGTTACTTACCTATAGGCATGCCTATGGTTTTAAAGTGTACGTACAGTGCATTGCTAAGGTCATTCTGAAGGCTAGCTAGCCGCTGATGTGTAGCACGTTACACACCGAGATGGCAAAAGTACACGCATCCTTTACTCAAGTAGAAGTACAGATACTCGTGTTTAAAAATACTCTGGTAAAAGTAGAAGTACTGACTAAACTTCTTTACTCAAGTAAAAGGAAAGAGGGCTTTGAAATGTACTTCAGTAAAAAGTACCCATAACTAGCAGCTGTTTTAAAGAGTACCTGACCTCCCTTTATATTAATAGAACAATAATGTCATTGTTAGCTAATGAATGTTTCCATGCTGAACAACGGCAACATGACAACGTTTTCATTGGTCCCTCTTCTTTAGAGAAGACCAGGAAATGATGGATACACGGATCGTGTTCAAATCAATAGGCACGCAATGACTCTAAATAATAATGATCACGCCACCAAACACACATTCAAACTAAAGGAACCAGCCTGTTTGGAAAATGTAACAAGTAGAAAGTACAGGTATTTGGGTTCAACATGTAAAGAATGTACTTAAGTACAGTAACGAAGTATTTGTACTCCACTACTTCCCACCTCTGGTTACACAAACGTTCCTGCTAATGTCCCGTCGGTGGAGTTATCTGCCCGTGTGGTCCTCTCTCTTCAGATCCACCATCAACACGCTGTCTGCACCTCACATGCAGGCTGCAGCACACGTTTATTTACTTTATTACGTTCGTTCCCTCAGGTGTAACACGGACACCCTGTCAGCATTCCAGCCGCTGTCAATCAAACACACAGGAGGAAAAATGCATTTAAAACGTTTTTTGTTCTTAATTTATTGGATTTTTAAAATACTTTTTAAGATAAAACAAAGAAGAAAACACAAAAAGAGACATTAAGACATTAAAATAGCCCCCATACATCCAATCCCACCCACCCCTACCCCCAGACAGGGCTGCATCAAAGCAATGGAAAAAACACGCATTTCTGACGTATTAGGAATCACTAACTTGATGTGATTGTAGTTGGCCTTGTGTGTGATCAAAGGGGGCTGCTCCCTCGAACACACGGCTTATCTGTGGTCCGTGCATGTTGGTTCCCACCTCTGCTTTTCATTAGGAGCCCTCCTCCAATCATCCCTGTCACTTCAAACGCTATTCTGGTTGTTCTCTGAAGACTCCTCTTACTGCCAGGAAACTTTTGGACCCACCGCCATCTTTCTGCAAGGTGTCGTTATTTCTTCTTTGCAATCTCAGACCCCTGCTCATCGTTAACTGTAAGACATGAGCTTTAGCATTTAGCTCTCCTACATAAACACATGGAAAGGAGTTTTTAAGGTACATTTTTTTTATCCAACAAACAGCAAAAACTTGGCAAAACTGCATTGGTAAAAGTTAAGATAGGTAAAGTTATAACTAGTCGTCAGTGACCCTTTTGTTCCACATGTACCAGATGTTTTGGTGCTAACTGAGCCGTTGTCAACTTTGACCACTACGTGATTATTGGATGTTTCCTCTCATCGCTCACCACTTCCCAATCCAAAGTTCTGGGAAGTAGGAAATACATCTTGTGTATTTCGAGATCACGGCCTGGAGATTACTGGCAGATTTCCCACTACTCACTGGCGATACTGAACCCTAACCTTTCCCCAACCCCCCACGATTTTGCGGAGGATGAATCGGGGGAATGCTGCTCCCCGGATTCTCGGAGCAGGCGGTCACGTGGACTACAAGCGAGGTCGGATTTCCTGCCTGTGGTTTCCCCCCTAATTCCCCTACCCTAGTTCAACGGCAAGGAAGCATTACGTTGAACCCAGATCGCTCCTGAAGAGAATCCTCTTAGGATGTAATGCATTGCTTTAATGGCAAAAAAATATGTACCTTTTTGGCCGTTAACGTCTGTATTTTGGCTTCAGAGTGTCTTATAAACCTATTATTGGAGCTGAGGTTTATCTCTGATTATTTAAAAGCCAAAACAGCTCCCTAATTGGGCGACAGTAGCTCAGTCAGTATGGACTTGGCTTGGGAAGCAAAGGAGAATGTATATAGTATAGTTATTCAGAGCTGGATGTCTTTTCTCAGTATTAAGACTACGCAGTGTGTCTGTTCCTCAGTGGTTTCTCTAGTGTGTGTGTGTGTGTGTGTGTGTGTGTGTGTGTGTGTGTGTGTGTGTGTGTGTGTGTGTGTGTGTGTGTGTGTGTGTGTGTGTGTGTGTGTGTGTGGTGTGTGTGTGTGTGTGTGTGTGTGTGTGTGTGTGTGTGTGTGTGTGTGTGTGTGTGTGTGTGTGTGTGTGTGTGTGTGTGTGTGTGTGTGTGTGTGTGTGTGTGTGTGTGTGTGTGTGTGTGTGTGTGTGTGTGTGTGTGTGTGTGTGTGTGTGTGTGTGTGTGTGTGTGTGTGTGTGTGTGTGTGTGTGTGTGTGTGTTGTGTGTGTGTGATGTGTGTGTGTGTGTGTGTCGTGTGTGTGTGTGTGTGTGTGTGTGTGTGTGTGTGTGTGTGTGTGTGTGTGTGTGTGTGTGTGTGTGTGTGTGTGTGTGTGTGTGTGTGTGTGTGTGTGTGTGTGTGTGTGTGTGTGTGTGTGTGTGTGTGTGTCGTAACGTTGCTCCATAGTGGCTTCTCTGTGTGACTCTGTGGCACCAGTTTGTGACGGTATTCACTTTGTGACAATCGCTCGTTTATTTACTTTGGTGCTCAGTTTCAAGGTCTTCACGACACGCCAAATACTGACTGGTCAGATCTAATTCAGTATTAAAACAATAGTGTGGCCTGGTGTTTATCTCCTATACAATCTGAGAAGGCTTAACCAAACTGAGCTTGGATATAGCTTTTTTTAAATGTGTAATCCATCATATCACAATCAATATTTATTTACTTTTGAGATGTTGGAGAGATATCAGTCAATGCTTACAGACTCTATTAAGCAA